>NC_088392.1:69167500-69467500 GCF_037993035.2 Macaca fascicularis | reverse complement strand
AGTGATTTTTAGTATACTCACAAAGCTGTACAAGCAACACCACTACATAATTCCAGAATATTTTCATCACCCCAAGAAGAAATCCTGTACCCACTAGCAGTGGAACAAGAACTTATATTTCACTTCTAGTCCAAATAGTTTTTGCATTCTCATAGTCACATATATGGATATTCAAATTGATTAGGTAAGTAAAGTTTTATTTAATAAGTAATGTCTAAATAATCAAATTTATCAAATGCTTGCTAAGACTTTGCATAATTCTGTGCCATTAACCATCTCAAGCTTTGATATAAGTTTCTGTATTCTTTGGGGTTTTTTTGTTGTTTTTTCAAATACATGCCAGATTCTTGAGGATACATGGCAAACGCTTAGGAATGGGTTCTACATACTCCAAACAGACTCAGGAAATGCTTTGTTCTTTGGATGCACAGCATACCATCTCAAAGGAAATGAGACTGGTAATTTTCACAGAGAATATGGGAGATGTTAGAGAAAAGCTTAAAGAAGTTGTTTATTCTGGAGGCTTTTATTAAACAGAGGATTATTTTCTGTTTCAAAGTTTTCAAATAGAATCCACGACTGGACGATATGTCCTTAAAAGGTTTAAGGAGAACCTAAATACTTTCCTAAATAGGAGTTCATATACATTTTAAAAGTCACTCATTATAACATAAATCAAATTTTCCAGTCTGTGGTTTTCAAAACATCCATTCCTTGGTCTCCCACATTGCTTCTATTTTAAACTTGGAATTAATTTTACATAAAATAAGCATGAGTACCAATTTTCTATTTTATGCCAAAATTACTAGGTCTCCAGAAGAAAAATCTCTACATTAGTCGTGTTTAGATCATTTAAATAGCACCCTTTAAACTGTGAGAGTCATTGTATACATTTTGAATCTTCAGTGCATGGTTGTTGATTCTTTAGTAAATGTGATTTCAAGTATTCAGAAGAAGATGCACCCATGCAAATTAATAATCAGAACTCAGGGCTCAAATAATATGAAATTATTGTAGATTAGCCCACTATAAAGAAATGAAAATGATAATAATGGTAATAAAGCTAGAAGATAATTTTTTTTTTTTGACATGGAGTTTCACTCTGTCACCCAGGCTAGAGTGAAGTGGTGCCATCTTGGTTCACTGCAACCTCTGGCCCCCAGGCTCAAGCGGTCCTCCTGCCTCAGCCTCCCAAGTAGCCAGGATTACAGGCGCGCACCACCACGCCCAGCTAATTTTTGTGTGTGTAGTGGAGACAGGGTTTCACCATGTTGGCTGGGCTGGTCTCAAACTCCTGACCTCAAGTGATTCACCCACCTTGGGCTCCCAAAGTGTTGGGATTACAGGCATGAGTTACTGCAAAATTTTTCTATTTTTACTAAAGATGGCCTTTCACCATGTTGCCCAGGCTGGTCTCGAATTCTTGGGCCCAAGACATCCACCTGCCTTGGCCCCCGAAAGTGCTAGGATTACAGGCGTGAGCCACTGCACCCGGCCATGGCTAGTTATTTTAATCAAAACAAATTTAAAACCAAATTAGGTATAAACTGAAAAAACAGATTTTATTAGTCTCTAATGAAAACTTCCAAAAGAAACCTATGGGGATCCCCCTAACCCCCCCAAGACAGAATCTTGCTCTGTCGCCTAGGCTAGAGTGCAGCGGTGTGATCTCAGTTCACCACAATGTCCGCCTCCCAGGTTCAAACAATTCTCCTGCCTCAGCCTCCCGAGTAGCTGGGATTACAGGCATGCGCCACTATGCCTGGCTAATTTTTGTATTTTTAGTAGAGATGGGGTTTCACCGTGTTGGTCAGGCTGGTCTCGGACTTCTGACCTCAAGTGATCCACCTGACTCGGCCTCTCAAAGTGCTGGGATTACAGGCGTGAGCCAACACGCCAGGCCTGTTTTACTCTTTACATCATATAGTATCTGTAGTCAGAATTTAAAATTTGCTCAGTGTGAAAAATAATGATATGCCAAAAATGCATAAAGATTTAGCCTTAGAAAGGAGATTAAAACAAGGTTTTCAAAAGCATGGATTTATTCTAAATACATTAAAAAAAAAAAAACCCCAGTTATAGTGTTACCTTGCAAAACATCTAATACAAATTTCCTTAATACTAACCTTTTATGTTTCATGATCTAATGTCCATTAACTTTAAAGATAAGAACCTGATTTATAGTTTCTTTTCTAAACACTCAATGCAGATAAACAATCTACTTTAACTTCTTGCCTTCAAGCAATGTTATGTTCTACTTTTCATAACCCATTTGTAAAGATTTCCAGGAAGTAGCAATCTGGTAGCAATTTTACTGGTGTCTAAACTCAATGTCAGACACTGACATGACTATGTATCAGCTTAATACTTCAGAAAAGTATGGGCCCAACACTTGGTAACGACTACAGGAATTGCAAATATAGATCTCAGGAGGAAATTATAAGCTGATAGGGCAGAAATATGAAATGGTTTTCAACATATTCTAACTCCAGTTTTGCGGTGGCTGTTGCCTGAATTGTGTTGAGGATTCTGAGGATGGTGTTAATGCTCTGGGGGAGAGTATATGCTATGCGCAGTCTAAAAGCCATGACTGCCATGGGCAAGCAGGAGGAGAGACTGACCTGCCAGCTCTGTTCTAGGTTTGGGGTCTTACAGTGGCAAAAGTCACAAGTCCCAAGTCTCAGTGTGGGGGTCCCACATTCTCTTATCTCCCGCCTCTGGCTGTGCCTGCTTCATCCTCTGTGAAAACTGGATCCCCCATTCCACTCCCACTGCCTCTCCGAGCACGTGGCAGGAGATGCCACCCTCACAGCTCCCGAGTTTACTGTTGGCTGCACAAGTAAGTAGCAAAGATTAAGTAATGGTTTTCATTTGGAAAGAACAAAAATGGTCTCTATTGAAGCATGAAGGGAATTTATTGGAGGATGGTGAGAATCAACAGGAAGACTAGAGGAGCCCACTCAGGCAGGAAGCAAGGAAGGCGAGACAAAGTCCAGATTCTGCCACGAGGATGGTATGCTCACGACCCAGGCACCACCAGCACTGAAGTCCTCTACCCCTGGACACTCATCTTCTGCCATTTGACTTAATTCCACCATGGCCACCATGAATAATCACTAACCGAGTCACTTTTATGTTACTCCTCAAAATTCAAACTTTCAGCCTGGAGCCTGGGATTAGCAGTACTTTGATCATAGGCCTACGTGCTACCTATTGAAGGAGTAATTCTCAGAGAAGAGGAACTTGAGTTAAACAGGTACCCTCAAGAGGTGTCCACTACTGGCTGTATTCTACTCGGCAGAGGGCATGTGAGAGAATGTAAGGTGCTCATCTGGCCTAGAAACTGCTGTCACCAGAGTGAGAAACCAAGCTGAGCCTATGATAGTCTGAAGCTGTGGGTAAAGCTACCTAGGAATAAGCAGAGTGGTACCAGAATCTAGAGCTGAAACCAGGGACTTTGGTAGATAAAACAGGCCTGGGTCAAGCTGCAGAACTAGAAAGAACTGAAGTCAGAAATAAAACAAGAGATGTCCCCAAAGTAGATTCCAATAGCAAAGACTATACTGCCAGAAACTAGTTCTGGAGTGGAGAAGGCATACTCAGCACAGGGTTAAATTCTTTTTTTTTTTTTTTTTTTTTTTTTTTTGAGATGGAGTCTCGCTCTGTCGCCCAGACTGGAGTGCAGTGGCATGATCTCGGCTCACTGCAAGCTCCGCCTCCCGGGTTCACGCCATTCTCCTGCCTCAGCCTCCGGAGTAGCTGGGACTACAGGCGCCCGCCACCACGCCCGGCTAATTTCTTTCTGTATTTTTAGTAGAGATGGGGTTTCACCGTGTTAGCCAGGATGGTCTCGATCTCCTGACCTCGTGATCCGCCCGCCTCGGCCTCCCAAAGTGCTGGGATTACAGGCTTGAGCCACCGCGCCCGGCCAGCACAGGGTTAAATTCTAAGACTGTAAACCAGGTAGTGAAGAAGTTAAAAGCTAGAGAGAGCAACAAAAGGGAGCAAGAAGATGGAGGTAGACTTGCTGAAGTTCATGTAAGATTGCCATATTTGACATTTATTAATTGCAAGACACATTCGATTGACATCTATTCATTGCAAGATATGTCCTTCTATATCCATTTATTTATTTATTTATTTATTTAGAGACGGAGTTTTGCTCGTTCACCCAGGCTGGAATGAAGTGGCGTGATCTCAGCTCACTGCAACCTCTGTTCCTGGGGTTCAAGCGATTCTCGCGATTCTCCTGCCTCAGCCTCCGGGGTAGTTGGGATTACAGACGCATGCCACCACACCTGGCTAATTTTTGTATTTTTTTTTTTTAGTAGAGACGGGGTTTCATCACGTTGGCCAGGCTGGTCTCGAACTCTTGACCTCAGGTGATCCACCTATCTCAGCGTCCCAAAGTGCTAGGATTACAGGTGTGAGCCACTGCGCCTGGCCCTCTATATACATTTATTTAGGTCACTTAGACAGTCCTTTCCCAGTTGAGGGGAAATAAAACTGTAATATAGAAACCTCAGTCCTCAAGGCCATGAAGACATCAGGAGCATTGAGAACTTGATGAGTTGGTGCATTTCTCCACTGAGCTTGTCACAATAGGCCTAACACTCAAGGAGAAACACTTTCCTTTTTCCTGATCTTCTAAATTTATCCTTAGAGGGGTCCTCATATTCTTCCTAACTGGACATAGGAACAGTCTTGGCCAGGTGGAGGCAGCAAAGCTAAGGTGGTGCAGATAATGTCAGGCACTGAACGGATTTGAGGAGGGTGGTGAGGGGATGGTTGTTAGAAAAGAGGCAATACATGCACCTTGTGCAGGGCTGTAGGCTTTTTTACTGTTACCAGGAAGAGAAAATCATCATCATAGCCTCAGTGGCGGAAGCAGCAGCAGCAGCATATCACTGATAGCACGTAGGACAGGTTTATCCTAAACAAAAACATTTCCTGGTAGAATCACAGGTTCCAAGGTGGTACTGAGTGGGCCCTAGTTCAACTTTCAACCTTTCAAACTTCCAGCCAAATAATTTTAAGCATTAATCAACTTAAATGAAAACATTTTACTTTTATAGGGACATATCTCATAAAGTTTGTTTGTTTAAAGCTTTCCCCTAGCTTTTTCCTCCAGCAGACTTTTCCAGGGGTTTCAAGACTTAAGTTCCTTATCACTCCCTAACACACATGTACATATCACACCTCTATGCTGTGCAGGAGGGAAAAGTAGGGGCAAGCTTATTTGTCCATTTCAGGATGAACAGATTAAAAGCAATTTTTGTTACATCAAACTCAGTGAGACTTTCCAGATTTTCTCTTCCTCATTAAAATTTTTTAAAACAAAATATTCTTGGAAACAAGTGAGCCACTAAATGTTAAGATTGAAAACTTTCCAGGTTATTTACAGACTGAAGTTTGACATTGATGAATATACTAAAAAATAAATCAGGGAATGTGGTAATTAAAAAATAAAAATAAAAGCAAGGGCGAAGAGAGGCAACTCAGTAAGTCAATGTAATCTATAACTTGTAGGTGACATTCTGACATACTCTCCCAACTTTAAAACTCCATATAGAACATCTTCAAAGCCACCTTACCCCTTAAACTGGGGCAAACTACTATTTAATTTCATTTATTATTTTTAAAAATATATTTTATTAGATAGGAGGTCTCCCATGTTGCCCAGGCTGGTCTCCAACTCCTGGGCTCAAGCGATCCTGCTGTCTTGGGACTCCCAGAATACTGGGATTACACGTGTGAGCCACCGTGCCCGGCGTATTTCAGAGCTGGTTTTTAGACTGAGTGTTTAAGAAGACAAAGACATCTCTATTTAGTGAAGAAACTCAACAGCTCAAGGAATTTTCTACTTTAATAAAAGCTGAATATAGACCTACATAAAATTTTACAACCCTGAGACAGTCAAAGACAAATGAAGTTTTAGTAGCTAAAGAAAATACAGCACCGTTCCACATTATGTGTATCTTTAATGCCTATGCCTACCTTTCGTTCATTTAGTGAGCTGAAAAAAAAATGTTCAAACCCTTATGTGCATTTCCTTAAGTTCCTAGAACACCGAAATACTGACACGTATGACTGTACTATTTCGTATCTGTCGATGATTCTGAATTTCACTAAAAACCGCAAAGGAAACCAATAGTCACACAACTATTCTGATAACCCCACCAAAGAGGAAATAAAGAAAGGAAGTTACTCCGAAAGTCTGACAAGGCAGAAGTGACTGCAGCAGAAGTGCCTCAAGGGTCAGTTCATGAGGACCTTGATTAACGCCCCCACCCCATCCTTCCGGGTCCTCCCCCTTCTTCAGCGACTGGGTACGAGGCTCATAGGAAAGGTGCGCGGCTTCAGACCGACACGATTCCAGCTTGGCTCCTCCACTTTCGGGGTCGCTGTTTCCACAGCTTTCGAGCAGGATAACCATACTTGTTGCACTTCCCTCACTGGGCTGCCGCCAGCAGCATATAGACATACGCTGTCCCAACATAAGCCAAAGCCACCATTACTGAGATAGTCGCCAAACATAACTCAGCTTCGGTTCCCCTCCCGGCAAGGCTGGTTCGACCTACAGTTAACAGGAAGCTCCTGGGGGCAGGGACAGGATCCCTGCCTCGGAAGGAGGCCAGACGTGAACGTTGTTTGGACGGCATCTGGATAGTGACGAGAGTGTGAGTAACGCCCCCGGCTCACGCGGTTGGGCTGAGATTTTACTACCAACGACAAAGGGTGCGGAAGCATAGTGCTGAGAAGCAGCCAGCCAAAAAAACTCAACCCCGTCCTCCCCCGCAAAAACAAGCCCCAAAGCCCTGGGCACTACGGAGAGCCGGGCCAAGGAAAAGAGAAAGGCAGAGGGGCGGAATCGGGGCGCCCCATTCAATCCCCGCGGCAGCCGAGCGTCGGTGGGTTCGCGGCTGGGAAGGGGCGCCGCGGGCCTGCTCTCCGGGCGGGGAAGCACCTCCTCCTCACGCCCCCTCAGCCTGCACCGCCCCCGGGAATCCGCCCCGGACCCCGCCGCCATGTTGGGTCGGGAGAAGTGACACGGACCGGTCGCATACCTAGACCACAGCAAAGCGGCCCAGAGCCCGCGGAGGGGACCTGGCGGGGGCGTAAGCGCCGGAAGGCTGGGGGCCCTGGAGCCTGGCCGGCGTGGCCCGAGTTCCGGTGAGCGGACGGCGGCGCGCGCAGGTAGCCGCAGCCCCCGCCCCGCGCCCGCCCCCGCCCCCGCTAGAAGTGAGGGGGCGGGGCCGGGGGAAGGAGGTGGAGAGTGAGGCCGAGGGGTGGGGAGCCAGGGAACTCCCTCGTCCTGAAGCAACGCGTCCCGGGCCGGCTCTGCAGTGGTTGCTGCAGCCGGGCGCCCCGGGACGAGGAGGTGGAGGAGGGAGAGGGCCCGCGGGCCTCGCCTCCGCCCTCCGTCCCCTCCCGCCACCTCGAGCTGCGGCAGCAGCGACTCATGAGAGCGCGGCCGGAGGACAGGTAAGGACCGGGTGGGGCCCCGCGGGCGGAGGGGTCCACCCCGGCACGGACAGGGCTAGGCCCCAGCGCCCGGAGCCGCCAGCACCGCCGCGGTTCCCCGCCCCCGCGGGCCAGAGTCGGGAAGTTGGGAAGAAACTTCTCCCCTCCCCCGGCTCGCCCCGCGGGCTCGTCTCGTTCCCCGCGCTACCTGCTCGCCCCTGACTTGGTCTCTGCCCCATTCAGTCCTGCCGGGTCCCGCCCAAGTCCGACCTGAGGTCCCAGGGGCGTGGGGACACTCTCCACCGCTTGTCTTTGGGGTCGTGTGGACAGCCCGGCGGCGTGGAGGCGAGGTTTATTTTTGCCCACACGGCCGAAGTGGGGGCGAGGGAAGCGGTCCCTTTTCGGTCCTAAAGGCTGGGGGTCTGTGTCTCGGCCGACGCCAGTAGCAGCTGTGCGGGGAGAGGAGAGGGTGTGTGGGGCGAGTGGGTGAGCCTCTCGGGCTTTACTCGGTTTGATTGAAAACCGCAACATGTTTAAAGTTTTCCTTTGTTTTGGATTGGGGGTTGGGAAATTTACCATTCAGCGTCCACTTTTTCATGCCACTCCGCCTCCCGTTGCGTTCGGTTCCCTGTCCACATGTGTTAAAGAAAATTTTGTCTTAAAGTGTGTTTTTCTTCTTGATAATTGCTTCCAGCTTTCACTTTATTGGGCATGGAGCAGAGTTGTTTTAAGAAGCTCTTTGAAAATCAAGTCTGGTGTAGGGACTTTAGTTTTTGTTTTGAGTAGGACTTAACAGTTCGGATTTGGTTGAATTATTTTCTGCATAATTAATTGATACAGGCGTGGAATAACATACGGTCTAATTTGTACATTATTAAAGGAAATAAAGTCTGGTGGAAGCACAATTTTATGTCCATACCATTTATTATGTATATACGTTCCACGGATGTGTGTTTTCACATAGTTGATTTCACGTGTATATAATATGATTATAGTATCTTCATGTATTATAATTGTAAGATTAGTGCCAAAGATGTCTTGATAATTTTAAATGTGTTTAAACCATCCTGTTAAATTTCTAAAGTTAAATAACTCACTAAGGAAAATATTACTAAATGTATACACATGACTGCATTTAAGGAAAAGTGCATGGTAAATCTAATAACTGTCACAGTGCTTGGCACACGGTGGACAGGAAGCATTTTGGTCAGGTAATAAAGGAGTATCTTGTATTAACCAAGGATCTTGTATGCATCACTTACGATTTTCATATATTGTACAGTAAGGAAGTTTTACTTTAGCAAATAATATATATGGTTTTGTTGTTTTTGTTTGCTTATAAATGTGAGACCCCTGCCACAATTGACATGTAAGAAAAGGAAGTTAAATTGTATTTTAATTTTTGGACATTAGCTAAAAGTCGGTGGAGATTTTAAATGCTGGTTAACATTTCAGAGGGTCCTACATTTGAAATAGACAGTTGCCTTTGATCTGAAAACAAAACAGTTTATATCCATGTTTCCAGGATAAAAGATAAAAGGGCTCTTAAAATACATACTCTGTTGTAACCACCGTAATGTTATAATAGCTTTAATTTCGCAGTTAGGTTTTGCTGACTTCATAAACCACAAAATTGATTCCTTTCTGTTCATCTGAAAGTGAAATTACAGCTTTGACCTGTCTTCCTGGGTTAGGTGGAATTTGTCTTATGGTCGAAGTATATAACATTAATACATGGGCGTTTTTTTGTGTGTGTTTTAGTTCAGGAAATTCACAAGCTGAAAAATTGTTTATGCAAGTAGAATTCCTTCGTGGTATGTATTGATAAAAGAATAAATGTGCTAAAAGACTAGAAGTAAACCTGTATAAGCGAAATATTATCAACCAATGGTGTAAGACTTACTCAAAGTTGAAATTTGCATCATGTTAAGACAGTAAATAATTTATTCCTATGGGTAGTTTTTCTTTACAACATCAGTGTAGGCATCAGTTATTCTATTAGCATTATAGTAAGAAAGAAGACTAATGCCAAAAAAATTTAAGTGATGCTAAACTCTGGTGTCGCCCAAACTTGGGTAATTAAAAAAGAAAAAACCTGCAAGGAAATTTCTGTGAACGTAAAGATAGAAGCATAGAATACCTGTGGTTCTATGAAAGGAAATATATAGGAAGAGGGAGGAGATTGTGATAGGGACCTGGCTTCTGAAGTGGTGACAAAGTTGTTTTAACCTGATAGGAGTTACCAAGGGTATTGGTTTTAGTGTAATACATTAAGCCCTACGTCTGTATGCAGAATCTGTTTCTATGTTTTATTTTACATGAATTTTTTTTAAGGAATCCAGTGTATAATGTACTATATGAGGTGCTTGGTTTAAGAACATAATTTGGTGACTGACTTTAGAACACTACCTAGGCTATCCTTTGCAAATAGGAATAGATTTGTTAAATCATAATTGTCATATACCAGCTAGTATGTATAACGACTTTGAACACGTCAGGCTGGGCATGGTGGCTCACACCTGTAATCCCAGCACTTTGGGAGGCGGAGGCAAGGGGATCACTTGAGACCAGGAGTTTGAGACCAGCCTGGCCAACATGGTGAAACCCCATCTCTACTAAAAAGTACAAAAATTATCTGGGTGTGGTGGTGCACCCCTGTAATCCCAGCTACCTGGGAGGCTGAGGCACAAGAATTGCTTGAAACCCGGAGACAGCGATTGCAGTGAGCTGAGATAGTGCTACTGCATTGCAGCCTGGGCAACAGAGTGAGACTGTCTCAAAAAAAAAAAAAAAAAAAAAAGTCAAATACTCCTAAATGTACAATAATTAGAGAATTGTTGGGAAAAAATTTCTAAATAAAGTTCTACTTGGTTTTCTTTAGTAAGTTAATTGTTTTAATATTTTGAGAGAAGACACAGGTTTTACAAAATTAAAATCCGCTTCGGCTTGTGTATTGTAAATAACCAATAGAAGGTAATCAAAATGTTTATTGAACGAATGGATACTATTCTGTCATCAAATACTCTGTTTTTCTGAAAATTACATAAATGAAAAAACTCAATTATGACATCAAGATCGTAAGTTTTGACTTTTATCTATTTTCAGTTTTCTAGAACAGTAATTCTTTAGATCAGTAATTTCAGCCTTAGTTTTTATATTCTTAAGAATGCCATGAAATCTCAGCATAAAGTAAGTTTTTGTTTAAAGTTTATGAAGATTTGCAGCACCTGAAGGATGAATATGTTTTGGTTCTAAATTACAATATGGTGTTGGAGTTTCAGAAATGCAGAGAATCATTGGGTCATGCTATTTTATTTGCTTTATGTAATGGCTTGCTATTTTAGTTGTTCACATTGTGGCTTTGCATTGTTGTAGAGTTGAAGAAGAGATCACATCTGTGCCAGATTCTTATATCACAGGAACTTTTGGTCATGTTGTAAAGGTGATGTTTGTGGTGCAGGCTTTGTTTTGTGAATATTTACAGGAAGTTTTAGTAAGATCTTCCATTGTTTAGAACCCTACATGGCTTAGGTCACCTTCAGTTCACATTTAAACAGGTTTATAATATAAATATAAGTGCTATAGCGAGGTACAACTACTTTTCTTTAAAGAAAATAATCTGTTTCTATTAAAGTGTGTTGTCTTATTGGTAGTTCGTGTATGGCTATGGCAGGGTATGTATTATCTCTTTTCTTCCTCTCAGCTGCTCCAGTGCCACAATTAGGCTGAGTATTGCTCAGCTGCAGCTGCTGGGTGATTACTAACCATCCAGCTCCTGTCTAAACTCAGAGGCAGATTTAGCAAAAGGAGCTATAGTAACAGTAGAGGGTGAAAGAGAAGAGCCGGTGCTGCCGCCAATATCATTTTCACATGTCTGTATGCCAAGGAATCGTTGGCTACGGCAGCACTACTGTTGTCTTGGAACTAGCAGACTTAATGGCAATATATCCTGGTCTGGATTTGGGTTTACCTTTAAGATCTGAAAGCCCACTCCAGGAAAGACAGAAACCTGTAAATTTAGAGTATAGAATAATGTACTGTTGAGGTACTAATGGACTGAGTTACAAGCCTCTGTGCCTCAACTCCTTCCCCCGCCTGCCAAATCTAGGGTAGCAGTGCCCTTCAGTTTCTCTTGTTCAAATGTACAGTAAGCTGTGAGACTGCAGGTTCCTTGTAGCATTATACTTCATTTTGCTTTAAGCTGTGATTCTTAGAATTGCTTCTTTTACTGTTGTTTAGGGGAGGGGAGTAGAATTGCTGGCGTGTAGGTTCTTTGGACTCTACTTTCTCCTAGGAAGTGGAAGGCCTTCAAGAGGGATGACTTCTAGAATTAGCTATACATTGCATATCCCCTGTGGCTGCCTGAATTTTGCTAGTAGGAACTCTGCGTTCTTTTCCTTTTGTTCTTTCTTTATCCCTGGTGTTTGAGAAGATGGACATCAACAGTTGCAAATACATTATCAGCTATATATGGCAATCCCCAGACTGGAAGATGCCATAGGCAAATTTTGCTGCTTCTAAAATGTTGTTCAGCTTATAAATATGCCAAGCAAATAGCAACAGTCGCATCTTTTCTGTTTTTTTGTTTTGCTTTGTTTTTGAGACAGGATCTCGCTCTGTTGCCCAGAGTGGAGTGCAGTGGTGCAGTCACAGCTCACTGCAGCCTTGACCTCCGGGGCCCAAGGGATCCTCCCACTTTAGCCTCCTGAGTAGCAGGGACTACAGGTGTGCACCACCATGCCTGGCTTTTTTTTTTTTTTTTTTTTTGACGGAGTCTGACTCTGTTGCCCAGGCTGGAGTGCAATGGCATGATCTTGGCTCACTGCAACCTCTGCCTCCCAGGTTGAAGTGATTCTCTTGCCTCATCCTCCCGAGTAGCTGGGATTACAGGCATGCACCACCACGCCTGGCTAATTTTTGTATTTTTAGTAGAGACGGGGTTTCACCATGTTGGCCAGACTGGAGCATGCCTGACTAATTTTTGAACTTTTTGGAGAAATAGGGTCTCACCATGTTGTCCAGGCTGGTCTCAAACTCCTGGGTTCCAGCGATCCACCTGCCTGGGCCTCCCAAAGTGCTGGGATTATAGGCCACCACACCCAGCCACAGCAGCGTCTTGTCCTTGCTTTTACCACTACTATCTACTGAAAATCTGGAGACAATTCCTTTGACTTATCTTGTCTTTGGTAATTTGGGGTTTGGCTAATTTGGGATGGAAATTAGAGAGGATTGAGAAAAGTAGTGCTCAAACTTGTATAACCAGAGGAAGGATGAGGTACAGGAAGACCATACATTTGAACATTAAGTACACATCATTATGGCATATACTTAGCAAGACATTGGTGTTATGACCTCTTTGTGCTCCCACAAAACACTTATGTCAAAACACACCTCTCCTTGCATTGTAGTTATTTCTTTCCATGCTTGTCTGTTATTCTTGACCTAGTATTCACTGTGTCAAGGAGCTGTTTTATAGCATCTTTGAGAACAGCCCTTACCACAATAAATACTAAATAAATTCTAAATTGCATGTAGGGATGTGGTTGTAGGCAGATTTATATGAATTTACTACTACAGACAAATGTTTTGAGTACAGCTCTACTAAAATGTTATAAAACTAGCTTAATGCTTTTTCATAGCTCTAAGTTAATTCTTTAGATTTTTGCTCTCAAGGTTTTATTCTAGAAGGTGATTTTACAAAATAGCTTAAGCAATCCTTCAAACATTAATTTAAAGGTCATTTTGATATTTCTAATATGAACTGAAAATTTGTTGTAGTTGAAGTTAAACTAGTCTCTAGTAAGATTTATTTTAAATACGTTGTACTATTTTAGCGAATAGAAGTCCAAGTTATGCTAAAGACAAATCCTAGATTTTTTTAAAAATGCGTGTAATATCTCATCACAGTAGTGACAATCAGTATCGCAATTATGGCTTGTTCATATATACCTAGGACAAAAAGAAAAAAGTCCTGATTGTCTTGCGGTAATGTGTGTGAAGGAATGCATAATTCATAGGTATACTTTTGCTGGGTTATTGGGGGTGAGGACGGAACAGGAAGTGCTGGGAGGAAAAGGACTGACCACTGAAACTTCAAGATTGTTTGGTTTTCAGCCTCTGTTCCCAACAAAATGTGGATTCTAGGTTTTCTTCAACTGACATAAGAGGATTTTCACTTCTCTAATTTTTTAATGTAACTTTTCAGTTTCTTAGCATTAAGCAGAAATGGGGTGAGGTGGAGAAAGTTGGTGGTGGTTGTGTATAAGTTTAATACTTCAAATTGTTTCCTGGCAAATGTGTTGACTTCTAACTTTTATTCTGATGTGATTAATATTTTACAGATAAGGATACTTTAAAAATAATAGCAGTCAGACATTTGGAAGGAGTAGAGAAGGCAATATGGTGTTATAAGGAAAGGACTGGAAGGTAGAGCACTCTCTAGATTTTAGTTTCATTTCTGATGGTGAAGAGCTGTTTAGCCTTGGTCAGTTCAGTAAACTCCCTAGGCCTTAGTTTAGCAATTTGAAACAAAAGGTAGTTGGGCCTGATGGTTTCTAATAGTTTCTCCGCTTTTTTTTTTTTTTTTGAGACGGAGTCTCACTCTGTCGCCCAGGCTGGAGTGCAGTGGCCGGATCTCAGCTCACTGCAAGCTCCGCCTCCCGGGTTCACGCCATTCTCCTGCCTCAGTCTCCCGAGTAGCTGGGACTACAGGCGCCCGCCACCTCGCCCGGCTAGTTTTTTGTATTTTTTAGTAGAGATGGGGTTTCACCGTGTTAGCCAGGATGGTCTCGATCTCCTGACCTCGTGATCCGCCCGTCTCGGCCTCCCAAAGTGCTGGGATTACAGGCTTGAGCCACCGCGCCCGGCCTGTCCGCTTTATATAAATGTGTTTTCTGCCACAGTTGAAATTGTTACAATATAGTCATGCTCTGCCTAAGGAAGTTTCAGTCCATGATGGTGATCCTCTAAGATTATAGTAGAGCTGCCTTATACAGGTGTACCATTTTTCTTTATACTGTGTAATTACTGATCTGTTCTACATTTAGTTATGTTTAAATACACAAATACTTACTGTGTTACAGTTGCTTGCAGTATTCTGTACTGTTGCCTGCTGTACAGGTTTGTAGCCTGAGAGAAATAGGCCATGCTATATGGCCTAAGGTTGTAGTCAGCTATACCACGTAGGTTTGTGTAAGTACACTCTAGAGTGTTCACATAATGTCAGAATTGCCTAATGAGGCATTTCTCAGAATATATGTTAAGTGATGCATGACCGTATTGATAAAATTTTAAGGAAATGTTTGAGTCTCAATTTTGGAATCAAATTAGCTATAAGGAAAGATTATAAAAAAACTGACCCATGGACTTGGCACGGAACTTTCTCAGGCAAATTGCAGTTATACTAATTAAGCAAATGTTTATTAAACCTGTGGTGTGACAGATATTATGCTAGGTTTTTGTTTTTTGGTTTTTTTTTTTTTTTTTTTTTGAGTTGGAGTCTCGCTCTGTCTCCCAGGCTGGAGTGCAGTGGCTCAATCTCGGCTCACTACAACCTCAGCCTCCTGGGTTCAAGTGATTCTCCTGCCTCAGCCCCCCAAGTAGCTGGGATTACAGGTGTGTGCCACCATGCCCGGCTAATTTTTGTGTTTTTAGTAGAGAATGGGGTTTCTTCATGTGGGTCAGGCTGGTCTCCAACTTCCTATCTCAGGTGATCCACCTGTCTTGGCCTCCCAAAGTGCCGGGCTTACAGGTGTGAGCCACCTCAGCCGGTTTTTGTTTTTGTTTTTGTTTTGAGATGCAGTCTCGGCTCACTGCAACCTCTGCCTCCCGGGTTCAAGCAGTTCTCCCTGCCTCATCCTCCTGAGTAGCTGGGATTACAGGTGTGTGCCACCATACCCAGCTAATTTTCTTATTTTTAGTAGGGATGGGGTTTCACCATGTTGGCCTGGTTGGTCTTGAACTACTGACCTCAGGTAATCTGCCTGCCTTAGCCTCCCAAAGTGTTGGGATTGCAGACGTGAGCCACTGCGCCCAGCCCAGATTTTTTCGTAATAAAATTAGAAAAATGACTTAATTATTCTGTTGAAGTGGATAGTTATGATGTCAATTAACAAGTAATTGTGGCTGTTTGAATAAAAACTTTGCAACATTATATCAGAAAAATAGCCACTATTATCAAAATTTACACTTAATTTTTTTTAATTGACAAAGGTATGGACAACTTGTTCTGGATATTTGTTTTTATACACATACAGTTAATATTTAGAACAAGACAAGCATGGCATTGGAAAATGTTTAACTTTTTAAGTTTTGTGAAATAGATTTTCTAAAACAAAGAAACTAAAATTATAGTGTTCTGAAAGTTTGTAAGTTGATATTTGAAAAGTAGAATCTGTAGGCCGGGCACAGTGGTTCACGCCTGTAATCCCAGCACTTTGGGAGGCTGAGGCGATCGGATCACAAGGTCAGGAGATCGAGACCATCCTGGCTAACATGGTGAAACCTCATCTCTACTAAAAAATACAAAAAATTAGCCGGGCGAGGTGGCGGGCGCCTGTAGTCCCAGCTACTTGGGAGGTTGAGGCAGGAGAATGGTGTGAATCTGGGAGGCGGAGCTTGCAGTGAGCCGAGATTGCGCCACTGCACTCCAGCCTGGGCGACAGAGGGAGACTGTCTCAAAAAAAAAAAAAAAAAAAATTAGAGTCTGTTTTTCCAGAAAGTCTTTGCTGTAACATAAACCTTTTGGCCTGATTTCTAGGCAGCCCGTTGGAGTCTTATAAAAGCCTCACAAATAGGTAAAATGTTTTGATGGTAAAATATTTTCTGACTGATTCTCAGTTTTTGCCTTGTTTTTGTTAACTGCTGAGCTCTTTGATCAAATAAAATATTTGGCCTACAAATGCTCTGATTGTGAGGTGGGTGAACCCTGTAGCCTTGCCAATCACCCTCCTTTCCCACCTTACCAGCTCCTCACTATTTAAAAATCACTGTTTCGAGTTCCCTGTTAGGATACTCAGATTCTCCCTATAAGGCATTGCTGTTAAGCTTAATTTAAGTACAGAAACTTCCCTAGATTTCCCCACCTGTTTGATAGGCGCTGTGTGAAACCTGCCTCATACTCTAACCCTATAGGACAGTATGAGTTACAGAAAAGCTTCAAAAGATTGGGAGTAATAAACAAAAATAGTAGAAAAGGGTTTGAGAAAATGAGGAGTGTTATAATATGGAGTTTGTAACTTTATCTTCTCTGTCCTTTTTCATTTCCCACCCATTCACTCCTCTTTGGCATTGGGTAGGGAAAGAAGAAAGCCTGTCCTGTAATAGGTACTATGCCACACTTTTGTATGCATTATCACATTTGACTTGAATCTTTGAAATGTGTTTCCAAAATACACAGAAAAATTAGGAATGAGATGGGTATTTATTTTTTATTTTTGAGACAGAGTCTCACTCTGTCACCCAGGCTGGAGTGCAGTGGCAAAACCTTGGTTCACTGCAGCTTCTGCCTCCCAGGCTCAAGTGATCCTCCCACCTTAGTCTCTGAGTAGCTGCTAGGACCACAGTTGTGAGCCCCCATGCCCTGCTGATTTTTTGTTTTTGATTTTTAAAATTTAAAATGTCTCACCATGTTGCTCAGACTCATCTTAAACCCCCTAGGCTCAAGGGATCCCCCCGCCTCAGCCTCCCAAGGTGCTGGGATTACAGGTGTGAGCCACCATGCCCGGCCTGTTTTTTTTTATTTTTTATTTTTTAGAATAGAGACAGGGTTTCACCATGTTGCCCAGGCTGTCTTTTTTTTTTTTTTTTTTTTTTTTTTGGAGACGGAGTCTTGCTCTGTCGCCCAGGCTGGAGTGCAGTGGCGCGATCTTGGCTCACTGCAAGCTCCGCCTCCCGGGTTCACGCCATTCTCCTGCCTCAGCCTCCCGAGTAGCTGGGACTACAGGCGCCCACAACCGCGCCCGGCTAATTTTTTGTATTTTTAGTAGAGACGGGGTTTCACCGTGGTCTCGATCTCCTGACCTTGTGATCCGCCCGCCTCGGCCTCCCAAAGTGCTGGGATTACAGGCGTGAGCCACCACGCCCGGCCAACCCAGGCTGTCTTGAACTCCTAGGCTCAAGCAGTCCGCTTGCCTCAGCCTCCTGAAGTGCTAGGATTACTGGTGTGAGCGACTGTGCTGGATCCCTTGAGGTAGGGATTTATTACAGATGAAGAAACCGAGGATCAGAAAGTATATATAATATGCTAAGGTCACACAACTAGCAGAACTGGGATTTAAATCTAGGGCTGACTACAAGCCTGTTGTGTATGCCGTAACTTTTTTAGGAATGAGGAGCAATGATGGAAAGGGAGATTTCTTGTCTTTTTTCTTCTTCATTAAATAGTGCATTTGAATTGTTGGCAAAGAATGTTCAATTAATACTTTTTTTTTTTTTTTTTTTTGAGATGGAGTTTCACTCTTGTTGCTCAGGCTAGAGTGCAATGGCGCGATCTCGGCTCACTGCAACCTCTGCCTCCCGGGTTCAAGCGATTCTTCTGCCTCAGCCTCCTGAGTAGCTGGGATTACAGGCATACACCACCATGCCCAGCTTATTGTTTGTATTTTTAGTAGAGATGGGATTTCTCCATGTTGGTCAGGTTGGTCTCGAACTCCTGACCTCAGGTGATCCGCCTCGGTCTCCCAGAGTGCTGGGATTACAGGCATGAGCCACCGCGCCCAGCAATACTTTTTAATTATTTTATTTTCTTCCTTTTTTTTGTTTTTTATTTTATTTTTCTTTCTTTCTGTTTGGCCAGGCTGGTGTGCAGTGGCGTGATCATAGCTCATTACAGCCTCGAACTCCTTGGCTCAAGTAATCTTCCTGAGCAGCTGAGACTACAGGCTTGAGCTACTACACCCAGCCTATGCTTTTCTTTTTAATGGAAGTAACTTTGTGGTGCATGTTTTATAATAGACATCAGATGTTAATTAAGGTCAGATATTAAATATATTCATTAACTGAAAAATATGTGTTACTACACTAACAACTGTAGCAAATGCCATCTTTTTGTAAGTTGGGGTTAGTAATGGAAAATGATGTACTAAGTCCAAGACATTCTTCATCTTTTTATAAAATAAGGTGTTTGTTCAGCCAGATTAGCAGAGCATGTTTTCCCAATAAAGTTTCTTTTTTTCCTAAACTTAACTCATCAAAAGAATAAAGAAACATGCAAAAGATGAGTTATTACACTAAACTGTAGCAAATATTGCCCTTTTATAGGTTTGGGTTTGTGAAGTCTATATATTCTCTCTCTGTATATACACATACATACTCTCTATACATACATATACACATATATATGGAGTGTGTACTCAAATCTGTCTTCTGCCTCAGAAGCTGGATCAAATTGCTACTGTACAATATTGCCTTTATTTCTACTAATTATATCATTTATTTCTAGGTGAGTTAGTAGAGATAGATGGAAGGTCTTTATTGCCTGATGATTTAGTCAACGTGTCAGACGTGTTGCGGAAAGACAACCATTTTCTAATTTGCCCTGTCACTATAATAGCAGTTTCCTGCATCTTGGTACAGACTCATCAGTCATTCAAG
The DNA here is from genome assembly GCF_037993035.2 of Macaca fascicularis. NCBI lineage: Eukaryota > Metazoa > Chordata > Mammalia > Primates > Cercopithecidae > Macaca > Macaca fascicularis. Next base: position 69,448,444 of record NC_088392.1, on the reverse strand, counting down.
GCTATACTTCTAGAGGAAGCAAGGGTTCTTCCATACTGGCTTGTTCCTCATTCTTATAGTCTTCTATACTAGTTGGTTCCTGTACATCATTTTTTTGAGACAGAGGGTCACTCTGTCTCCCAGGCTGGAGTCCAGTGGCACAATCACCGCTTACTGCAGCCTCTTCTTCCTGGGCTCAAGCAATGCAGTCACCTCAGCCTCCCCAGTAGCTGCGACACAGGTGTGCACCACTATGCCTGGCTAATTTTATTTAATTTTTATTTTTATATTTTTTTGAGACAGAATCTTGTTCTGTCGCCAGGCTGGAATGCTGTGGCATGATCTCAGCTCACTGCAACCTCCAACTCCCCAGGTCAAGCGATTCTCCTGCCTCAGCCTTCTGAGTAGCTGGGATTACAGGCACACGCCACCATGCCCAGCTAATTTTTGTATTTTTAGTTGAGACGGAGTTTCACCACTTTGGCCAGGTTGGTCTCAATCTCCTGACCTCGTGATCCACCCACCTCAGCCTCCCAAAGTGCTGGGATTACAGTCGTGAGCCACCACACCCGGCCTTTGTTTTTATTTTTCCAGAGACGGGGCATTCCTCTGTTGCCCAGGCTGGTCTCAAACTCCTGAGTTTGATCCTCCCCGACCTTGGCCTTCCAGAGTGCTGAGATTATAGGCATGAGCCACCACCTCCAGCCTTGTAAATATTATTGTTATACGAACATCACTGTCGGGAAGAAGAGTCTCATCTAAAGCTACCAGTGGAAATTTTATTTGCCACTCTCTTGCCACTGTGTCAAGTTCTTACGTTAATAGTAATTTCCTTCACCATCTTAGTAGCCTTTTCTTCTTTGATTTCCTTTTATTTCTCCAATTGTATCTAAGAATGTACCCTTTGTCCTCCCTAATAAGCTGAAACATTGTTTTCTAGCGGGAATACTAGCTTAATTTTTGTAGCATTATTATCCAGCAAAGAATATCTACAGTACAACTCCTTCACATGTTAACAGTTTATTATTGCCCATGTTTATTAAGTCTTTACATAAAGGTTGGCAGATAGGCTTGGAACTGCCAACTCCAAATGACTGGAATGGCTGCCACTGGAATGTAAGCTCTATGAGGGTAGGGATCTCAGTTTTGGTTACTAAAGTTGTTCTAAGCACATAGAACAATGACACATAGACATTTATTAAGTATTTTTGATTGTAGGAACATGCAGCAGTCAGCTGGCATTGTCTGCCTATCATGGGCCTGAGAGAAAGAAGTAACAAGTAGTTCTTCACTAAAAGCTCAGGCAGTAACCACAAATGTTTTTGACTCAAGACTCTCTGAAGTGGTAGACTTGTGCTAAACTAGTATGATTAATGCTCAGGATGAATTTCAAATAAGCATTCTACTTGAGTCTGATGGAGAAACTAAGGTTTGATTCAGTTTAATAGCTTGTAAATGTTAAAGAGCACTATTTAACCTAAGCATATTCACCCACTTACAATATAGGAGTTCTGTTTCTTTATATCATATTCTGTAAATATCCAATAACCATACTTCTTTTTTTTGTTGTTTTTTGGTTTTGTTTGTTTGTTTTGAGACAGTCTCGTTCTGTAGCCCAGGCTGGAGTGCAGTGGCACGATCTCTGCTCATTGCAACCTCTGCCTCCTGGGTTCAAGTGATCCTCCCACCTCAGCCTCCCAACTAGCTGGGATTACAGGTGTATGCCACCATGTTCAGCTAATTTTTGTATTTGTATCTGTATTTTTTATTTTTATTTTTTTTATTTTTATTTATTTATTTATTTATTTTTTGAGACGGAGTCCCGCTCTGTCGCCCAGGCTGGAGTGCAGTGGCGCAATCTCGGCTCACTGCAAGCTCCGCCTCCCGGGTTCACGCCGTTCTCCTGCCTCAGCCTCCCGAGTAGCTGGGACTACAGGCGCCCACAACCCCGCCCGGCTAATTTTTTGTATTTTTAGTAGAGACGGGGTTTCACCGTGGTCTCGATCTCCTGACCTTGTGATCCGCCCGCCTCGGCCTCCCAAAGTGCTGGGATTACAGGCGTGAGCCACCGCGCCCGGCTATTTTTTATTTTTAAATTAATTTTTTTTTTGAAATGGGGTCTCACTCTATTGCCCAGGCTGGAGTGCAGTGGCACGATCTCAGCTCACTGTTACCTCCACCTCCCAGGTTCAAGCGATTCTCCTGCCTCAGCCTCCTGAGTCCCTCAGATTACAAGTGTGCACCACCTTGCCTGGCTACTTTTTGTATTTTTAGTAGAGATGGGTTTCACCATGTTGGTCAGGCTAGTCTCAAACTCCTGACCTCAAGTGATCCACCCGCCTCAGCCTCCCAGAGTGCTGGGATTACAGGCGTGAGCCACCATGCCCAGCGTCGCAATTATACTTCCTAAAAACTCTGGCACACATCCGTTCCTCTTACTTTAATTGATATAAGCAAGTCATATGGATTTATCTGAGTGTAAGGAGAGCTGGAAAAAATAGTTCCTAGCAGGTCAGCCACCTCCCAGTGAGGACTGCATACCGTAGAAGGGGAGAATGAATTTTGGGAGAACAGGTAGTTATCTCTGTCACAGAAGGGGATAAAAGTACAGTAGTTACACAAGTTAGACATCTGTATGGAAAATACTATTTGGTTGTACAGATGTGGTTAGAATATTTGAAAGGTATGGGCATCGATGGTATCTTAATTCAGGTTACAGTATTGGTATAAAGCAAACTGGTTAGTCCAACAGCTTCTGGAAATGTGTTTCTTAAAGCAGAGCATCTGACTAATTTAATTTTATATTTGAAGTGGTAAGCTGTTAAGATATTTGCTATTTTGAACTTAATTAGGATCAATAGAAAAAAAAAAGCTAGTGATATGTAAATTCTAGAAAGAACCTTTGCAGATAGAAGCCGTGTCATCTTGGGTTTATATTAAAAGTAGCAGGAAAGAGAGTTCTGGATTTTAAGATGTGTGCACTAGACTTTAGGAAACATTGGAAAACCAGTAAGAGTGAGGCTTAAAATTCTAACAGTGTACCCCCTGAAGGAGTGAAAAGTCTTAAAATGCCCCACACTTCTTATATGAAAGGTTAGGAAGCACACTGGTGGAGGGAGGGGGTCAGAGTAGAACAAGTATTATATGTTCATTTATATAGCACTTCTAGTGATTGAGAAAAGATACTAATTAGCCATATCAAAGAATTCTATGGGGGTAGCAGGTAGAAATTAGGGTGGAGCTAAAGTGGCTCCCCTGCGCATCTTCTCACCATCTCCCCTTTTCCCCCACCCCATCGCATCATCACTCCAACTGGGTCTTAGTTTTTGTTTTGTTTTGTTTTTGTTTAAATGCATAGACTGTAAGTCAGAAGGAGAAACTCATGACAAATGTCAAGTAGAAGAGAGGGTTGTGAACCTCTTAGGATGTTGTCAGATGATGAATAGGATTCTTACAATGACTGATGTTTCAAAAAAGGGAAAACAATATTGATGATTCTTAGAGATAAATTTATAGCAAGAGTAAGAAGTCATGAATCTACAGTTCAGGAAACTTGAAATAATAGGTGACACAGAACACATAGTGTATCTCCTTTTTATCTTCTCATTTTTGTAACAAGAAGTTGCTCTTTAAATTAGAAAAACTAGAACAAACAAAAAGAAAATAGACAGTACACTTATCTGGCAGGATAGATACCATGATCATGAAGGTGGTTCCCAGAGTGAGGCTCATCCATTGCACTCTGGTTGTGCTGACCCCTGTGATTTCCTCAAATGCAGAATTTGTAGCAGTGAGGGACTGTGTTTGTGCTTTTCCCCTGTCATTTTTTTGTCATAAGAGATCATAGTGTGAAGTTTATAATATTAAAAACAAATAAATAATAAGAAAATAGTAAGGTGCATGTAGCTTTACATGATTTCATGTCTCTAGGTCTAGAAGAATTCCAAGGTTCTGAAAGATATTTCTGATACTTCCTGGGCCCTACCAATAAGAGAGAAATCATGGAGACAGGTAGATATCTTAGAAAAATGATTAGATGTTGCCTTAAAGATGAATGTTAATAAATGCAGACACTGAAAGTTGCCTTTGATTCCTGACAGAGTTTTTAAAAGGTTTGTTAAACAGATGTTTGTTATCATTTTGAAGCAATTTGAAGATTATAAAGAAGTAATTTTTAACAGTTGTTGAGAAGTGCTTTATTGAACTGCCTTGCCTCTGGAGTTTGAGTAAATGCTGCATATAGGTCATTGTCAGTGGTACTTTCTTGTGTTGGTGAGTGGTCAGACCTCATAAGCTTAGTTTCTTTCCTTCTAACAGTAAGGTTCAGTGATTGCTTTTCTACCTGTGTTTTGTTTTTGTTTTTCCTCTTTCCATAATGAAGTGTTCTAATGGCATGATAGGTGTTGCTTTTTCTTTTGATGATAAACAGAGCCACGGATGTTAGCAGGTTTAAAGCTCTTTCTATATTTTCTCAGTTTTTTTAGGGCGATTAATAGAACATCATTTTATTTTTGTTAGTTATATATATGAATAAAGATATCTTAAAATTATTTTAATTTGCTTTTTCAATTGAAGGCTACTATGCATCTCTCCTTGTGGTGAACTGCTTGCTCATAACCTTTGCCAGTTTTACTCTTGGCTTGTCTTTTTCTTATAAATTTTTAGGGACTCTTCAATATATTATAGATATTCTTTGTCTTTATGTTGCAAAGACTTTTCCATGTCTGTGCATAATGTTCCTTCTATACCTTTTGGATTTTGTGTTTCAAGAATTTTTTCTCCACTTGAAGATGATGTTAAAAATTCTACCTACAGGTTTGTGTTTTGTTTTGTCTTGCAAGTCATTTAGCTCTTTACTCTGGATTTTATGTGTGTTGTGAGGTAATTTTTTCTTTCCTCAGATGATATACTTCACTACTGCTAGTTATTAAATCTGTCTTCACACTGGTTCAAAATGCCACCTTTTAGCATTTACAAATTCTTTTTACTCTTGGGCCTGTTTCTGGGCTCTTTTTGAGGGATTTAATTGTTCGTTTATTTTTTGAGACGGAGTCTTGCTGTCACCCAGGCTGGAGTGCAGTGGTGCCTTCTCTGCTCACTGCAACCTCCACCTCCCGGTTCAAGTGCTTCTCCTGCCTCAGCCTCCTGAGTAGCTGAGACTACAGACGCCTGCCACCACACCTGGCTAGTTTTTGTGTTTTTAGTAGAGACGAGTTTCACTTTGTTTGCCAGGCTGGTCTTGAGCTCCTGACCTTGTGATCTGCCCACCTTGGTCTCCCAAAGTGCTGGGATTACCAGCGTGAGCCTCTGCACCCGGCCTAATTGTTTATTTCTATGCCAATACCACATATCTTGATGCTGCTGATTATAACCATGATAACAGCAACTAATGTGTATTGATAATTGACTGTGTGACAGTGCCTGTGATAAATAACATATTTATTAACTCATTTCTCACAGAGCCATCAAGAGTTAAGTATTCTTGACATCTTTAGTTTCATAGATAAATAGACTTCAAGAGGTTAAATTTACTCAAATTACAAGCTAGGACTATAACCTAACTTTGTAACTCCAGAGCCTAGACTCTTTTTTTTTTTTTTTTTTGAGATGGAGTCTCACTCTGTCACCCAGGCTAAAGTGCAGTGGGGCAATCTTGGCTCTGCAGGCTCCACCTCCCTGGTTCACACCATTCTCCTGCCTCAGCCTCCCCCGAGTAGCTGGGACTACAGGCACCCACCACCACACCCGGCTAAGTTTTTGTAGTTTTAGTAGAGATGGAGTTTCACCGTGTTGGTCTCTTCACCAGGATGGTCTCCATCTCCTGACCTCGTGATCTGCCTGCCTCAGCCTCCCAAAGTGCTGGGATTTAGGCGTGAGCCATGGCGCCCAGCCCAGAGCCTATACTCTTAACCATGAGGTTGTGATTCCTAGAAGGACAAATTTCCTGTTTTCCTTTTCAAAACTTTCTCAGCTATTCATATGCATTTACTTTTTCATATGAACTTCCTTGTGATTTTGATTTAATGTTACTTAGATTTATATAGGAAGGATGGGCATCTTTATAATGTACCTTCTGAAAATAAGTGATGTGTTTATTTTTTGAGATTGTCTTTTATATCCCAGTTTTATTTTCTTACATAGACTCTGAACTTTTGTTGTACTTACTCATTGGTCTTATTTGTGTGTGTGTGTGTGTGTGTGTGTGTGTGTGTGTGTGTGTGTATGCGTTTTAATTTTAAGTTCTGGGATACATGTGCTGAACGTGCAGGTTTGTTACATGGGTATACATGTACCATGGTGGTTTGCTGCACCTGTCAACCCATCATCTAGGTTTTAAGCCCCGCATGCATTAGGTATTTGTCCCAATGCTCCCCCTCCTCTTTCCCCCACCCCCCAACAGGCCCTAGTGTGTGATATTCCCCTCCCTGTGTCCATGTGTTCTCGTTGTTCAACTCCCACTTATGAGTGAGAACATAACGGTATTTGGTTTTCTGTTCCTGTGTTAGTTTGCTGAGGATGATGATTTCCAACTTCATCCATGTCCCTGCAGAGGACATGAACTCCTTCTTTTTTTATGGCTACATAGTATTCCATGGTGTATAGGTGCCACATTTTCTTTATCCTGTCTATCATTGATGGGGATTTGGGTTGGTTCCAAGTCTTTGCTGTTGAAAATAGTGCTGCAAGTTTATTTAGAAATAATTTCAAAGTTACAGAAAAGTTGTAAGAGTAGCACAAAGAACTCCTGGATACCCTCCACCCAGATTTACCTGTTGTTAACATTTTGTCACCTTTCCTTTATGGTTCCCTCCTTGGGTATGTGTGTATGTGTGTCCCCGCCACCACCATTTGAAAGTTAATTGCAGCCGGGCGCGGTGGCTCAAGCCTGTAATCCCAGCACTTTGGGAGGCCGAGACGGGTGGATCACGAGGTCAGGAGATCGAGACCATCCTGGCTAATATGGTGAAACCCCGTCTCTACTAAAAAAAATACAAAAAACTAGCCGGGCGAGGTGGCGGGCGCCTGTAGTCCCAGCTACTCGGGAGGCTGAGGCAGGAGAAGGGCATAAACCCGGGAGGCGGAGCTTGCAGTGAGCTGAGATCCGGCCACTGCACTCCAGCCTGGGCGACAAAGCGAGACTCCGTCTCAAAAAAAAAAAAAAAAAAAAAGAAAGTTAATTGCAAACATAATGTCTTAGTACCCTTAAATATTTCGGTATGTATTTCCTAAAACAAGGACATTTTCTTGTACAATTGCAGTACAGTTACTGAATTCAACAAGTTCAACATCAGTATAATACAGTTACCTAATTTCCAGTTGCGAATTCAGTTATGTTCCCCAAAAGGGTGCTAACCCTCAGTACCTGTGAATGTGGCCTTATTTGGAAATAGCATCCTTTGGGAGGCCAAGGCAGGCAGATCACGAGGTCAGTAGATTGAGACCATCCTGGCTAATACGGTGAAACCTCGTCTATACTAAAAATACAAAAATTAGTCAGGTGTGGTGGCACGCGCCTGTAGTTCCAGCAACTTGGGAGGCTGAGGCAGGAGAATCGCTTGAACCCGGGAGGCGAGGTTGCAGTGAGCCAAGATTGCGGCCACTCCACTCCAGCCTGGGTGACAGAGCGAGACTCCATCTCAAAAAACAAAACAAAACAAAAACCTAAAACCCACATGTCAAGACAGACACCCAGAGAGAATGCCTTGTGACAACAGAGGCAGAAATTGGTGGGATGCACCTGTAAGCCGGAAGCACGAAGGATTGCCAGCTACCATCAGAAACTAGGAGGAGGCAAGGAAGAATGATATCCAGAGTTTCAGCGGGAGCATAGCCCTGCTGACACTTTAATTTTGGACATCCTGCCTCCAGAACTATGAGATAATAAATTTGTTGTTTTAAGCCATTTTTTCTACAGCAGCCCTAGGAGGGAACAGTAAAGGAAATGTGGCAAGGAAAGTAATACAATAGTTCATACATTTTTCCATTTGTCCTAATAATATTCTTTAGAACAAAAATCCAATCTAGAAATACATGTTGCATTTAGTTGTCATGTTTCTTTAGTCTCCTTTAATCTGAACATTTCTTCAGTCTTTATCTTTCATGACATTGATTTTTTTGAAAGACTACTGGTTTTGTATAGTGTACATAAATGAGTTTTTGTTTGATGTTTCCTCATGATTTGATTTAGATTATGAATTTGAGGCAGGAGTACCACATAAAGGCTATTATGTTCTTCAGAGTTCAAGACATCAGGAGGCACGCTGTGTTAAGTCTATCCTACTATTGGCAATATTAACTTTGATTACTTAGTTAAGTGATATCTGTCAGGTTTCTTCATAAAATGAGCATTTTTCTCTTTTTAATAAACTATACATAAGGAAATAGTTTTTGCTTCCATTGATGATTCCTTGGCTGAATTAATTATTGCAGTAAGAGTTATAAAATAATACTTTTCTAGCTCTCTTATTCCAAGTTTAGTAGTTGGGATTCTGTAAGAGAGAACCTTCCTGTTCTTATTTATTAGCGTGACTTATGGATTACCCTAGTCAACTAGTTGTAATCTGTTAGTGTCACCTTTTTTTTTTTTTTGGATGCTCAAATTCTATATTTGGTCAGCAAGAGCCTCTTCAAATGAATTCCCGTGTACTTTTGATAGGTCCCTATCATTTATTGAGTACTACTTTGTAACTATTTTTGGTATATTACAAAACTACTTATTTCTCAATATATTTTTGTAGCTGCCCTATAGAAATCTGTGTCTGATAGCTTTTCAGTTAATTCTCTTACTTTTGTTGTATAAGGGATCATGTAGATCAGACACAGTAGCTCACACCTGTAATCCCAGTGCTTTGGGAGACTGAGGCGGGAGGATCACTTGAGCCCAGGAGTTTGAGACCAGTCTGAGCAATTTAGTGAGACCCCATCTCTTCAAAAAATTAAAAAATTAGGTGGGTGTGGCGGCAGATGCCTGTAGCCCTAGCTACTCAGGAGGCTGAGATGGGAGGATTGCTTAAGACCAGGAGTTCAAGGCTGTAGTGAGCTATGATATGCCACTGCACTTTAGCCTGGATGACAGAGTGAAACCTCATTTCAAGTAATAATTATAATGGCCGGGCACGGTGGCTCACGCCTGTAATCCCAGCACTTTGGGAGGCCAAGGCGGGTGGATAATGAGGTCTGGAGTTTGAGACCATCCTGGCCAACATGGTGAAACTCCGTCTCTACTAAAAATACAAAAAATGAGCCGGGTGTGGTGGCAGGTGCCTATAGTCCCAGCTACTCGGGGGGCTGAGGCAGGAGTATCACTTGAACCCGGGCGGCGGAGGTTGAGCCCAGATTGCACCTCTGCATCCAGCCTGGTGACATAGCGAGACTCTGTCTCAAAGAAAAACAAAATTAATAATTATAATGAGCATTAAGACTCTTTCTGGTGTTTGCCATTAAGCTGTGATGCCAGAGTTGACTTGAACGTTAGCTATAGATATATAATATTATGGAAGGATTCCTCTATTTTTAGTTTATGAGAGTTATTAAAAAGTGGGGGTGGGTGTTGATTTAAGCTTTTTTCCCCCTTGGCTTTTATTGAAATAAATAGCTTTTTTTCTTTTTCTTTCTTTTTAAAATTTTTTTTAAAAACAGAGACAAGGTCTCGCTATATTGCCCAGGCTGATCTTGAACTCCTGGCCTCAAGCAATCCTCCCTTCTCAGCCTTCCAAAGTGCTGGGATTACAGATTTGAGCCACTGCACCTGGCGGCTGCGGCTGCTCCTGCTGCTCCTGCTCCTGCTCCTGCTCCTGCTCCTGCTGCTCCTGCTCCTCCTGCTCCTCCTGCTCCTCCTCCTCTTCTTCCTCCTCTTCCTCCTCTTCTTCCTCCTTCTCCTCCCCTACCCTTTTATTTATGTATGTGTATAAAGAGATGGGGTCTCACTGTGTTTCTGAGGCTGGAGTATAGTGCTATTCACAGGTGTGATTATGGCACTCTACAGCCTTGAATTCCTGGCCTCCTGCCTCAGCCTCCAGAGTAGCTGGGGCTACAGATATGTGCAGCTGCACCTGACTTCCTTATTTTTCATTTTATTTTTTTTAACCCAAACCCAAAATGGTCAATATGGCTTCTTTGTTTGTTTGTTTTTCGAGATGAAGTCTCGCTCTGTCATCCAGTCTGGGGTACAGTGGCACAATCTCAGCTCACTGCACCCTCTGCCTCCCAGGTTGAAACAATTCTCCCGCCTCAGCCTCTGGAGTAGCTGGGATTACAGGCACGTGCAACCACACTTGGCTAAACTTCCTTATTTTTTAATTTGGTGAATTAATATTATATAATAGACTAATATTTTATAAAATAAAATAATATTTTATAGACTGTAAATAGTGTCTATTATGTAAGAATAGTATATTCTTACATCCTGAGAATACACTATTTTCTTTTAGTAGAAAAACATATAACGGTGGTTATGAACACTCTCCAGTATAATAGATGAGCACTTGAAATGTGGCCAGTCCAAATTGAGATGTACTGTAAGTGTAAAATACACACCCGATTTCAAGTAGCTGGGCTCACAGGCACGTGCCAACACCCCCAGCTAATTTTTGTATTTTTAGTAGAGTTGGGGTTTCACCATGCTGGCCAGGCGTTCTCAAACTCCTGACCTCAAGTGATCCCCCTGCCTCAGCCTCCCAAAGTGCTGGGATTACAGGCATGAGCCACCATGCCTGGCGCAATACACACCAGATTTTAATATGGAAAAAGAATGTAGAATAATTCAACTATTAAATATTAATTGCATGTTGAGAACATTTTTGATATAGTAGGTTAAATAGATATTAAAATTAATCTTTTTGTTTTACCTTTTTAAATGTGGCTAGTGGAAAATTTAAAATTGCATATGTGGCTTGTATTTGTGGTTCACATTATATTTCTGTTGGATAGTACTCTTCTGGAGCTAAATTGCCTGAGAGCATCTTTGACCTTAGACTAGTTACCTAATCTGTGTGCCTTAGTTTCCTCATGTTTAAGGGGTGAGTAAAAATAGTCCTTAACTAAAAGGGTGGTTGTAAGGATTAAATTTAATGGGTTAGTACATGCAAGCGTACTTAGGATAATATTTAGCACATAGCAGCCACCTAATGTTATCTGTTACTATTCTTAATAAGAATGCAAGCTGCACGATGCCTCGGACCTTGTTTTGTTCACTGTTGCATCTCTACTTTCTAGACTTTCTTTCTTTTTTTTTTTTTCCTTCAAGTTTCACTCTTGTTGGCCAGGCTAGAGTGCAGTGGTGCAATCTTGGCTCACTGCAACCTCCGCCTCCTGGGCTCAGGTGATTCTCCCACCTCAGCCTCCCGAGAAGCTGGGATTACAAACGCGTGTCACCATGCCTGGCTAATTTTTGTATTTTTAATAGAGACGGGGTTTCACCATGTTGGCCAGGCTGGTATCGAACTCTTGACCTCAGATGATCCACCCGCCTTGGCCTTCCAAAATGCTGGGATTATAGACGTGAGCCACTGTGCCCAGCCTAGACTTTCAAAAGATATTTTTTTGAATTAATGAATGAATATGGAGAATTTCTGAGAAACCTAGGTAACAGTTGGGAAGGAGCTCTTTTGATAACCCCAGATGTCTGTTGGAAGGATGCTACAACCAAGAAAGCATCCTGTAATACCCATGAAATACATAATATTTGTGCTTTTCTGGTAGTTTTTTTTTTTTTTTTTTTGAGACGGAGTCTCGCTGTGTCGCCCAGGCTGGAGTGCAGTGGCGCGATCTCGGCTCACTGCAAGCTCCGCCTCCTGGGTTTACGCCATTCTCCTGCCTCAGCCTCCTGAGTAGCTGGGACTACAGGCGCCCGCCACCGCGCCCGGCTAATTTTTTGTATTTTTAGTAGAGACGGGGTTTCACCGTGGTCTCGATCTCCTGACCTTGTGATCCGCCCGCCTCGGCCTCCCAAAGTGCTGGGATTACAGGCGTGAGCCACCGCGCCCGGCCTCTGGTAGTTTTTTAAAACAAGATTTAAACTATTTTAATAGTTATTGCTTTATTTAGGTCTCCTATCTTTTAACTGAGTTATTTTTATTAATTTGTATTTGCCTAGTTAACCATTTTATCTAGTTCTGAAAACTTTATTGGCAGGAGTTATACAAAGTTATCGCTTTCTTTTCAAATCATCTGTGGCTCTAGTACCCTTCTCATACCTAATACTATGTACTCTCCCTTTGTGTTTCTTGTTTATGATGAAATCTAGTGATTTATCTGTTTCATTGATGTTTATTTGTAAATTATACTGTATTTTTTGTTACAGTAAGGTAAATTAAAAGAAAAGGTAATGAATTAGAAACGAGAAACAGAAATCTCAGTATGATTTACAAATAAAAATTCTTTTGGGAGGTTCCCCCCCGCCCCCCACCCCAAGACGGAGTTTTGCTCTTGTTGCCCAGGCTGGAGTTCAATGATCCCATCTTGGCTCATTGCAACCTCCGCTTCCCGGGTTCAAGCAATTCTCCTGCCTCAGCCTCCCAAATAGCTGGAGTTACAGGCACGTGCCACTGCGCCTGGCTAATTTTTGTATTTTTAGTAGAGACAGGATTTCACCACATTGGCCAGGATCGTCTCAAACTCCTGACCTCAGGTGATCCACCCGCCTTGGTCTTCCAAAGTGCTGGGATTACAGGCATGAGCCACTGCACTTGGCTGAGAGTTTCTTTTGTTTATTTTATTTTATTTTTATGAGACGGAGTTTCACTTGTTTCCAGGCTGGAGTGCAATGGCACAATCTCAGCTCACTGCAACTTTCACCTCCCTGGTTCAAGCAGTTCTCTTGCCTCAGCCTCCTAGTAGCTGGGATTTACAATCTTGTGCCACTATGCCCCGCTAATTTTTTGTATTTCATGGAGATGGGGTTCTACCACGTTGGTCAGGCTGGTCTTAAACTTCTGACCTCAGGTGCTCTACCTGCCTCGGCCTCCCAAAGTGCTGGGGTTACAGGCTTGAACCACTGCGCCTGGCCATTTTTTTTAAATTGTAAATTCCCCTAATTTTGTTTCCTCCTAAATTGCTCAATTCATTTGTTTATGTTATTTCCCTTTTAGTAACAGGTATGTAGGGCTCTGAATTTTGCTCTGAATACAACCTTTGCTGTAGTTCATTAATGTAGAAAGTTGTTGGGGTTTTTTGTTTGTTTTGGTGGTTTTTGTTTTTGTTTTGAGACAGAGTCTTGCTCTGTTGCCCAGGCTGAAGTGCACTGGCATAGTCATGATTCATTGCAGCCTTGACCTCCTGAGCTCAAGTGATCCTCCTACCTTTGCCTCTCAAGTAGCTGGGACTACATGCCTATACTACCACACTTGGCTACTTTTTAAATTTTTTGTAGAGACAGGATCTCCCTACATTGCCCAGGCTGATCTTGAACTCCTGGGCTCAAACCATCCTCCCACCTCAGCCTCCCAAAGTGTTGGGATTACATGCATGAATCACCATGCCTCGCAAAGTTGTTCTTTTTGAATTGCGGGGTTTGTTGTCTTTTTGACATAAGTGTGTTCGGTCATGAATATTTTAATATAGTCATCTCAGTTAGGAAAACTTTGAAAAAATACCTTGTATACCATTTCCTTAGGTTTTATATCATATATTCTGTTATCAGTACTCAGTAAATGCTAAACAACAGTGTGGAAAATTGTTTCCAGTCAGAAACAACTAAAGCATGTATAGGTAATTTCATGGAATTTAAAACATCCATTCTCAAAACTAATATTATAAAATGGGGGCCATAATATGATAAATCTTTATATAATTCAGTTCAACAAACTTTTTTACATGCTCTGAGCAAGCAAATACTTCTCATACTGTTTTTGTTTGTTTGAGACAGTCTTTCACTCTGTCACCCAGGCTGGAGTGCAGTGGAGAGATCTTGGTTCAGTGCAACCTCTGCCTCCTGGGTTCTAGCGATTCTCGTGCCTCAGCCTCCCAAGTAGCTGGCACTACAGGCACACACCACCACCTCTGGCTAATTTTTAAAAAAATATTTTTAGTACAGACAGGGTTTCACCAAGTTGGCCAAGCCAGTCTCAAACTCCTGGCCTCAAGTGATCTGTCCACCTTGGCCTCGCAAAGTGCTGGGATTACAGGCGTGAGCCACTGCGCCTAGCCCTAATACTGTTTTAAGAGCACGAAGTAGTATCAGGATTACAAAAATTCTTAACGTTGTTGCATTCTAAAATAGTTTTCTACAGAATATTTGTGCCTTTCTAGATGGAAACTTCCATATCTGTATATGCTAAACTTTGAAAATCAAAAGGTTTTATTTTTTAATAAAACCTAAAAAATTTTAACATGTATACACATCGTTATTATGTACATATTTTAAGCAATGATTTTAGGGTTAAAATAGTGTAGCCAGAGGTAAGTGATATTTCAGAAATACGAAGTTCTGGCTTTAATTTTTAGGTCATCCTAAGGAATGAAAAGCTGAATATAAATGGTCATTTTATAGCCCATACTAAAAGGCTCCCCCATGTAATATAAAAATGGAAAGAATCCAGTTTCAGCTTTCTACTAATTATGCTGCTATAAAGACACATGCACACGTATGTTTATTGCAGCACTATTCACAATAGCAAAGACTTGGAATCAACCCAAATGTCCATCAGTAACAGATTGGATTAAGAAAATGTGGCACATATACACCATGGAATACTATGCAGCCATCAAAAAGGATGAGTTTGAGTCCTTTGTAGGGACTTGGATGCAGCTGGAATCCATCATTCTTAGCAAACTATCACAAGAACAGAAAACCAAACACCGCATGTTCTCACTCATAGGTGGGAACTGAACAATGAGATCACTCGGACTCAGGAAGGGGAACATCACACACCGGGGCCTATCATGGGGAGGGGGGAGGGGGGAGGGATTGCATTGGGAGTTATACCTGATGTAAATGACGAGTTGATGGGTGCAGCACAGCAACATGGCACAAGTATACATATGTAACAAACCTGCACGTTATGCACATGTACCCTACAACTTAAAGTATAATAATAATAAATAAATTTTTTAAAAAAATGGAAAGAAAGGAAACATCAAGTTTTTTGAGTCGAAAACTTTGTATCTCTTTTTAATATACCACCTTTATTGAACTAGAATAAAACCATTCATGCTATTTCTTATTAATTTTTTTTTTTTTTTTGAGACGGAGTCTTGCTCTGTCGCCGAGACTGGAGTGCAGTGGCCGGATCTCGGCTCACTGCAAGCTCCGCCTCCCGGGTTTACGCCATTCTCCTGCCTCAGCCTCCCGAGTAGCTGGGACTACAGGCACCCGCCACCTCGCCCGGCTATTTTTTTGTATTTTTTACTAGAGACGGGGTTTCACTGGGTAAGCCAGGATGGTCTCGATCTCCTGACCTCGTGATCCGCCCGTCTCGGCCTCCCGAAGTGCTGGGATTACAGGCTTGAGCCACCGCGCCCGGCCCTTATTAATTTTTTTACTTCATTATTTTACTCCAAAAAGCCAAAGGAGGCAAGTTCATATGGTTGGGAGATTCAACATGTAAATGCATGTGAAGAGTCAAAATATAAATATGAGGAATGTCTGGAAACAGTCAGTGTGCATCCTGCCTTTCTCATGTACCTGCTGTTTTCTTGTCACCCAGCGTTGATGCCTTACCTGGACATTTCGAGGCTAGGACAGTTGTTGAACTCCAAAGCATTAGTAAGTCTTCACAGCTTAAAAGGAGATGCACATAACTAGTAAATTAATTTGATATATGTTGATCTATGGATTAATATCAGTCTTTTTTTATCCCCGCTCTCTTCATTAAAAAATAGATTCAAACATTAATTTTTGATCAGTATTTATCATTTGGGTCAGATTCTAAATGTTGGTGGGGAAAAGATTGATAATTCAACGGAATTTTTTTTTTTTTTTTTTTTTGAGACAGAGTCTCACTGTGTTGCCCAGGCTGAAGTGCAGTGGCGCGATTTCGGCTCACTGCAGCCTCCGCCTCCCAGGTTAAAGTGATTCTTCTGCCTCAGCCTCCGGAGTAGCTGGAATTACAGGCAGGCACCACCACGCCCAGCTAATCTTTGTGTTTTTAGTAGAGATGGGGTTTTTCCATGTTGGCCAGGGTGGTCTCAAACTCCTGACCTTCAGTGATCCACCTGGCTTGGCCTCCCAAAGTGCTGGGATTACAGGTGTGAGCCACCGCACCAAGCCCAACAAAATTTTTTAAAAGACAGTATGTATCAGCTGGGCGCGGTGGCACATGCCTGTAATCCCAGCACTTTGGGAGGCCAAGGTGGGAGGATCACCTGAGGTCAGGAGTTCGAGACCAGCCTGATCGATATGGTGAAACCCCATCTCTACTAAAAATACAAAAATTAGCCGGGCTTGGTGGTGGGCGCCTGTAGTCCCAGCTACTCTGGAGGCTGAGGCAGGAGAATCGCTTGAACCCTGGAGGTGGAGGTTGCGGTGAGCCGAGATTGTGCCACTGCACTCCTTCAGCCTGGGCAACGGAGCGAGACTGTCTCAAAAAAAAAAAAAAAAAAAAAAAAAAAAAATTATGTTTTTAAAGAAACATAATTTTGGCCATCTTTTCTATCAATATGTTCATATACAGTCAGTTCTCATTATTTATGCTGGTTGTGTTCTATAAGATTATCATGAACACTAACTTATCAAAGACTGAACCATTCCTCCTAGAGGGAATCAGGGTTAGGCTCCTATGAGCTTTTTTAAAGAAATCATACAACCTTGTTATATGTGTGTTTTTGTTCAGAGATGCCTTATATATATTAAATTGTAAATGGATGAAGTCCTTCAGAACATGCAGGTATATTTGACTTTATGGTAGACATATGGTCCTTGGAGCTTGACCGTATAAAAACTTGATGTGCAGCAAATCCTGTTTTCCCATACATTCTTATTCAAGTGGCTCTTAGTTTCCTGTTTCCAAGTGGAAACAATAGCAGTTGCTAAATAATGCAGAAATTGGTATTATCAATTTTTATTGCCACCCTGAACTGATATGGTATTAATTTTAGTAAGCAGGTGAATTCATAAATATGGAATTGAAAATAATGAGGAGCAACTCTGTGTGTGTGTGTGTGTGTGGATTTATTAAAGATGATGTTTATAGTAATGAATGTTGCAAAGTGGCTTCTAGGCTAACCACAACAATGGACAAAGATTCTATTTTAGGTTTCCTTAGCTTTCTTGCCAGGATCCCTCAAACTTGACACTCTTATGTCAAGCTCCCCTTCCTCCTACTCTAGGGAGGGGAAAAAAGGGAAAAAGTCTCCATGTTTGATATTGTGACAAAGAAGGAAGTCACCCCCCCCATCTCCACCCCACCTTCTATCTTTGAGTTCTGGTGATTTGAGTAATTTCTATGTGGAGACCAGCTTCCTGTCAAATTCTCATTTAGAGGTTATTTGAAGAGCAATTGCATCTTAAGGTTTCTTAGTTTATTTTGTGTTGCTACAACAATACCACAGATTTGGTAATTTATAAAGAAGAGAAACTTACTTCTCACAGTTCTGGAGGCTGGGAGGTCCAATTCCAAAGAGCTGACATCTGGCAAGGGCCTTCTTCTTGCTGCGTTATCCCATGGTGGAAGGTGAGAGGCTGAGAGAGGATTAGAGTGAGGGAGAGAGAGAAACTCACTTAAAAAAGACAGAGTCACTCTTTTGCCCAGGCTGGAGTGCAGTGGCACCATCCTGGCTCACTGCAGCCTTGAACTCTTGGCCTCACGCGTTCCTCCCTACTTCAGCCTCCCAAGTAGCTGGGACTACAGGTGCTCACCAGTGCCTGGCTTTTTTTTTTTCCTTTTCCTTTTGTAGAGACAAAGTCTCACTGGGCTTAGGCTGGTCTCGACGAACTTGCTTTTATAACAAACCCACTCCCATGATAGTGACATTAACCCATTCAGAGGGCACAGTCCTCATAACCTATTTACATCTTAAAGATCCCACCTCTCAACATTGTTGCATCGTGGATTAAGCTTCCAGCACGTGAACTTTGGGGGATATTCAAACCGTAGCGTAGAGTATCATCTGAACAGGCTGGATATAATGCCAACCACAGCCCTACCACCAGGATTCAGACCTTTTAGAGTGCTTCTCTCTCCTTCCAGCTACTTAGAACAAGCCCAGCTTTACTTGTTCCTCTTTCTGCCCCTAACACTCAGTGTTATACTTTAGAAGCTTGGTGAGGGCAGGGGAAGATGGTGTCTCTTATTGGCTTGTTTCCTTTTAAGACTTATTTAGATGGATGAGTTAACTCCATTGACTCAGTCACTTGGTTTTTAATAATTTCCACCAGCGTCCAACATTTTGGCTTTCCTGGGCCGCATTGGAAGAAGAATTGTCTTGGGCCACACATAAAATACAATAATACTAACGATAGCTGATGAGGTTAAAAAAAAAAAAAAGGCCGGGCGCGGTGGCTCAAGCCTGTAATCCCAGCACTTTGGGAGGCCGAGACGGGTGGATCACGAGGTCAGGAGATCGAGACCATCCTGGCTAACACAATGAAACCCCGTCTCCACTAAAAAAAAAAAATACAAAAAAATTAGCCGGGCATGGTGGCGGCGCCTGTAGTCCCAGCTACTCGGGAGGCTGAGGCAGGAGAATGGCGGGAACCCGGGAGGCGGAGCTTGCAGTGAGCCGAGATCGCGCCACTGCACTCCAGCCTGGGCGACAGAGCGAGACTCCGCCTCAAAAAAAAAAAAAAAAAAAAGGTCTGTGCATAACTTTTGTGATATTTGCCACCACAGATAAGCAAAGTAGTCCTCACATTCAAAGGGTTGGACACCCGTGATCCTCCTAGTTTAAGTTATATTGCTTAGTATGGAAGCATACTGACTCTCTGAACCCTAATGGATGAGCATGATTTTTGTAGTATACTGATTATAAACGTGGGTACTGTGGTAGGCAGTATCTTGGCTCCCAGAGATGTCCATGCTCTGTGAATTCTCAGAACCTTTGAATATGTTAGGTTACATGGTAAAGAGGAGTTACAGTTGCAGGTAGAGTTAAAATTCCTGATCAACTGATTTTAAAATAGGGAGTTTATCCTGGCTTATCCAGGTAGGCACAATAGAGAGTAACAGTGGTTTTTAGGAGTGGAAGAGAAAAGCAGGAAAGTCAAAGAAATGTAACAACAAAGCAGAGTCAGAAAGAGACAACATTCCAGGGCTTAAAGGTGGAAGGAGTCTGTGAGCCAAGGAATGTGGACAGCCCCCACAAGCTAGAAGGGGCAAGAACTGATTTTCTCTGAATCTCCAGAAGGAAATGCAGCCCTGCTGACACCTTGATTTTAGCCCAGTGACACCGGTGCCAGACTTCTGAACTGTAAGACAAATACGTTTGTATTGTTTTAAGCCACTACATTTGTGGTAATTTGTTGTAGCAGCAATAATTAATGGACACTGGGCCGAAATGTTCTGAGTTCATTCTCAGCTTCTGGCTCTGTCACTTAGTAGTTTTGTGACATAGAACCAAAACCTATTTAACCTCTCCGGCCTCAGTTTCCTCTTCTGTAAAACAGGGATAATAACACATATCTTCAATGGTTATTGCCTGGATTAAATCAGTGCATCCAATGTACACACTTACATACATCTTTATTATTTATATTTTAATATGAGCATATAGAAAACTTGTAATGAAAACAAAATAATTCAATTATTCATCTTAATTTTTCTTAAAACATAAGAATAAGTTAGACATTTTATTTAGTAATTGTCCCATGGACATTTAAAATTACAAGAAAAGTTGGGCCGTATATATGACAACATGTGTCTTAAAATGAATATTTTTTTGCCAGTATGAAATTTGAGAAAATTCCATCAGTATTATGCCTGTTTTGTTTAATATAAGGAAAAGGATTTTTCTAATTATTCCCAAAAGAAAAAAGCTTTTAGTGTTCATTGTATGTTACAAATATTAATAACATGAAAAATTAATGAACTGGATGTGGTGGTTCATGCCTGTAATCTCAGCACATTGGGAAGCCGAGGTGAGTGGATCACCTGATGTCAGGCATACAAGACCAGCCTGGCCAACATGGTGAAACCCATTTCTACTAAAAATACAAAAATTAGCTGGCCATGGTGGCAGGCGCCTGTAATCCCAGCTACTTGGGTGGCTGAAGCAGGAGAATTGCTTGAACCTGGGATGCAAGGTTGCAGTGAGCTGAGTTCGCACCATTGCACTCCAGCCTGGGGAGCAAGAGTGAAACTCTGTCTCAAAAAAAGAAAGAAAGAAAGAAAGAAAGAAAAATTGATGATATATGTAGAAGCTTAGAAAAATCTGTTGTGGGTAGGGAATGGGAAACAAATATGCTACGAGCTTACAGACTTCTACCTTTTTTTCTCCTGGTTTTTCCAGTTCAACTCAATTGAGCTTTCAGATTCAATTTTGTTATAACATTGCATTCGTATTAATTTCTTGAGAGCTGTGATTATTTTGTGTGTGTGTGTTTCCCTACTTTACTAAGAAGAGTTTTCTGTTCAGTTTGGAACAAGGTTTCGGAAAGACATTTAGGGTGTACTAGTTTCAATTTTTAAATGTATATTTGAGATATTTTCTCAACTTTCTCTTTGGGTCTTTAGCTAAAATATGCGGTATAATGTTTTATTTATTTATTTATTTATTTTTAAGAGATGGGGTCTAGCTCTTTTGCCCTGGCAGACTCAAATTCCTGGGCTCAAGTGATCCTCTGCCTTGGCTTCCTGAGTACCTGGGACTTACAGACATGTGCCACCAAACCTAGTGACTATATAATTTTTAAAAGTATTATTAGAATATCTTTACATACTTTTCTTTAAAAAAAAAAAAGTTAACCTTTGTAGTCTGTTTTGCAGCATTAGCTATTGAGATCAGAAATTCAGAAAGTTAGCTGAACGTGATGGCTCATGCCTGTAATCCCAGCTCTTTGGGAGGCCAAGACAGGTGCATCACTTGAGGTCAGGAGTTCAAGACCAGCCTGGCTAACATGACGAAACCCTGTCTCTACTAAAAATACAAAAATTAGCCTGGCATGGTGGTGCACGCCAGTAATCCTAGTTACTCCGGAGCCTGAGGCACAAGAATCACTGGAACCTGGGAGGCGGAGGTTGCAGTGAGCCAATATCGTGCCGCTGCACTCCAACCTGAGTGACAGAACAAGACTCTGTCTCAAACTTCAGAAAGTTAAAATTAAAAAGAAAAAATAATCCTTTTTACATATTTTATATTGATGTCACACATTTCCCATTCATATAAGATTTAAAATCATAGATGTGTTAACTTTAAACTTGTGACTAATTAATAATATATTTTTATTATAGCTAATTCACTTAAGTAAAACAATTCTCTTGAAATGTTAATAGCTTTTACTGAGTAGATGGAGTAGTGAGCCCTAAGTGTTTTGATTGCCCAGACTCTCTCATTTTCTGGGACCTTTCCCATCATCTCATGGTTCAGGTGGGATCTGCCATGTTCCATTGGTGATCCTGCCTCTTGGGTAGTGAGGGCTGACCCAGAGGGAGGCAGCTGATCAAAGCTGGGCCAGGGTCCTTTAGGAATTTGGAATTGATATTTATGGTTCCTCAGCCTAGCTGTAAAATGAAAATCATAACTCTGGGACTATTGCCAGCCATGTTTTACCTTATGAAGAGCTGAAAAGGCCGTTGTGCCACAGGAGAGAAGAATGAAGCACATGAGCATAGTAGTGAAGATGAAAGAGGGAAAGAGACTAAGATAAAACACATGGAGTGGGTGACGGAGAGATGGGAGTGGGGTGGAGAGGGACCAGGTAGTTGGGGAGGGGAGAGGAAATGGGGAAGCAAGGGAAGTGATGGAAAGACCAGGAGAAACAGAGAAGAAACAAACTAAATTTCCACAACGTGGGTTGCTGGTTCTAGTTTCTCTTATGACCCTGAATTCCATGAGGCACTCCTATAACTTATTTTTTTTAAATCCCCTTTTTGCTTAAGCTACCTCTAGTCAGATTCTGTCCTTGAAGCCGTAAGTTTTAACCAAGGCAAACACTGCTGTCATTCAGATATGTGCTATGATTGCTTTGCATATGATATCAGTTAATTCTTACAACCTTGCAAGATAGGTATTATTCCTCCAAAAAAAAAAAAAAAAAAAAAGAAATTCAGGCTTAGAAAAGATAAAGTAATTTGATCAAGGAAGGATCACCGTAGCTAGTAAGTGACAGAACCAGAATTGAAATGTATGTCTAACTCCAAAGTCAGTTTGTATTCATGATCTGTAAAAATATTTATTGAGCATCAGCTATGGATCAACACTAGGCTAAGCTACAAGAGAGAAAATTTCATTGTCTCAAAGTTTGCAGTTCAGAGGAGGGTAAACAGGCAGTGACAATTCAGTGTCATAAATGGTGTGGGGACAGGAATAAAATATACTATGCGAGCACATGGGAGATCAAGGAAGATTCCTTGAACGTTTAAGCTAAGACCTGAATGTTGAATAGTCACAAGCCAAGCATAAGGAAAGAGGGAGGTTGTGCCAAACATTTATGAAAATAGTATGGTACATTTGAGGATCTAAAAGAAATTCGAGAGCCAGTAGAGGTAAGTTAAGCAAATCATACAAGGCCCTCTGTTTTGTTTTTTTTTTTTTTGAGATGGAGTTTCACTCTTGTCCCCCAGGCTGCAGTGCAATGGCGCAATCTCGACTCACTGCAACCTCCGTCTCCCAGGTTCAAGCAATTCTCCTCCCTCAGCCTCCTGAGTAGCTGGGATTATAGGTGCCTGCCGCCATGCCCGGTTAATTGTTTGTATTTTTAGTAGAGACGGGGTTTCACTGTGTTAGTCAGGCTGATCTCAAACTCCTGACCTCAGGTGATCCACCCACCTTGGGCCCCAAAGTGCTGGGATTAAAGGTGTGAGCCACCGTGCCTGTCCAAGGTCTTCTGTTTTACGTTAAGGAGTTTTGACTTTATATTGGGAAAAAAAGGGGACTGGACCATCAAAGGCTCATAATTAGACTTTGTTTTCTAGAGAACACAAACATTTTTCACATTACAGCCAGGAAGGATTGGAGACCTAACACTGTAGAAGGATGGAAGTCAGTTGAGGAGGCTTTTGCAGTAATCCAGTCAAGGGAAGTAGTAATTAGTTGGGGAAGAAATGGAAGTATTCCAGAGATTACAGAGCAGTATGGTCAGATCCTGGTGACCAGTTGGCCATATGGGGCACAGGAAGATGTCTTAGTCCATTTTCAGAATACTTGAAACTGGCTAATTTATAAAGGAAAGGAATTTATTTCTTACAGATCTGGAGGCAGAGAAGTCCAAGGTCAAGGGGTGGCATCTGGGAATGGCTTTCTTGCTGATAGGACTCTTGCCTACAGAATCCTTAGGTGATGCAGGGTATCAGGTGGTGAGGGGGCTGAATGTGCTGTTGTGCTAAGCTCAGATCTCTCTTCCTCTTACAAAGCCATCAGTTGTACTCCCATGATGACCCATGAATCTGTTTATCCTTTATTAATCCATACATTGATTAATTTATTAATAAGGGCAGAGCCCTCATTATCCAATCATCGCTTAAAGGCCCCCTTTTCAATACTGCCACACTGGAGATTAAGTTTGTGTTTTTGTTTTTGTTTTGGAGACAAAGTCTCATTTTGTCGCCCAAGCTGGAGTGCAGATTGCAGTGGCATGATCTTGGCTAACTGTGACTCCCACCACCCTGGTTCAAGCGATTCTCCTGCCTCAGCCTCCCAAGTAGCAGGTGTGTGCCTCAACGTCTGGCTAATTTTTGCATTTTTAGTAGAGACGAGCTTTCATCATGTTGGCCAGGCTGGTTTCAAACTCCTGACCTCAGGTAATCTACCGTCCTCAGCCTCCCAAAGTGCTGGGATTACAGGCGTGGGCCACCGCACCCAGCCTCTTTGGTCTCTCTTAAAGAGATTTAAGAAAAAAAAAAAAAAAGACTACATACATTGTTACAGAAACAAGTGAATGGTATTTTTACAGTTTAAAACCCCAATTAAAGAAGAGTACATGCAAGTACCTGAGGAGCATTTAATTGACATAAGGACTTGAAAGTGGTATCTAATTATTTACTGTAATTTGCTGGTCAAAAATCTTGACAAAAGACTGAAAGTAAGGTGTGAAAATCTAAGAGAATAAAGATTCTTGAGACAGGTGTATGGTCAGCTTATTTTTTGAGTTGACTGGATTTGTAGAGGGAATGATGCATAATAGTACTTGACAGGTGCCTTTCTACCAACAAAATGTCTTTAATAATTGCCTGAGGTGGCTGAAGGTAATTAACTGTTACCTGGGATCTTCATAATTCAGATCTGTTCTATGTTGAATTTAATACATTTTTTTTAAAAATCTCGAGGCTTTAATTTGTTAGTTATTTTTGTTACTGTAATCTATAACAAACAAAAATTATCCTCTACATTTCTTTTTTTTTTTTTTTTGAGACAGGGTCTCTGTCGCCCAGGCTGGAGTGCAGTGGTGCGATCGTAGCTAACTGCAGCCTTGACCTCCCAGGCTCGAGCTGTCCTCCCACCTCAGCCTTCTGAGTAGCCGGGACTACAGGTGTGTACCATGATGCCCGGCAAATTTTAAAATTTTCTTGTCGGGGATGGGAGTCTCCTTTTGTTGCCCAGGCTGGTCCTGAACTCCTGGACTCAAGTGATTCTCCCACCTCAGCCTCCCAAACTGCTGGGATCAGCCACTGCACCCAACCATACAATTCTTTACATATTTTTTACATCAGACTCTTCTCATGGCTGATCCTATATCAGACTTCATTAAAGAAACCATGAGGTTCCAGGAATTTAGGAGTTGGGTTACTTTTCTTTAAAGTCAATTGTTTGTATATCTAAAGGGCAGAAAAAGAAAAAGATGGTAAAAAATTGGTACCATTACCGACCCCTGCAAGATCAGTTTTCCATTGCTAACATTTCTTGTCTCCTTTGACTCTTGGAAAATGAAGTTCTTTGTTTGCTTTTACAAGACAAAGTGCACGCCCTTTAGTAATCTGCTGCTTCCTTCTCTGCCTATGTTTTCTCTTTTGTGGTCCTGCCTGTCCTTTGTGCTTTATGCTTAAGAGAGGGGATTTAAAAATGAAAGAAAAATCATAGACTAGATTATGGCCTGTAGAACACCGTGACCTATGGAAATTGTTCATGTTTTATGAAGTTAAGTCTCTAAATTTATTTTTCTAGGATTTCTTAAAGATTTAAAACTTGTATGTAAATTCGAGCCATCTGGGCAAAATGCCAGACTAGGGCTATTCCGCCCAAACTAGATAGAGCATGTAGTGTCACAATTAGTTAGCTTATTAGAGTTAGTTTATAGAAATAATGTACATTTAATTTTTTAAGAGGCTCAGAAATGTGGTAAATCATTTGAGAATTTTTAGTCACTGTTACTAATAATAAGGCAACATTGTCATGCTGACAGGCAGGGTGCTGTTTCCAAAGTTAGTAGATTTTTGCCATAGGTTGAGGAGTGGGTTTGGCTGTAAATAATGTTACCATGCTTGTTACATTTTCTAAAGGGCTAATATTTAATAACTTACCAATGAACAAAGAATGTTATACACAAGGCTTCCCTAAAGGATGTATGGATTGTAGAAATAATGCAGTATAGAAGTCAGAAGACCTGGTTCCCTAGTTTTGCCTACTTTTAGCCCCCTGTCCTTGAGCAAGGCATGTAATAACCTCCCTCCATTTCAGTTTCTTCAAATGTAAAATGTAGAGATTATGCCTGCTTGTCGTGGTAACATATTGGGATTATTTTGGGATCAAATTAAATAATAACAACTTTGAAGACATAAACCACTGTCAAAGTGTAAAATTTTATTAAAGCAAAGTAATAGTGTAACACTGTACAACATAATGTGTGTGTACAACATAATGTGTTAACTGTTAATGATTGAACCAGATACATTATAAACTTATTTCAAATTTGTTATAGCTTTACTAAACATGCTGCTATAAGTACGTTCTGATATAGGTAATTCTTTATTTTATTTTATTTTATTTTTTTTTTTGAGCCAGAGTGTCGCTCTGTTGTCCAGGCTGGAGTGTAATGGCGTGACCTCAGCTCGTTGCAACCTCCGCCTCTTGGGTTAGAGCGATGCTCCTGCCTCAGCCTCTCCAGTAGCTGGGATTACAGGCACACACCACCATGCCTGGCTAATTTTTGTATTTTTAGTAGAGACAGGGTTTCACCATGTTGGCCAGGCTTATGTTGAACTCCTGACCTCAAGTGATCCGCCCGCCTCAGCCTCCCAAAGTGTTGGGATTACAGGCATGAGCCAAGGTGCCCAGCCTGATACAGGTAATTCTGATAGATGACCACCTAACATAAAGTTGAAAATTTTTCATATGACTTATGGAGTTGATAAGTTATGAAATAGTTGGAAAACCTACAAGTATTTCTAGAATTTTTGTTAGGCTTGGCTTTTTGGAGGAGGGAGGAATATAAATGTCAGGCAGGTTGTTGGATAGAATTAATCAGAATCAAGTTACAATACGGTGATTTATTTTTTCAACAAAATTAAATGAATGTCCTTATGTACATATATAAAGCAATTAGTGCTAAATAGAAGGAAATATAAGATCCTTGAGTCATAGGCTCTGTTCCCTGTTGTTGTTTTGACCTCCTTCCCTTCTTATTCTTCACCAGCACCAGACTACTTAAGACTTAAAACCCCACTTTGTTCCCTCTTGTTTACGAGCTTTTGCACATCCTGCTGCCTCTGCTTCAAAGATATTTTCTAGAGCAAAAGAACGAAAATAAATTAATAATTGCCTCCTGATTTTTGTGGTTAGTGCCCAGTTGACCTTTTTGTTTTTCATAACCACAAATACGTGTTTTGGAAGATAGGGAAAGCATATTAGAAAAGTAAGTTGGGGAAGTTAACCTGGAATGCTTGGTTAAGGGTTGAGGTTTTATTTTGTAGGTTGTAGGAAGCCATTGACAGATGTATCCAAGAGAGTGTTACAGACAGAGTTCTACTTTATAAAGATTGTTGGGCAGTCAACATTTTGGAACCTCCTTGGGTTGGATTGGAGGTTAGGAATCACCATATATTGTCAGATCGTGAGGCAGAATTGTAGAAACAGTTATGATTAGGATCTGAAAACAAACAGTCAAACATTCATTCATGTACAAAATATTAATGCTTTTTATGTTTCAGGCTGTCTTCTAGGTTCTGGGGATGCAGGAGTAAAATACTAAATCCTACTCCTCCAATATACAGAAAATTAAAGAATGCTTTACAAGTCAATAAGAAAAGAACAGACAACCCTATAGAACAGTGGATAAATGTCTTGAACAGACCTTTCATAAAAGATAATGGCCGGTAAACATGTGTAAAGGTGCCATTTCATTAGTAATTATGAACATAAAATTAAAATCACAATGAGAGACTCCTACACACCCACCAGAACAGATACATTTTAAAAGATTGGCCAGGCATGGTGGCATGAGCCTGTAACCCGAGCTACATGGGAGGCTGAGGCACGAGAATCACTTGAACCCCAAAGACAGAGGTTGCAGTGAGCCAACATTGCATCACTGCACTCCAGCGTGGGCGACAGAGGGAGACTCCCATCTCAAAAAAAAAGGATCAAATATAGCAAGTATTGATGATGTAAAGCAATGGTAACTCTCATGCTCGCTAGTGAGAGTATAAACTGCTATAGCTACTCTAGAAAACTGTTTAGCAGTGCAAACACTTTGACCCAGCAATCTATTGCAAGGTTATGTCCAGTGGAATATGCATACATGTATACCAAGGAGGGCCCAGGAATGTTCATTGCTGTCATTATTATAATAGCAAAAAAAAAAAACTGGAAACAATTCATATCCCTTACCTATGGTATATTCATATAAAGGAATGCTACACAGCAGTGAAAACAGAGTACAGCTATTCCTGATAATACAGATGAGTCTCACAAGCATCGTTAAGTGAAAGAGGTCAAACACAAAATAAGGCATTATATATGATTCCATTTTATTTTTATTTATTTGAGGCAAGGTCTCACTCTGTCACCCAGGCTGGAGTACAGTGGCACAATCACGGCTCATTATAGCCTCCATCTCCCAGGCTCAAGCGATCCTCCAACCTCAGCCTCCCAAGTGTCTGGGACTACAGGTGTATGCCACCATGCTCAGCTAATTTTTTTACTTTTTGTAGAGATGAGGTCTCATGTTGCTCAGGCTGGTCTCAAACTCCTGGGCTCACGCAGTCCTCCTGCTTTGGCTTTCCAAAGTGTTGGTATTATAAGCGTGAGCCACTATGCCCAGCCATGATTCCCAAAGTGTTGGTATTACAAGCATGAGCCACTATGCCCGGGCATGATTCCATTTATAAGAAGCCTTACAAGCAGGCAAAACTTAAACTGTAATGTTAGAAGTCAAGATAGTGGTTAAGAGGAACTGTGCAGGGTTAATAGCTTGAGATAGGGCTTCTTGGGTGCTGACAGGGCATCTTGGTCTGGGTGGTGAGTACATTGGTGTTGAGTTTATGTAATTCATTCACCTGTACATTTATGTGTATTTTTCTTTGTGCTATATTTCAATAATTTTTTTTTAATTTGCCCATCTTTACATGCTGTGGAAGAGAGCCATCGTTATCAAAATGATCGCTGTTGTAGTGAACATTCGTGCTTCAAATACCTGGCACTGTGTTAGGTGTTAATGTGTGTGTGTGTGTGTACACTCATATATATATATATACTCCTGTGTATATATACACATACTCATTTAATCTTCACAACTCTATGAGGTTTACTTTTATTATTTGCATTTTACAGATAAGGAAACTGGGACACAGAAAGGTTGAGTAACTTGCTGAAGCTCACCCAGCTAGTAAGTGATGGACTCAGACTTTGCACCTAGACATTCTGTCTCTGACGTCTGTGCTCTTTTTTTTTCTTTTTTTGAGACGGAGTCTCGCTCTGTCGCCCAGGCTGGAGTGCAGTGGCACGATCTCGGCTCACTGCAAGCTCCGCCTCCCGGGATCACGCCATTCTCCTGCCTCAGCCTCCCGAGTAGCTGGGACTACAGGCGCCCACAACCGCGCCCGGCTAATTTTTTGTATTTTTAGTAGAGACGGACCGTGGTCTCGATCTCCTGACCTTGTGATCCGCCCGCCTCGGCCTCCCAAAGTGCTGGGATTACAGGCGTGAGCCACCGCGCCCGGCCTGACGTCTGTGCTCTTAACTGCTCTGCCATACATACAATAAGCTGGGAGTATGCTTGGTCTGTTTGAAGGAGAGCAAGAAGGCCAGTGTAGCAGAAGTGTGAGGCAAGTTGGGGCAAAGTAGTAGGAGTTGAAGACTACATAGTAGGTTATTGGAACTTGAAGGCCATGGTAGGAACTTTGGCTTTTATTCTAAGTGCAGCTGGAAGTATTTGGGTGGATTATGGCAGAGGAGTGATGTTAAATGATTTATTTTTTAATCATTTATATTTTAAAAGGAAATCTGTGAGACAAGCCTGTAAATGGTGCAGTGGCAGGAACTGGGAGACCAGTTAGGCTATTAGAATAATTCAATATTGTTGAATTAGTCAAAGATGATGTGACTTAGACCAGGGTGGCAGTGGGAGGTGGAGAGAAGTTTTCAGATACTGAATATATTTTGAGAATAGGGCCAGGAGAGTTATTGAGGAATTTAAGGGTGTGAAATAGATAATAAGGATGATTTTAGAATTTTGGCCTGAACAACTAGAAGAATGGCATTAACATTTATCAAGATGGGGAAGATTGCAAGAGAAGTTGGTTTGGGGAGGAAGATTAGGATTCTTGGAAATGTTAAATTTGAAATCCTTTTAGACGTCCAAGTGAAGATATTGCATAGACAGTTAAAGTGAGTTCAAGTGAGAAGTCCAGAAGTCCATAAAGATATAAATTTGATAATCAATTTGCAGGTGGTATTTAAAGATATGAGACTGGGTGATATCTCCAAAGGAATGAATGTAAATAGAGCAGTCCTTTCTGCAGCAGTCCAGTGTGTAGATGTCAGGGAGATGAGGAACAATCAGCACAGGAGACTGAGAAGGAGCAGCCAGTAAGATGGGGGAAACCAAGAGGGTGATGTCTTAGAAAGCAGATGGGAGGGCCAGGCGCAGTGGCTCACACCTGTAATCCCAGCACATTGGGAGGCCAAGGCAGGTGGATCACAATGTCAGGAGTTCGAGACCAGCCTGGCCAAGATGGTGAAACCCCGTCTCTACTAAAAAATACAAAAATTAGCTGGGCGCGATGGTGGGCGCCTGTAATTCCAGCTACTCGGGAGGCTGAGGCAGGAGAATTGCTCAAACCCAGGAGGCAGAGGTTGCAGTGAGCCGAGATTGCACCACTGCACTCTAGCCTGGGCAACAGAGCAAGACTGCATCTCAAAAAAAAAAAAAGCAAGCAAGCAGGTGGGAAAAGTGTTTTAAGGAAGAGACAGAACCTCAGTTTTTTTCTTATTTTTTATTTTATTATTATTAGTCAGCATTGGATCAGATTGTTTGTTTTTTTTTGTTTTTTTTTTTTTTTTCTTGAGACGGAGTCTTGCTCTGTCACCCAGGCTGGAGTGCAGTGGCCGGATCTCAGCTCACTGCAAGCTCCGCCTCCCGGGTTCACGCCATTCTCCGGCCTCAGCCTCCCGAGTAGCTGGGACTACAGGCGCCCGCCACCTCGCCCAGCTAGTTTTTTGTATTTTTTTTTTTAGTAGAGACGGGGTTTCACCATGTGAGCCAGGATGGTCTCGATCTCCTGACCTCGTGGATCAGATTGTATTTTAAGTGAATGTGAGAAACATAGGAAAGTTGGAACAAAGTTTGCTAAAAGTGGGATATATGGAAAGAAAAGAAGCAGGAAAGTTATACAATGGACAGGATTATGAAAGTCTGGAGGTTTGACCATTTTAAATACCTGGTAGCTGACCATCTTAAATACCTGGAGTCTGACCATCTTAAATACCTGGTAGCTTTTCTCAGTGTCTGTCTTTCCTCACTGTCTTACCAACCTTTTAATTTATACAGGATTTTGAATCAAAAGATGAGTGTCATGGTTCAAGTTTTTTAATACAATGATTTACCTTCTTTTAGGGGTTGACAAGACAGCCATATAAGAAATAGGAAAGGGGCCATTTTACTTCTCTGCTCCTGAGAACTTGCCTCATCAGCAAAGCTCTTTTAGTTCCACTCTGCCTTCTCTTGCCCATTATCCAGGAAGATGAAAGTAGTTCAGGTATGAGGAGGGAACAAAGTAAAGCCGTCTGTACTGACCTGACTCCTCCCTCTGGTAATGGCAGGTGACTTAGTAGAGCTGGATCAACATTAATCATTAATATTCCAGATTTATGACTTCATCTCCATTAAATAAAAATCTAATGTGGAAATGTGTTTCAATTTGAAAAGTTTTTACTTTTAGTGCATATTGCTAAAATGTGTATTTCTACTAGCTATTAAAGAAAGATCAATCTAAGAGACCTTATGTTAAGAAGAGATTGTGCCAAAGAGGCCAGTCATCATAGAACCTTCTAGTCCACAGCCTCTTAAGGAAACCATAGGACCAGTCTGTAGCCAAACCATAACTGGTCAGCAGGTTAGTGCAGTTAGATAGCAGTTTATATTTTTTTGCTTTTACTCTTGGCCATGCAAATGCAAACTCAGAAATAGGCAATTCAAGTGCTGTGGAAGATTGAGGGAACCTGGAGCAGACCAGAAATGAATAAAAATTATGAGTAAGTAGAAGTTACGAGGTAGAGAATAGGTACCATCAGTAGAGAGTAAAGTAGTTAGACACATCAGAAGTACAGAAATAGAGATGCTGGCCAGGCGTGGTGGCTCATACCTGTAATCCCAGCACTTTGAGAGGCCGAGGCAGGTGGATCACCTGAGGTCAGGAGTTCAAGACCAGTCTGACCAACATGGTGAAACCCCGCCTCTACTAAAAATATAAAATTAGCTGTGCATGGTGTTGTGTGCCTGTAATCCCAGCTACTCAGGAGGCTGAGGCAGGAGAATTGCTTGAACCCAGGAGGCAGAGGTTGCAGTGAGCCGAGATCGCACCATTGCACTCCAGCCTGGGTGACAAGAGTGAGACTCCACCTCAAAAAAAAAAAAAAAAGAAAAGAAAAAAAAGAAATAGAGATGCTTAATCCACATTACAGTAGGGAAGCAATAAGTTCCGGAAAACAAAGCAATGTTTACCTAGTATCAAGACTTGAATTCAAACTTGAACGTGCAGGCCAGATGCAGTGGCTCATGCCTCTAATCCCAGCACTTTGGGAGGCCAAAGCAGGCGGATCACCTGAGGTTGGGAGTTTGAGACCAGCCTGACCAACGTGGAGAAATGCTGTCTCTACTGAAAATACAAAATTAGCATGGTGTGGTTGGTGCATGCCTGTAATCCCAGCTACTCAGGAGGCTGAGGCAGGAGAATCACTTGAACCCAGGAGGTGGAGGTTGCCATGAGCCGAGATCGCGGCATTGCATGCCAGCCTGGGCAACAAGAGTGAAACTCTGTGTCAAAAAAAAAAAAAAACTTGAACAAGCTTTTGTAGTGTATGATCAGACTGTCTTGTAATTTCTGATTTTTATGTGAAATTCTTGCCTCTTCCTTATTACCATTTTTATCTTTACAATGAAATCCCTTCTTCAGTCCAAAAGAACCCAACATTAAGCTGAGTATAAATATTTAGACTTACCAAGCAGATACATAAGGAAATACTTTTTAACATTTTTTTCTTCCAGGCCAGGTGTGGTAGCTCACACCCGTAATCCCAGGGAAGGCCAAAGTGTGAAGAACCCTGTGCCCAGCCTGGGCAACATCACAAAGCCCTATCTCTACAAAAATGTACAAAAATTAGCCAGGCGTCGTGGCCTGCGCCTGTGGTCCCAGCTACTAGAGAGGCTGAGGTGGGGGGATAGCTTGAGCCCGGGAGGTCTAGGCTTCAGTGAGCCATGATCGCGCCACTGCATTCCATTCTGTGTGACAAAGTGAAACCCTGTCACACAAAAAAAATTTTCTTTCTTGAAATACAAAAGAAAAATGCCACAGAGTAATTTAACAGATGATAATAAAACACTTAAAATGTTAATTTATTTGAAGGTGATTTTTAAGGAATATTTTATCTGTTATAATAAAAAGTTAAGCACAAGTTCATTTACGAAATAATATCCTCTGCACTCGATTTTTTTTTTTTTTTTTTTTTTTTTTTTTTTGAGCAAAGTTTCGCTCTTGTTGCCCAGGCTCTAGTATAGTGGTGCAATCTTGGCTCACTGCAACCTCCACCTCCTGGGTTCAAGTGATTCTCATGCCTCAGCTTCCCGACTAGCTGGGATTATAGGCATGCACCACCATGCCCAGCTTTGTATTTTTAGTAGAGATGAGGTTTCGCCATGTTGGTCAGGCTGGTCTTGAACTCCTGACCTCAAGTGATCGGCCTGCCTGGGCCTCCCAAAGTGCTGGAATTACAGGCATGAGCCACCATGCCCAGCCATCACTTGAATGATTATTAACACCAGGGAATGAAATGTTTTTCTAGGTTTTAACTTTGATTCAGATTTTTTGGTTTTTTTGGGGGGGACGGGATATTTCTTTGTTGCCCTGAGCAGAGTGCGGTGGTGCCTGCCCAACAGTCACTGCCCTCAAGCAGTTCTCCCACCTCACCGTTCCAAAGTGTTGGAATTAAAGGCATGAGCCACCACACTGGCAACTTTTCAGAATTTTTAAGTGACCATGATGGAGTTTACCATCTCTCAACCCCCACACCTCCACACACACACACACAAACTTTGCAAATCTGGACAAAATAAATGAAATAATGTGTTTTAGACTTTGGACAACAGCAATGCAGGACTGTGATCCCTAAAAGAAGGGAAACAAATAAGGTGAGCTCTAAATTCACCCACCCACCCTGGCTTTTTGCCTGAGGCACATTCTAAATTGTAGATCTGGGACAGGGAATCTGGAGCAAAGAACAAGAGGAAGAGATAGAGATCAGAATTTATGGAAGCTGAGGCAGCAGAAGTTGTAGGGCAAAGTTCAGCAGGAAGGACACTTTGTCAAAAAATAATGCTATCCATAGAAGTCTTTGACTTTTTGCTGAATTCTAGAATGGACATACATGGAGTGAAACTGTAAAGCCAGACAAAGAGCAACCAGATTGATGTGAACTGACAGACATGAGAGGTCACAGAGGGCTGGGAAGCGTTTGAGTTTTTACTGGCTAGAGGGGAAAGTCCTTCTTGATTACTCACATTTAAGGACAAAATAATACCAATCTTAAAAACTCTTGGGGAAAAAAAAAAAAAGGGCCAGGTGCGGTGGCTCACGCCTGTAATCCCAGCACTTTGGGAGGCCGAGACGGGTGGATCATGAGGTCATTAGATCAAGACCATCCTGGCTAACACAGTGAAATCCCGTCTCTACTAAAAATACAAAAAAAATTAGCCGAGCACAGTGGCGGGCACCTGTAGTCCCAGCTACATGGGAGGCTGAGGCAGGAGAATGGTGTGAACCCCGGGAAGCAGAGCTTGCAGTGAGTGGAGATCACAGCACTGCACTCCAGCCTGGGCGACAGAGCAAGACTCCGTCTCAAAAAAAAAAAAAAATTGAACATAGGGTTGGGCATTGTGGCTCATGCCTGTAATCCCATCACTTTGGGAGGCCGAGGCAGGCGAATTGCTTGAGCTCACGAATTCCAGACCAGCCTGGGCAACATGGCGAAACTCTGTCCTTACAAAAAAATACAAAAATTAGCCAGGCGTGGTGGTGCTCACCTGTAGTCCCAGCTGCTCAGAAGGCTGAGATAAGAGGATGGATTGAGCCTGGAAGGGGGAAATTTCAGTGAGCCATGATCATGCCACTGCATTCCAGCCAGGATGATAGAGCCAGACCTTATCTCAAAAAAAAATTTTTTTTCGAATGTAAGACTATTATATTAAAAAATTAGCTTAAAATGGCTCGATAGGCCTGACTTACAGAAGAGTTCAAACTTACAGATGAACGCATAGAAAATCTTCTGGTGAAGAATTTTCAGGACACATAAACCATAAAAATAAAAAAATTTAATTGAACTTAAAATTTAAAAGGATGTTCAAGGATACTGTTATGAAAATGCAAAGGCAACTTGTGGACTGGGAGAAATATCACAGTATAGTATAAACATCTGACAAACAACTAGATTCCAGAATATATAAAGAATATAATAGTGTTAAAGTGGTAAATATTCTTGTTTCCAGAACATAACAGAAAGAAGACAGCCCAATTAAAAATTTGATTTGAACAGACACTTTAGTTTAAAAACTGATTTGAACAGTCACATCACCAAAGTAGAGATGGGAAGCAAATAAGCACATGAGAACGTGCTCAAAATAAGGTGTAGTCATTAGGGAAATATACATTAAAACCACAAAGGGATATCACTACACACCATTTAGAATGAGAAATTAGAATGTTTTGATTCTAGAATGAAGTTGATGATTATCTTTTCTATGTTTTTATATTTATGGAAGTATTCCCAACTCTAATGGTTGCTTCCTATTAGAGTTGGGAATACTTCCATAAATATAAAAACACAGAAAAGATAATAATCTTTCACTAATCATGTAGTGATATTCCTTTGCGGTTTTTAACTTACATTTAATTAATGGTTTTAACAAGTCTTAAGGATGTGGAGCAAGTCATTTGATTTAGGCATCATCGATGATAACATCTGTGGAAGGAAAATAGAATATTTCTGTCTTGTATTCTTCTTTACAAGTGAAGAAAACTTCCTGGAAGTCCATGCTCATGGCTCAACCAGCCAACTGGCAATAGAGAGAAGATCGTGTAAGTGGCTTAAATAAATCAATATTTACCACTTAGGGCTGGAAAGGCCCTGAGCGTCCCCTGAAGGACTTGGCAAATGGAAGAAGGATCAACAAAATCACAGTTCTTTTTATCAAAGAAGAGGAAGAATGGCTGTTGACTAACCAAGTTGCAACTGTATTTGATTACACTAAGACTGTGAAGGAGAGGATCAGTGAAGTAGACAAAGAAATGATAGGAAACATCTTGATAATACGTGTGTTCCCAACTTAAATCATTTTACATGCCACTTGAGTTGACTTTGTCTTTAACACTATTAGCCATTTTCTTCCTGAAAGTCTGTTTATTCCCACTTATTTTAATTCTTATTAAAAAATGTTAAATTGGTCAGGTGCGGTGGCTCACGCTTGTAATCCCAGCACTTTGAGAGGCCACGGTGGGTGGGTCACAAGGTCAGGTGTTTGAGACCAGACTGGTCAATAGGGTGAAACCCTGTCTCTACTAAAAATACAAAAAATTAGCTGGGCGTGGTGGCGCATGCCTGTAATCCCAGCTACTCGGGAGGGTGAAGCAGGAGAATCACTTGAACCTGGGAGGGGGAGGTTGCAGTGAGCCAGGATCACACCACTACACTCCAGCCTGGGCGACAGAGCGAGACTCTGTCTCAAAAAAAAAAAAAAAGGTGTTAAATTATAAAATACTTCAAACAAAAATAATTTATCCACATTTAAGACACTAACATTTTCTCTGTTTGCTTATAATGAAAAAATTGTCTTAAATGAAATGAAAAATTGCTGTAATGAAAAAATTGCTACAGATATATATGTAGCATACATACATATACATTGTGTGTGTGTATATATGGTTGTAACTCTTTCCCAAACCTGCCAGTGTCTTGAAGTTGATGATTATCTTTTCTATGTTTTTGTATTTATGGAAGTATTGCCAATTCTAATGGTTGCTTCCAAATTTCTCTCCCTGTCTTATCATTGTATGTAGGTGTCCTCCAACATTGTGTTAATTCTTTTGATTTCCTCTAAATCTGTACCTTGTTTGAGAGTTTTATTATCTTTAAAAGGTTCAGATAAACTATGAAACTATTTTTGTTTAATCTGTCTCTGGCTTCCACCTTTTTCTGAGCTTTAAACATATTATTAATCCCCCACCAGACTTCACAGCATGAACCTAAACAAACCATCTGAACCTGGTCCAAAAAATCTGTTCCCCGTCTTCTACCTTAATTGTGGTGTTACTCTCCACTTCGTTAAAACTTTGGCCTACAGATAAATTTTGTTACTCTGGTAATCAGTATAATATCCAATAGGGAGGTTTCCACATAAATGTTTTAAATGATGTTACGTTTCTTTTTTTTTTTTTTTTTTTTTTGAGATGGAGTTTTACTCTTGTTGCCCAGGCTAGAGTGCAATGGCACAATCTCGGCTCACCGCAACCTCTGCCTCCTGGATTCAAGTGATTCTCCTGCCTCAGCCTCCCGAGTAGCTGGGATTACAGCCATGCCCCACCATGCCCAGCTGATTTTGTATTTTTAGTTAGTCAGGGTTTCTCCACGTTGGTCAGGCTGGTCTCAAACTCCTGACCTCAGGTGATCCGCCCACCTTGGCCTCCCAAGGTGCTGGGATTACAGGCTTGAGCCACCTTGCCCAGCTATGATGTTAACATTTCTAAGACAACCCATAATAATCAGTTTAACTCATATTGTACCTGAAGTTTACTTAAAAATGTGGATCACATATCACATTAGTAATATTTCTAAATGAGATGAGCAGCAATGATGGTCCTGTGCATTGATACTGGGGTGCTGTTGGAACTGGACTGAAAATGATGGGCTATCCTAAAGTTATTGGAAAGATAAGTGCATAGATGTGAGGCATTGGGTGATGTGAGACAGAGGCTCAGGACTCTGGATTCAGAAAATGAGGCTGGAGGACAGGTTAAGCATAGTAATGGAAGACTTGATAGGGTGAGAGGAAAAGGTGTGACTTTTGAGGGAAGAGGACTTTAAGATGGTTATGGGTAAAGGAGGTGAGGATGGGGAATTAAGCTGGGAATGGAAACTGAGGTAGGTGGGTAATTATAGGAGCCTCTGTTGTGAATTGACATGGTATTTCCCAGTTGGCCTCCTCTCAATTTAAATTACAGTATTATGGGTTTCCCCCATAATTTTTCCTCCTTCATACAACTGCCATTCTTATGTATAATTTATGTAATAGTTAATACTGTTTTCTTAATATTTAGACTTGGATGCAGGTAATTGTGCAAATTTCTTGTACCAACTTTTAAAATTTTTACAGTTGAACTTTTTTTCTTTTTTAAAGGCAAAGAACAGTGCTTGGCCCTAACAGAAAGTGGGGTGGGGAACAGTGGACCTTTCCCTCTCCCAGTTTTTACATATTTTGTGGATATGTATTGATTGTTACAATTTTCCCTTCAGGCTTAAGTATATTTAGTCAAAATCTTTCAGTCTGATAATCACAAAAGGTATCTTCTTATAATGTACATTTCTTGGAAGACTGGGAAGATTGGATGCGTTTTCCTATGTTAATTGGCTTTTCCTGTGTTGTGAATTGTCCCTTGATAGGTTTTCATGTTTTTCTATTGGGCTTTTTCTTTTCATGCATAAGAATTGTCTGTATTAAGAATGTCAGCCAGATTCCACATGTGTACATTTGTTATATATTGAGAGAACAAGAAAGCATGAGCAAGTACAAAGATATTTTAGCTTCTCTTAAACTTTTGTCCCCAACCCTGCCCCACTCAATGTGGAAGTTACTTAATCATATCTGTTCGTCTTTTCCTTTAGGGTTCCTACTTTTACTTTATACTTTAAAAGACTTTTCCAACTTTAGATTATGAAGCTACTTACCTTTAATTTTTTAAATACTTCTAGAAGCAACTGCCTTTTATTAGCTTATAATTCCTTCACGATATTTTCACTTTAGTCATCCCTCAAGATCCGTGGAAAATTGTAGAGCCTTCTAGGACCTCCTGTGGATACCAAAATTCCCAGATGTTCAAGTCCCTGATATAAAATAGCAAGTATTTGTATATAACCTGTGCACAAATCCCCCATATGCTGTTTTTTGTTTGTTTATTTGTTTTCTTTGTGTTTTTAAGACAGAGTCTCAGTCTTTCACCCAGGCTGGAGTATAGTGGCACAATCTTGACTCACTACAACCTCCGCCTCCCGGGTTCAAGCGATTCTTCTGCCTCAGCCTCCCGAGTAGCTGGGGCTACAGGTGCGCACCACCATACGTGGCTAACTTCTGTATTTTTAGTAGAAGTGGGGTTTCATCATGTTGGCCAGGCTGATCTCAAACTCCTGACCTCAAGTGATCCACCCACCTTGGCCCTGCAAAGTGCTGGGATGGCAGGTGTGAGCCACTGCGCCCAGTCCCCCATATGCTTTAAATTGTCTCCAGATTACTTATAATACCTAATACAATGTAAATAGTTATTGTACTGTGTTGTTTAGGGATAATGACAAGGAAAAAAAAGTCTGTACGTATTTAGTACAGACACAATTTTTTTCTGAAACTTTTGTTTCTTGGTTGACTCCATGGATGTAGAACCCATAGATACAAAAGGCTAACCATGTAATAAGTTTCCAGATCCAGTTGTGGGTTTTTGATTGTTGGTTTGTTTGTTTGTTTTTGAGATGGAGTTTCGTTCTTGTCGCCCAGGCTGGAGTGCAATGGCACAATCTTGGCTCATGGCAACCTCCGCCTTCCAGGTTCAAGCAATTCTCCTGCACCAGCCTCCCAAGTAGCTGGAATTACAGGCGCCTGCCACCGTGCCCAGCTAATTTTTGTATTTTTAATAGAGATGGAGTTTCACCATGTTGGCCAGGCTGGTCTAGAACTCCTGACCTCAGAGTGTCCACCCATTTTGGCCTCCAAAAGTGTTGGGATTACAGGTGTGAGCCACCGCGCCTGGCCCCGGTTATATTTTGATGCTTATTCTTAACTGTCACATCTTTAGAATATGCCCATTTAAGAGAATGATCTAAAATCCAATTCTGAGGTTCTGAGACTGCTTCTATTTTAATATTTGTAGCTACATTTTAAATTATTATTATACAGCTGAGGTTGTAAATGTTCAGTCTTGGCCGGGCGCGGTGGCTCAAGCCTGTAATCCCAGCACTTTGGGAGGCCGAGACGGGTGGATCACGAGGTCAGGAGATCGAGACCATCCTGGCTAACACGGCGAAACCCCGTCTCTACTAAAAAACACAAAAAATTAGCCGGGCAAGGTGGCGGCGCCTGTGGTCCCAGCTACTCGGGAGGCTGAGGCAGGAGAATGGCGGGAACCCGGGAGGCGGAGCTTGCAGTGAGCTGAGATCTGGCCACTGCACTCCAGCCTGGGTGACAGAGCGAGACTCCGTCTCAAAAAAAAAAAAACAAAAAAAAAACAAAAAAAAAATGTTCAGTCTTTCAGAATTTATGAGGCGGCCATCACTCACCTACTTCCTTTTGAGTGTCATAGAAAGGGAAAAACTATACAAATAGGAATGACCTTTGAAAGTAAGTGAATTAATGAATTCTATATTAATGCTTTTGTAGAAAGTGAATAATGCAGATTTTGTAATGTTAGTAAACCTATATGGTAGATAATACGGTAGGTAAGTGATGAGTAAAGCACAACTCTTGCTTTGAAGGAATGTATTGCCATTAATTTGGGGGTAGGTTGGGATTAGAGCAGTAAATAAAAAATGGTATATAAAATGGACTAAAGTGAGCCTCATAAAATCTCCCCAAAGGTACATTGTGGGTTTTAAGAGAGAGGATATTTTACTGATTATAAGGAAAGCCTGAATGGAAAAGTAACATTTGTGATGACCATCAGTGAAAGGATAGGATTTTAGCAGGTAGAGAGGTGGGGAGAATACTTTGGACAGAGACAATTTTAGAAGGGGGAAAAAGAAACCCAAAATGGGAAAGCACAGGGCATATGCATTGGGGAAACAAGATTTGTGTGTGTGTGTGAGCATTAAGTATGAGGATAGTAGGAAATAAAGTTGGAAAGGTTGAAAAGATAGGTTGGGGTTACATTTGGTGAGCATTAGGGGTGTTTTCATTGACAGGGAAGGGAAATGATATAGATCTACTTTGTGGTGTATGATAGCCACTAGCTGTATACAACTCTTGAGGCCTTGAAATATGTCTAGTCCAATTGCGACGTGCTCCAAGTGCAAAGTACACATTAGATTTTTAAGGCTCAGTATGAAAAAAAGTCATTAAAATGTTTATATTGGTTACATGTTGAAATAAATGTTTTTGATATACTGGGTTAAATAAAATACTGAAGTTAATTTTACCTGTTTCTTTGTATTTTTTAATATGGCTACACTAAATTAGAAAATTTTAAATTATGTGGCTCACATTTGTGACTTAGATTATATTTCTGTTGGCATAGTGCTGGTATAGACAGAATACAACAGTATTTGCTAGTACCCATTGTGTGCCAGATCGTCTAGAATTTGTAATACAGTTAATCCTCATGGTAAACTTTATGAGGTAGGTTTTTCTCTTTTTTTTTTTTTTCTGTTGTGTTTTCTTTCTTTCTCCTTTTTTTTTACAGATAATTTTATCACCTAGATACTTGTTTATTTTTTATTTTTTTGGTCACCCAGGCTGGAGTGCACTGGCACAATCTCAGCTCACTGCAACTCAGCCTCCCGGGTTCAAGTGATTCTCGTACCTCAGCCTCCCTAGTAGCTGGGATTACAGGTGTGCACCACCACGCCCAGCTAATTCTCGTATTTTTAGCAGAGACAGGGTTTCACTATGTTGGCCAGGTTGGTCTCAAACTCCTGACCTTAAGTGATTGGCCTGCCTAGGCCTCCCAAAGTGTTATAGTTACAGGCGTGAGCCACGGTGCCTGGCCCCCAGATACTTTTTTTGTTTCTTTTCTTTTTTTTTTTTTTTTTTGAGTTGGAGTTTCTGTCCCCTAGGCTGGAGTGCAGTGGCGCGATCTCAGCTCACTGCAAGCTCCGCCCAGCTAATTTTTTGCATTTTTAGTAGAGACGGGGTTTCACCATATTAGCCAGGATGGTCTCAAACTCCTGACCTCATGATCCGCCCGCCTTGGCCTCCCAAAGTGCTGGGGTTACAGGCGTGAGCCACCGCACCTGGCGATATTTTTTCAAGTAACTGGAGTGCATAGAGGTTAAGCAACATACCCTGAGATCACGCCACTACTAAGTAGGAAGCCAGGATTCAAATTTAGGCCTCTCTGGCTTCAGAGCCATGGTTTTCCCAGTATACTGTGGCATGTTGTCATTGGACTATTAAAGGTGATTGAGTTGGAGAATGAAGCGATTGGAGTAAGGCTTTTGCAAATTGTAATAAAGATAAATGAGGGGAAGAGACCTCGTTTCCAGCTTTCTTCTTTTTTTTTTTTTGTTAATGTTCCTTTTTGCAGGAATGGCAGATGCTTTTCTTAAAATGATTTTTCAAACCCTGTCTTTTTGAAGTATCCTGTGTATTAACTGACTCTCAAAATATTTGTTTTATCGTCTCTGTAGATTTGATAATGGGCTGCATTAAAAGTAAAGAAAACAAAAGTCCAGCCATTAAATACAGACCTGAAAATACTCCAGAGCCTGTCAGTACAAGTGTGAGCCATTATGGAGCAGAACCCACTACAGCGTCACCATGTCCATCATCTTCAGCAAAGGGAACAGCAGTTAATTTCAGCAGTCTTTCCATGACACCATTTGGAGGATCCTCAGGGGTAACACCTTTTGGAGGTGCATCTTCCTCATTCTCAGTGGTGCCAAGTTCATATCCTGCTGGTTTAACAGGTGAGATTTAAATGGACAAGTACATTGTCTGTTTGAGAACATCACCTTGGGTAATATATACTTAAGTCTTGTCTGCCTTTAAGAAAGATACCTTACCTGAGGACTTCTCAAATAATTGTATGTGAAAATTAGTCTCTAACATAAAAATTAGTTTTATTGTATACATGGGTATGGTTCTGGAAAATTGGTGGTAACCTGATGGTGATTATGTACTGGATCATGTCATTAATTATTTTATTAACTCATTATTCAAATAGTTATTGAGCTCCCCCCACCCACCCCACTGTGTGGTAGGCACTGGGAACATAAAGATTAAAAACATATACCTTTCCCTCAAGAATTTGACAACTTCTCAGGATTATAAAGTGCTTAAGGCTTATAGTAGTTACTTAATAGATGTTAATTAAGTGACAGTGAAGTAGTGATAATAGAATGTTTCTCCCAGATGCTGCTGATTTAAAAAAGAAAAATCCTAAAGCTCAGAGAGTTGAAATGATTTTTCCCCCAAGTCACAGTAAGTAGGAGAGCTCAGATTTATTGTCCTGTTACAGAATTCCAATTATTACATTATCATATCCTTTTACAGAATAGCAAGAAGTGATAGTTGACAACCTTTCATGGAGAAGGAAGGTTCTTAAAAAAGTAGATTCAAACAGTTTTAAAAGAGAGAAAATGAGCTCTTTTGTAAAGGGTCCCATATCAGGATGCTTTTTCATTGAAGTAACGAAGTATAGCTGGCTTAAAAAGGTAGGGTGAGTTTCAGGGTTCCTTGACACAGCAGTTCTGTGGTGTCATCAAGGACTCAGATTTCTTTATCTCTCTTCTGCAGCCCTTGGGAGTGTCTTTATCCTTAGGCTTGGCGAAACAGCTGCCAGCGTCAAATCAAGCAATATATGTCCTCGTTAATAGCCAGTGAGGGCAAAAGATAAATCCCCACTACAAGCATGGACTGACTATACATTTGTTTCTTCAGTCTGTTCCAACTGAACCAAAAACAATAGCGAGGGCAGGCGCGGTGACTCACACCTGTAATCCCAGCACTTTGGGA
This sequence comes from Macaca fascicularis, assembly GCF_037993035.2. Lineage (NCBI taxonomy): Eukaryota > Metazoa > Chordata > Mammalia > Primates > Cercopithecidae > Macaca > Macaca fascicularis. The sequence goes on along the minus strand of NC_088392.1, from coordinate 69,404,805 downwards.
GGCCGAGGTGGGCAGATTGCCTGAGCTCAGGAGTTTAAGACCAGCCTGGGCAACATGGCGAAACACTGTCTCTACTAAAATTACAAAAAAATTAGCCAGGCGTGGTGGTGTGTGCCTGTAGTCCCAGCTACTCGGGAGGCTGAGGCATGAGAAGTGCTTGAACCCAGGAGGCAGAGATTGCTGTGAGCCGAGGTTGCGCCACTGCACTCCAGTCTGGGTGACAAAGCGAGAGACTGTCGCAAAAAAAAAAAAAAAAAAAAAGCCATAGTACTGCTGTACACTGATTCTGTTAGACTTCATTTGAGAAGTTATGCATATTAAGTCAATTACAGTCTTAATTCCAGCCCCCTAACTCTGAATACTTCAGTAGTAGATGGCCATGAGGGCATTTCTCAGTCTTTAGCAAAAGTTTACTTTTAGAATTATGTTTGGGAAAGATAGTGATCTAAAATGGTTGAATATTGATACTTAAAGGCACACTTTAGACTGAGCGCAGTGGCTCATGCCTGTAATCCCAGCACTTTGGGAGGCCGAGGCGGGCGGATCACAAGGTCAAGAGATGGAGACCATTCTGGCCAACATGGTGAAACCCCATCTCTACTAAAAATACAAAAAAATTAGCTGGGCGTGGTGGCTCGTGCCTGTAATCCCAGCTACTCGGGAGGCTGAGGCAGGAGAATGGCTTGAACCCAGGAGGTGGAGGTTGCAGTGAGCCGAGATTGCACCACTGCAAATCCAGCCTGGCGGCAGAGCGAGACTCTGTCTCCAAAAAAAAAAAAAAAGACACACTTTAGTTACCTAAAGCAATTTACTTATATAAAATACTCCATTAGGGGTATTCATTTATTAACTCAGTGTCTGTGTATCAGGTATGGAGAGTTGAGCAAGACAAACAAGGTTTCTGCCCTAATGGAGCTTACATTATAGAGGGTTGGACAATAATTAGTGAATAAACAACTAAACAGGATGGATGATTAATGATCCTTAAATGCTGTGAAGGAACTAACTAGAATGATGGTGAAGGCCTTACAGTTAATCAGGGAAAGCTATCTCAAAAAGAAATCATTTGAACTGAGATTTTTTTTTTGGCGGGGGGAGGGAGATGGAGTCTCCCTTTGTCACCCAGGCTGGAGTGTAGTGGCGCAATCTCAGCTCACTGCAAGCTCCGCCTCCCAGGCTCAAGCGATTCTCGTGCCTCAGCCTCCCGAGTAGCTAAGATAAGAAATGCACCACGGCACCCGGCTAACTTTTTTTGTACTTTAGTAGAGACGGGGTTTCGCCATGTTGGCCAGGCTGGTCTTGAACTCCTGACTTAGGTGATGCACCCGCCTTGACCTCCCAAAGTGCTGGAATTACATGCGTGAGCCACCACTCCCAGCCTTGAGCTGAGATTTGATTAGCCACAATGACCTACCTATGTGCAATCCTGAGAAAGAGCTTTCTAGAGAGAGGGAATAACAAATGCAACATTTAGGAGATACAGGGAGACTTGGAAGTTTTGAGTATAAACAGAGGGGAGAATTGTATAATACGGGATTGAAGAGTTAGGAGACCACAATTACTCAGGACCCCATAGACTCTGGTCGGGAGTTTAGGTTTTATTCAAAGCTAGGAAGAAACTACTGAAGAGATTAAGAAAGGATTTGCATGATTGAATTTTCTTTTGCGAAAAACTGACTCTGATAGCTGTGTGGAGAATGGATGGTAGGGAAGCTGTGTAGAAGCAGATGAGACTAGCACTTTCAGTAGTCCACCCAGCCCCAATGAGAGATGACAAGGACTTGGGTTAGGGTAGCAGCAGTGGAAATGGAAAGTAAATAGTAAGTATATTAGAGGTAAAACTGATAGCACTAGTAATGGACTTGGCTTGAGTACCTGATTAGATAGTAGGGCCATTTACTTAGATAGGAAAGACCTGGGTACAGGTTAGAGGACAAAAATCAAGAGCTTTGTTTTGTAATAGATTTTAAATGCTTATTAGACATCCAAATAAAGATGTCGTCCGGGCACAGTGGCTCACACCTTTCATTCTAGCACTTTGGGAGGCCGACTCAGGTAGATCACTTGAGGTCAGGAGTTTGAGACCAGCCTGGCCAACATGGTGAAACCCCATCTCTACAAAAATACAAGAATTAGCGGGGCATGGAGGCGCACGCCTGTAATCCCAGCTACTCAGAACAGTGAGGCAGGAGAATCGCTTGAACCCAGGAGGTGAGGTTGTGGTGAGCCAAGATTGTGCCACTGCACTCCAGCCTGGACAACAGAGCAAGACTCCCATTTCAAGAAAGAAAAGAATTTTTTTTGATCTGACAAGTCAGTGGGATTATATTGAGTAGAGCATATATATATTCAAATTAAAAATATGTTGGCCAAAGGATACAAAATTTAGATAGGAGGAGGCAAGAGATCTATTGTAAAACACGGTTAATAGCAATATATTGTATTCTTGAAAACTACTAACGAAATTTTAAGTGTTCTCACCACAAAAATGATATGTGATGCAATGCATATGTTAATTAGCTGTAGTTAGCCATTTCACAAGTAGACATATTTCAAAGCATCCTGTTGTATACAATAAATATATACCGTTTTTAAAAAGAATATTAATTTATTATGGGGTTTTTAACCTGAATACCTGACTTGAATGATTTTAACATTGAAATGGTCATGCATATTGTATACATCTGTTTTATTATTTGTTTTGTTTGCAAATAATAGTTTGGCTGTTCAGGATGCTAATCTCTTTAAGCATCTGCACATAATGCTAAATATGACAGTTTAGTTTTTGAATTTATACTTTATAATTCATATCATCCATACCATTTTATTTTATTTTATTTTATTTTATTTTATTTTTTTGATGCAGAGTCTCGCTGTGTCGCCCAACCTGGAGTGCAGTGGCACAATCTCGGCTCATGGCAACCTCCACCTCCAGGTTTCAAGCGATTCTCCTGTCTCAACCTCACAAGTAGCTGGAATTACAGGCATGCGCCACCATGCCTGGCTAATATTTGTATTTTTAGTACAGACGGGTTTTCGCCATGTTGACCAGACAGGTCTCAAACTCCTGGCCTCAGGTGATTCGCCCACCTTGGCCTCCCAAAGTGCTGAGATTACAGACATGAGCTGCTGTGACCATCTGATACCATTTAAGACAGAACATGACATTTTTATCTTTAAGTGTTAAATATGTAATAATTTTGCTAGAACTAGTAAATTAGTTATTACTGGTAATGATTAGATGCAATTGTTCATTCATTATTTATATGAAGAACACTGCCTCACTTGTTTATAGTGCTTATCAATGCTTTTTCTGTCAAATAATTGATTTGAAATTTGACTACACTTCCAAGCCAGAGATGTTGCAACCATGAGTCAAAATTAAATTTGTTGACTGGACACAGTGGCTTGCGTCTGTAATCCCAGCACTTTGGGAGGCCAAGGCGAGCGAATCACTTGGGGCCAGAGTTCAAAACCAGCCTCGCTAACCCAGTGAAACCCTGTCTCTACTAAAAATAGAAAAAAATTAACTAGGTGTGGTGGCACATGCCTGTAATCCCAGCTACTTAGGAGGGTGAGGCATGAGAGTCGCTTGAACCTAGGAGGCAGAGGTTACAGCAAGTCAGTATCACACCACTGCACTGCAGCCTGGGTGACAGAGTGAGACTTCGTCTCAAAAAAAGAAACAAAATTAAATTTGTTTCTCCAAGTCTACAGAGTTTTACAATTTGCAGAATATAATAGTAGTATGGAAGGTCTTCAGACAGTTTAAGACTAGTTATTACTACCAGTTATTGAGTTATTGTCCCAGAACATAAAATATGGTCATGTCTCTCTACTTTAAAATTATTCAGTAGCTCCAACTTCTAAAAATAGTTTCTGGAGACTACAGTAAAAACTATCCTTAAGCTTTTTTTTTTTTTTTTCTCTTTTTGGGCTGGCAATAGTTCTTTTTTTCTGTTTTGTTAACTTAGCTACATAATTTACCTTGGTGTTTTTTCCCTCTGATAGGTGGTGTTACTATATTTGTGGCCTTATATGATTATGAAGCTAGAACTACAGAAGACCTTTCATTTAAGAAGGGTGAAAGATTTCAAATAATTAACAATACGTAAGTGTCATGAATATTTTGTGAGAGAAATACTGACAGAAATCTGGTCTTTACACTGAAACTGCTGAGCTAGTTGTTGATCCAGAGATAAGAGAGGTAGGGCATGCGCTGCCCACTGGGTTTAACGATGCATTGGCTTCTTTAGAGGCATGTCGTAACACTGCTGCGGTAGTCAGAAGTTATTACTTCTACCATTTGTGCTGCTGTGGTTCTGCCATAAACAGAGATTTAAGAATGAAGAGTTATTGAGGGGGGTACATGTAAGTGTATTTTTTTTTTTTTAATTTTAGGAAGAGAATTCGATGCTCCTATTTTTCTAAGTACCAGATGGTTTAAAGATCTTATCTCATTCTATTAAAAAAAAAAAAAAAAAAAAAAAAGGAAAAAGTTGGGTAAGGAACCCATGTACTTTCCAGTTGATGAAATTAAGTTGTTTTATTCTTTATGTGACTCTTAGACTTTTAAAGTCTAGAGGTACACTGTAGAAAATTTGATGCTCATTGTAGAAAGTAGATCGAATAATTTCATTAGCAAGCATAATGACCACTCTGTAGCTTCTCAAAATATGTATTTATGGTCTGTTTGCTTCCAGTCATGTTTTCTTCCATCCTTGTTCCCATCTGCTACCAGTTATTGTTCCAGAACATAAAATATGGTCATATCCTTCTACTTTTAAAATTACTCAGTACCTACCACTTGCCATCAAGATAAAAGGAAAACAACAATGATAACAGCCATCATTCATTGAGAATTTACTATATGCTTCTCCCCTCTTCTGACTCTACTACCCAGGCATACTGCATTACTTGCAATTTTCTGAGTATGCTGGAGTTTCTCATACTCTCATGCTTTCACACATACTGTTTCTTTTTTCTGGAATGTGATGTCTCATCTTTCCATTTCTTTCCTTTATTTAGTTAATCCTACTCACCCTTCAAAATATAGTTAATATGTCCTTTCTCAAGGATGCCTTTCCTTACATTCTTCCTCCCCTGCCTGGCCCAGTCCTATCCCCTGCTGAATTAAGTATCTGTCTTAGGTGTTTACATAGCAACCTATGCAAACCTCAATCATAGCTCTCATCGCATTTTGAATGACAATTTGTCACTTGCTTGTCATTCTTTTAGACCAGTGGTTCTCAACCTGGGACAGAATCACCCAGGGGACATTTGTCAATATCTGGAGACATTTTTGGTTGTCACAGTTGGGCTGCTGCCACTGTCTTCTAGTGAGTCGAGGCCAGGGACATTGGTGAATATCTTAAAATGCACACAACAGCCTCCCACAGGAAAGAATGATCAAGTCCAAGGTGTGAGTAGTGCTGAAGTTGCAAAACCCAGCTCTAGACTGTGAATTCCTTGAAGTCGAGGACTGTCTTTTTACTTTTATTTCCAGCACACTCTAAAGTCTGTCACTTGATAGGTGTTCAGTAATGTTAGAATGAATCAATGAATGCTTAGCAGGATCAAATGCAAGGTTTTTGGTTTATGTATCTCAAAGTGCTTAGTATATATGAGGAACCACAAACCAAGTGTATGAGTTTCTAAATATTTGAATTACTGAGGGATTTTCCATTCGTTTTCTAGAGAGCAAATTTATCTAGGCATTGATAACATTTTAATTTGGACAGTACCTTTTCAATTTTTGTCTTCGGTGAAGCAAAACATGCATTTAATCTTTAGTAACAAATCCCATATCTGTCTTCCTGTTTAAAGACTGATTATATTTGGTCTTTTCACATTAATTTTGAAAAAATGAGGGCTTATGTGTTATAAACCACACATAGTTCTCATGTTCTGAATTATAATTTAATTTTGGTCTTACTGGAATATTTCTAGATAACATGTTTATAAGTATGCATTATTCTAGAAATTCAGGGTTTTTTTGTTTTTTGTTTTTTTGAGATGGAGTTTTTCTCTTGTCACCCAGGCTGGAGTGCAATGGCATGATCTTGACTGACTGCAAACTCTGCCTCCCAGATTCAAGCGATTCTCCTGCCTCAGTCTTCTGAGTAACTGGGATTACAGGCACACACCACCACTCCCAGCTAATTTTTGTATTTTTAGTAGAGACAGGGTTTCACCATGTTGGCCAGGTTGGTCACGAACTCCTGACCTCAGGTGATCTGCCCACCCCAGCCTCCAAAAGTACTGGGATTGCAGGCGTAAGCCACTGCGCCCGACCAGAAATGCAGTGGTTTTTTTTTTTTCCTTTCTTTTTTCTTCTTTTTTTTTTTTTTTTTTTTTTTTTTTAGATGGAGTCTCATTCTGTTGTCCAGGCTGGAGTACATTGGCATGATCTTGGCTCACTGCAACCTCCACCTCTCAGGTTCAAGCGATTCTGCTGCCTCAGCTTCCCAGGTAGCTGGGACTACAGGTGCACGCCACTGCGTCTGGCTAATTTTTGTATTTTTAGTAGAGACCAGGTTTCCCCATGTTGACCAGGCTGGTCTTGAACTCCGGACCTCAGGTGATCTGCCTGCCTCAGCCTCCCAAAGTGCTGGGATTACAGGCTTGAGCCACTGCGCCTGGCCCATCAATTCAGTTTTTAACTTTATTGCTCATTGTTAATTGTTTGGCTACAGGACTGTTAGAGCATTGTGTTGATTTTGGTTTTTTTTTGTTTTTTTATCTAAAATGAGTAAAAAAGAATATTACAATTTTATGTACTATAAAGAGAAAAGCATTTGGCAATAAAGAATGGACTACTGATACACATGCTATAACCTAGATGAACCTTTAAAAAATTATGCCAAGTAAGTCAGTTACAGAAGACCACATAAATGACATATTTCCATTTATATGAAGTGCATGCAGTGGGCATATCCATAGAGACAGACAGAAAGCTGATGAGTGGGGTTGCCAGTGGTTGGAGGGAGTTGGGGGTGCGGAGTGATTGCTTATGGGTACAGGGTTTCTTTTGGGGGTGATGAAAATGTTCTAAAATTGATTGTGATAATGGTTGTACAACTCTGAATATATTAAAAACTAGTGAATTGTACATCTTAAATGGGGGAATTTTATGGCATGCAGCTTACACCTTAAAGCTTTAGGAAAAAAAAAAAAAAAAGAAAACAAACAGAGTAATTTGAAAGATTTACTTCCCAAATTGTTTTATTCACCATAGTCTGTCTTAGGTTGAAAGAATTGTGTTAAAAAAAGAAATCTGGCCGGGCGCGGTGGCTCAAGCCTGTAATCCCAGCACTTTGGGAGGCCGAGACGGGCGGATCACGAGGTCAGGAGATCGAGACCATCCTGGCTAACACGGTGAAACCCCGTCTCTACTAAAAATACAAAAAACTAGCCGGGCGAGGTGGCGGGCGCCTGTAGTCCCAGCTACTCCGGAGGCTGAGGCAGGAGAATGGCGTAAACCCGGGAGGCGGAGCTTGCAGTGAGCTGAGATCCGGCCACTGCACTCCAGCCCGGGCTACAGAGCAAGACTCCGTCTCAAAAAAAAAAAAAAAAAAAAAAAAAAAAAAAAAAGAAATCTTATAACTGAAAGTGTGTAGGGTTTTGGGGCTTTATTTGGAACAGCAGTATGCAATTGTGTTTCCTTTAATTCATGTAACCTATTTTTTAATATCGTTCAAGTTTAATTCTTGATCCAATGAATGTATAAATAAAAAATGAAAGTAATACCCTTCGTTTACTTCAGATGGAAGATAGCACTGCAATATTTTGTACCTTGGGCAATTGTCTACCTTGCGGTGATTGCTGTTTTATGTGTTGCAGGGAAGGAGATTGGTGGGAAGCAAGATCAATCGCTACAGGAAAGAATGGTTATATCCCAAGCAATTATGTAGCGCCTGCAGATTCCATTCAGGCAGAAGAGTATGGCACTACCTCATATTTTATTAATTATTTTGATTTTTAAAATGTTTTAATGCACATTCTACTTAGCCACAACTTTACACACACAGAATTACATACCAGTCTTAATTCAGCTAATGTATCGTATTAATAGATGTTACTTAAAAATTAATAACTAACATCATAGTATTTGCTTAGAGTAGGATCATAAACGAATCTGCATCAATTATATTTCCTTATGCCTAGTCTCTCTTGTGTTTTCACTTAAATATGTATCTGTAAACCTTTTGCATATTTTTCAGACTGTCTCACTTCAAAAATTTGCCTTCAGATTTTCCTCATTCCCTGCCTTGACTTATTTTTTAACTTGCAGCTTATATATGGGGGTGTGCTGGTATGGATGGGTATATTGGTGTATATATGCATCCCATACATATCAGACACTTACATTTTTCTTTTTTTTTTTTGAGACAGGGTCTTGGCTCTGTCGCCCAGGTTGGAGTGCAGTGGCGTGATCTCGGCTCACTGCAACCTCCACCTCCCAAGCTCAAGCAATAACTGCCTCGGCCTCCCAAGCAGCTGGGACTACAGGCATGCACCACCATGCCCAGCTAATTTTTGTATTTTCAGTAAAGACGGGGTTTTGCCTGTTGGCCAGGCTGACTCCTGACCTCAAGTGATCCACCCGCCTCAGCCTCCCACCCAAGTGCTGGGATCACAGGCGTGAGCCATTACGCCTGGCCCAAAGACTACATTCTTTAAAGTTTTACTATTTTTAAATATTTCAGAGATTTATTACCACTTTATGATTATAAAAGTAATATGACCATGAAAAAATATTACCTTCAGTTAGTTTTATATGACTGTTAACCTCTTGATTTTAGGCACTTGCATTGTAGTTAATGTAGGAAAGTATCCTTCTCTTTTAGCAAGTACACACTGAAGTATTTGAGGTAATAATTCAGCATGTTTGCAACTTAAAATTAGTTAAGAAAAAATATGTATCTATATATACATGCACACACATACATATAAAGAGACGGAGAGAGTATGACAAAGCAAAGTGTTAGCTGTTGGGGAACCTAGTTGTAGGGTTTGTTGTAGGGTGTATGGGAGTTCTGTGTCCTATTTTTGCAACTTTTAAAAAGTCAAAATTCACCTTCAGTGACATACTACTTTTAGGTTAAACCAGTTTATCTGGGATTCATAAATGCTACTTTATTTTCATATTATAACACTTAACAGAGTTCCTTGCATATGATAGGTGCTCTATCAATGTTTGTTTGCTTTTATTAATGACCTGTAATGTGTCTCAATAACTCTTTGTTCTACTGTGGTGCTTCTTACTTTCTGTTTTTGTCTTCTGCAGTTTTCTGTGAGCTCTTCCACAGCAGACACTGTCATTTTATTCACAAAACCTTATTAAATTAAACCCACACATATTTAAGAGTTACTAATAATTTGGGTATGATATACTTGTGTCTTACTGAATACAGATGATGATGCTGTTACCAGGGAACCACTTCTATTCTTCCTGTCATAGTCTTAATATTTCCATTTGTCACTGACAGAAAGGGTCTGTTATTTTGCTGCCTTTCCTTCTCCATTTACTGTTCCTGTGACTGTCAGGTGGAGTTTTAAGAGACATATTGAGTAGTTAATACATGGAAATACTATAAGAGTATAAGTATATTCTAACAGTAATATTTGGATATTACTAATCAATAAAACTCTTAAATTTTCCTGTATTTTGAGCTGTGTTCTCTTAGCTATTCTTTGTCATCCAAACCTATCCCAATCCATTCTTACTGACACTTGTGTATAATTTTTCTGAACCTCATACTTTTCTATTCAAAACACTTAATTTTTTTTCCAGATGGTATTTTGGCAAAATGGGGAGAAAAGATGCTGAAAGATTACTTCTGAATCCTGGAAATCAACGAGGTATTTTCTTAGTAAGAGAGAGTGAAACTACTAAAGGTATGAATATTGTTATATTAGTGTAAGTATAAAATTTCTTGAGGCAGTATTTTGAGAAAGATATAGTGAAAGTTTTTATTTTTCACCCAGGTGCTTATTCCCTCTCTATTCGTGATTGGGATGAGGTAAGGGGTGACAATGTGAAACACTACAAAATTAGGAAGCTTGACAATGGTGGATACTATATCACAACCAGAGCACAATTTGATACTCTGCAGAAATTGGTGAAACACTACACAGGTATGTGAATATTTCGAAGGTAAAAATTATTTCTTCACATTCTAGTTTATGAGGACAAAATCCATATCCTCATTTCTCTTAAGATTTAACATACTTATTTACACATAATACATACCCAATAAATGTCTGTTGTATTCTAGTTTTAAAAGGAGGAACAGGTAATACTTAGTACTTGAATCGTGCTACTCAGATAATGTGCTAATAGACTCTCATCATTTGAGTCCTTATATCTTACTGGCATAGTATTTACACTGGAGTTCATTTCGTCACATGTACATTGTGAAAATAAACCTAAAAGCAAATATTTATGGACACTTAGTAAGTAAAACTAAACATTGGGTAGCAGAAAAAGCTACGTAGAAGGATTACCTTCCTCTGCATGGGCTGGATCACATAAGCTTTCCTAAATATAAATCCAATGAAATTTGGTCTGATGATACATTTTTCTTATCCTAGAAAATTAACCTACAGTGATTATAGACATTTTTTGTCTTTCAAGGACTGAAGGTATTTAATATTAGAATCTTCTGTCTCAAAATTTTTCATTACCAATTTGGTATATGAATGCCCCTGAAAGTCTTTATATGATTAATACTGGGAGAGGGGATGTTTCCATGGTAATGTCTTCAATGACAGCTAGCTACAAACTGTGTCTGTCAAGTCAACCAGCAATCTTGACATTGATTAAGCATGTTACCAAGCAGTGGCATCACTTGTAATTGCCTTTGTCACAATGTGAATTTGTGTGGTTATTTAGTGAGAATAGGAGAGAACATGTCTCATTTTCAATAAGAAAGATTGTATAAGCAGAATTCACAAGTTAAGCCGTTATGAATCTAGGGTTCCCTGACTTTGTGTCTCCCTTATTTAAAAAATCAGTCTCCTGCTAGGCATGGTGGCTTGTGCCTTTAATCCCAACTACTGATGCAGGAGGATCATTTGAGGCCAGGAGTTCAAGAACAGTCTGGGCAACATAGCGAGACCTCATCTCTTAAAAAAAAAAAAAGGGCTGGCACGGTGGCTCACACCTGTAATCGCACCACTTTGGAAGGCTGAAGCGGACAGATCACTTGAAGTCAGTAGTTCAAGACCAGCCTGGGCAACATGACAAAACCCTATCTTTATTAAAATACAAAAAAATGTAGCCAGGCTTGGTGGCGTGTGCCTGTAGGCCCAGCTACTTGGGAGGCTGAGGCAGGAGAATCACTTGAACCCGGGAGGTGGAGGTTACAGTGAGCTGAGATCACACCATTGCACTCCATCCTGGGCAACAGAGTGAGACTCCATCTCAAAAAAAAAAAAAAAAAAAATCTCCTAAATGATCCTAAATAAACTTTTTCTTTGATTTTTGGTATGCCTGTTACAAATTAGTGGCTATTAAATATAACATTTAATGATAACATTCTCTTTGAAAATTAATAAAACCCAGTGTACAAAGGCAGAACTTTAGAAGCAGACAGATCTTGATTTGAATCCCATCTCTACCATTTACTAACTGCAGGACCTTGGGGGAAAGTTGCATATGTTTTCAAAGCTTCATTTATATGAGATATTTGTAAAGTACGAATTTAGCACAGTACTGGAACATACTAAGTGTTTAGTAAATAATAACTTAAAATATATATATATATATTTTAAGTTATACTAAGTAGCAAATATGCTAATATATTTACTATATATTAGTATATACATACTAAGTATTTAGTAAATAATATGTGTGTGTGTGTGTGTGTGTGTGTGTATATATATATATTTTGAGTCAATCTCACTTGTGTCACCCAGACTAGAGTGCAGTGGCACGATTTTGGCTCACTGCAGCCTCTGCCTCCCGGGTTCAAGCGATTCATCTGACTCAGCCCCCTGAGTAGCTGGGACTATAGGCATGCACCACCACGCCCGGCTAATTTTTGTATTTTTAGTAGAGACAGCGTTTCACGTATTGGCCAGGCTGGTCTCAAACTCCTGACCTCGTTATCCGTCCGCCTCAACCTCTCAAAGTGCTGGGATTACAGACATGAGCCACTGTGCCTGGCCTTAACAATAAATTTTACAAAATATTTCACTTATATATATTTATATTATATATTTTTATATATATATATTTCATGTTTTGCTTCTTATGGACAACTCCCTTTTTGTTTTGTGTTTTTAGAGTAAAACTCGAAAGGACTTCTATTTTTGTTTTTCTACAGTGTAAACTTAAAACATTGATACACTACGTACCCCGTAATTTTTGTAATTGATTTTACAGTGTAGTTTATTCATTTATCTAGAACATGCTGATGGTTTATGCCACAAGTTAACAACTGTGTGTCCAACCGTGAAACCTCAGACTCAAGGTCTAGCAAAAGATGCTTGGGAAATCCCTCGAGAATCTTTGCGACTAGAGGTTAAACTAGGACAAGGATGTTTTGGCGAAGTGTGGATGGGTAAGAAGCCTGAATTTTTGTTTTCTGTCATTGTTTAGCTGTGGATTAAAGTGCAACAATTTATGATAAAATATGTTTCATTATTTAAGGTAAGTGCTGTTTACTGAAGTTTGGTCTAAAATCCTTTAAAATATAAATTCATAAAATGTGTTGTTTAGGAACATGGAATGGAACCACAAAAGTAGCAATCAAAACACTAAAACCAGGTACAATGATGCCAGAAGCGTTCCTTCAAGAAGCTCAGATAATGAAAAAATTAAGACATGATAAACTTGTCCCACTATATGCTGTTGTTTCTGAAGAGCCAATTTACATTGTCACTGAATTTATGTCAAAAGGTATGTATTAGTATCTCTTTAGGTATTCGTGTTGATAATATTTTTAAGAGTCTTTATTTCTATTTATATGCATATAGACTTATCGTATACCGTTTTCTAATTTAAGATTTTTCTATAGACATTTGAATAGAAGAAACCTGACTTTGTTTAATGGAATAGTGATTATCCAGTTATTCCAGAGGATAGTATGACGTTTAAAAGGAAAAGTAGGCAAGCTGAATTAATTTTGAAATTAAGTTTGGCTAAAAGAAACGGAAAAGCTAGAAAGGTGAAAAATAGAAATTGTCTGTACACATTTAATTAAAATGATAAAATCAGAAAGATACTTACATTTTTAGTACTAAAGCAAAGAAATAAGGTAAAGTTAAAATAAATTAGTTTTCTCATTTTAATATAAACATAATTCCTATATTCAGGACTTCTAGGAACTTTTTTCGCCACTGTTTTTTTTTTTTTGGATAGAGACTGGGGTCTCAACTATGTTGCCCAGGCTGATCTTGAACTCCTGGCCTCAAGCAATCCTCCCTTTTTGGCCTCCCAAAGTGCTGGTATCACCAGCATGAGCCACTGTGCCTGGCCTCCCCACTGCTTTCAATGGAAATTTCTTCATTTTCCCAAACTCTAGACCACAAGATGGGATCTTCAGTAACAGGGTTAGGGGGAGGATAAAGATATTAATACTCTTTCCTCTTTTTCCCTGTGCAAATGATCCTTTAGAAGAGGAATTAGTAAGTCAGCAGATAAGCTGACAGGCCTGATTTTTATGTGTTTGATTCGATCTGCTTTATTGTTGTTATTTTTACTCTTGAACCAATAATATACAGTAGTCACTAATTATGTCACCTTCTCCAGTAGTCTATCTTGACCAATGATGTAGTTCCATCTAGTGGTGACAAGGACAACTACAAGTTACGTATTTGCTATAGGAAAAGTTTTCCCCACAAAAGGGGACTGAAACCGAAAGTTAAGAAATGGTACAGCCTATTTATTGCCGGGCGCGGTGGCTCAAGCCTGTAATCCCAGCACTTTGGGAGGCCGAGGCGGGCGGATCACAAGGTCAGGAGATCGAGACCACAGTGAAACCCCGTCTCTACTAAAAATACAAAAAATTAGCCGGGCGCGGTGGCGGGCGCCTGTAGTCCTAGCTACTCAGGAGGCTGAGGCAGGAGAATGGCGTGAACCCAGGAGGCGGACCTTGCAGTGAGCCGAGATCGCGCCACTGCACTCCAGCCTGGGCAACAGCGTGAGACTCCGTCTCAAAAAAAAAAAAAAAAAAAAAAAAGAAATGGTACAGCCTATTTATTGATAGCCAGAACACACCTAAAGACCCAAAGCACGTGGCGCTCTTTGGAAGGAATGTATACTGCAAACAGTTGCCAAATACGGCATTTTTTTGGTTTGCTTGGTGTTTTGTTTTTTGTTTTTGGTTTTTTGTGAGATGGGGCCTCACTCTATCCCCCAGGGTGGAGTGCAGTCACAGTTCTCTGCAGCTTCGACCTCCCTGGGCTCAAGTGATCCTCTCATCTCAGCCTCCCAAGTAGCTGGGCTTACAGGTGCATGCCACCCCACATAGATAATTTTTGTATTTTTCTGCAGATGGGGTTTCTCCCTGTTTCCCAGGCTGGTTTGGAACTCCTGGGGTCAAGCGATCAGCCTGCCTTGGCCACCCAAAGTGCTGCAATTACAGGTGTGAGCCACCACACCCAGGCCAAATATGCCCTTTCAAAGAGTATATTAGATGAACCAGAGGAGAAGGGAGGGCCAGGCATGGTGGCTGACCTGGGAAACATGGTGAAACCCCATCTCTACAAAAACTAAAAAAAATTAGCAGGGCATGGTGGCACACACATGTAGTCCCTACTCAGGAGGCTGAGGCATGAGAATTGCTTGAGCCCAGGAGGTTGAGGCCACAGTGAGCTGTGCTTGTGCCACTGCACTCCATCTGGGGTGAAAAAATGAGACCCTGTCTCAAAAAAAAAAAAAAAAAAAAGGGAGAAAAGGAGAGGGAAGATGTTTAAATCAAGGTATTGGAAGCAGGCCAGGCACAGTGGTTCACGCCTCCAATCCCAGCACTTTGGGAGACTGAGGCAGGTAGATCACTTGAGGTCAGGAGTTCGATCCCAGCCTGGCCAACATAGCGAAACCCCGTCTCTACTAAAAATACAAAAAATAGCCGGGCTTGGTGGCTCATGCTGTAGTTCTAGCTGCTTGGGAAGCTGAGGCACGAGAATGGCTTGAGCCTGGGAGGCAGAGGTTTCAGTGAGCCAAGATGACACCGCTGCACTCCAGCCTGTGTGACTAAGCGAGACTTGGTTTCAGATAAAGACTTTTAACAATTAAAAAATACATTGGGAGCATAAGAAATATAATGAAGGTAAGACTAATAGCCCATTTAGCGCTGTATATTAATTTAAAAATTACTTAATTGGGAGAACATGGTAGAATTCTGTGTTGTCAGACCACTGGGAACAATTATTTCCAGACGGGAGAGATTTAGAATACAAGATAACAAAAGTCCTTTCTATTTTTAAAACTCTTTAATTCCTCATGTTGGTATTCACTTAGCACTTGTCCCTTGATAATCTGTTCAAACTCATTGCCCCATGCACTCCAACATAAACCCACTGTTCTGCTCTTTGTTTTCATGATTTTCTTCATGTTTTTTCTTTCGCCTGGAATTTGGTTTCCCTAGCTCTGGACCAGTAAGTACACCGACTACACTGCCCCGATCCAGTTTGTGGTCAGGCATTCCATTTAGTTGTCATTTCTATTTAGTCGTCTTTAATCTGGAGCCATTCCTGCACCTTCCTCTGTCTTCCATAGCATTGTTACTTCTGAAGAGAATAGACCACTTTTATGTTTTAAATGTGCCTTAATTTGGGTTTGTGTGATGTTTTCTCTTGATTAAATTCAAGTACATTGTAAGCTTTTAACAAATAATAGAGAAGCCATAATCAGACTTCTAGCCTTTTTCTTTGCTGTTATTCATAGTACTTGGTAGTTTTCAGAGAGAGCTTGGTCACAGCAGTAGTTCGACAGCAACTCATTTAGC
This sequence comes from Macaca fascicularis, assembly GCF_037993035.2. NCBI lineage: Eukaryota > Metazoa > Chordata > Mammalia > Primates > Cercopithecidae > Macaca > Macaca fascicularis. The sequence continues at coordinate 69,388,846 of NC_088392.1, read as the reverse complement.
TACCTGTATTTAGTTTTAACTACCCCCAAGATATTCCTAGTTGTCTGAATTCTTGAATCAGGTTTACTTAAAATTATGTAAGTATTTAATACTACTTCCTGAATCAGAATTGGGATATTGATCAAAGCAAGGAAAAAATGCCTCTTGTCAGGTAAAGTTAATGCATTTTCTTTTTTTTTTTTTTGCATATGTTATCAGGAGAAGTTTTCAAAATTTCAGCTTAGAGACCTCTTCTGGGATCTAGATAATTATTTAGAAACTCCAAAACTGCACAAAATTTTAAAAAATGAAAAGCTAAGAAGTTCTGTGTTGTGATTTGGGGTGGAGTATTCATTTCAATCCTAATATAAGATTTGCTTATTTTGTATGAATATCTTACTGTCTGTTACAGGAAGCTTGTTAGATTTCCTTAAGGAAGGAGATGGAAAGTATTTGAAGCTTCCACAGCTGGTTGATATGGCTGCTCAGGTATCTGTATATATGCATGTATCCATTTGAATTGAAAGTGTATATTAAAATGTAGAATAATCTTACCAGAATATTATAGTTTATGTAGTGAAATGGTGGGATTTTATTTTTATTTTTTATTTTTTTAGAGACAGAGTCTCATTCTGTCACCCAGGGTGGAATGCAGTGGTGCACTGATAGCTCCCTGCTTGAAGAGCCTTGAATTCTTGGGCTCCAGCAATCCTCTCACCTCAGCCTCCTGAGTAGCTGGGACTGCAGGCACAGGCCACCATTCCCAGCTAATTTTTTAAAATATATATTTTTTTGTAGACACAGGGATCTCTATTTTGCTTAGGCTGGTCTCAAAGTCCTTGGCTCAAAGGATCCTCCCACCTCAGCCTCCTAAAGTGTTGGGATTACATGGCCAATAATGGAATTTTAGAACTGGCAGGAACATTAGAGATAATCCGATGCAAGCTTTTAATGTTACAGATAAATGAAGTATCAAAAGACCGGAGGTATCTAAAACTCACATAACTTGTTAGTAACAGAACCAGTATTAGAACCAGCTATATAACTCTTAGTCCAGTGCTGTCTTGTATCATATGGTTTCTTAGAAAATAGATGTTTCCTGGCTGGGCGCGGTGGCTCACGCTTGTAATCCCAGCACTTTGGGAGGCCAAGGTGGGTGGATCACTTGAGGTCAGGAGTTCAAGACTAGCCTGGCCAACATGGTGAAACTCCATCTCTACTAAAAATACTAAAAATTAGCCAGGCATGGTGGGGGGCACCTGTAATCCCAGCTACTCAGGAGGCTGAGGCAAGAGAATCACTCGAACCCGGGAGGCGGAGGTTGCAGTGAGCCAAGACCACACCATTGCACTCCAGCCAGGGCAACAAGAGCAAGACTCCTGTCTTGGAAAAAAAGAAAATAGATGTTTCCACAAATGTAAAGTCTATATGTATTCATATTTCAACAGATAATTTTAAGAAAATTAAAGTGGATGAGTGCTGTTCCAAAGAAAATATTAGTAATCTAAAGTGTATGCTGAATTTTTTATTTACTATAGTCCAACACAAGAATTAAGATGGTATATATGCAGTTTAAAATGGAACTTTTTTACTCTTCTTTTTGTTTTAAATATACAGTGAAAACTGTTAAAAGTTTATCTTCAGATATGTGGTAGCTATTTGAGAGGCCTTATTATTGGCTTTGGTTGACATGCTGATTTGGGAATCTTACCTCCTAGCATCCAAATGTCCACAGAATCTGACAATTCAGAAAAACTTTATACTGAGAAACTATACATAGGCGACAGGCATATGCCAGGCCGGTTCATGCTTCTGAGTTAGACACTCAGTGGTAGGGGAGGTTGGCAATCCATTTTTGTTCCAAAAAAAAAAAATTTTAGATTTGTGAGCCACATCCAATCTGTCATACTTTTTTCTTTTTACAACCCTTTAAAAATGTAAAAACCAGGCTGTGCAAGATGGCTCCTGTAATCTCAGCACTTTGCACCTGGGCAACATGGTGAAACCCCATCTCTGCAAAAAAATGCAAACATTAGCTGGGTGTGCTGGTGCATGCCTGAAGTCCCAGTTACTCAGTAGGCTGAGGTGGGAAAATTGCTTGAGCCCAGAATATGAGATTGCAGTGAGCCAAGATTGCACCACTGCTCTCCAACCTGCATGACAGAGTGAGACCATGTCTCAATCACTCAAAATGTAAAAAACATTTTAGTTTTAGTTCTCTGGCCATGCAAAAACAGGCTGCAGGCCACATTTGGCCTACAAGCAGTAGTTGGGGAGCCTCCACCTTGTGGTTAATACCTTTATCACTGTGTCATCTTAGATTGTGCCTGATAGGGACCTTGATGAGCTTGTTTCCAGAGGCACTAAATTACCTTGTGATTTATCTCTTCTCCTAACCACTGATACAAGAAGACATTAGGAGGGTTAGTCTTGGTCTTCAGAGTAATGCTAGATTTTATTTTTTTTTTGAGACTGAGTCTCGCTCTGTTGCCCAGGCTGGAGTGCAGTGTGACACAATCTTGGCTCACTGCAACCTTTGCCTCCTGGGTTCAAACAGTTCTCCTGCCTAAGCCTCCCGAGTAGCTGGGATTACAGGTATGCACCACCACACCCAGCTAATGTTTGTATTTTTAGTAGAGACAGGGTTTCGCCATGTTGGCCAAGCTGATCTCGAACTCGTGACCTCAAATGATCCGCCCGCCTCGGCCTCCCAAACTGCTGGAATTATAGATGTGGACCACCGCATCCAGCCAGTGTTAGATTTTTAAAATCTGAATTTAGCCTGCATTTTTACTATGTTTTCTGGTTTTCCTGTGTTATCTTCTAGACTATATCCTGTTACCATCATCCACTTCTGTGATAGTATGATTTTCAGTGATAACAATTTGACGTTAACCTTAATTGTCTTCTCTCTGCTTCCCTTTGTATCATATGTCTTGTGTTTTTTGTTTTTCCAAGATTGCTGATGGTATGGCATATATTGAAAGAATGAACTATATTCACCGAGATCTTCGGGCTGCTAATATTCTTGTAGGAGAAAATCTTGTGTGCAAAATAGCAGATTTTGGTTTAGCAAGGTTAATTGAAGACAATGAATACACAGCAAGACAAGGTAAAATTACTTTTACATAAAAGCTTGTTATGTAGTGTTCTGTGTTTTGCTTAACTCTCTTGACTATACAGAGTTTTCCAGAATAAGAATTGTTCTAGGTTCCCTCAGAAGAATCATAGAGACTTTGATTTCATTCATAAAATCATGTACAGTAAATACCACTATGGCTTTCTAATAGTTATTTCCTCCAAGAAAGAACTTGACTAGGTATCCTTTGCATTATACATATAGCAAATGGTAGCCTCTTTATACTTCATTTGACATGACAGCAAACCTGTTTTAATTTCTTTCCTAGAAAGGCCAGAGGGTCTCAATCAGAGGAGATATTGCCCAGTACCGCCACTCACCAGGGGACATCTGACAATGTCTAGAGACATTTTTGGTGGTTACAACCTGGGGGCTACTGCCGACATCTAGTGGGTAGAGGCCAGGTATACTGCTGAACCTCCTACAGTGTACAGAAATGTGCAGGCAAGACCCCCCACAACACAGAATTATCAGGCCCAAAATGGTAGTGGCGCCAAGATTGAGAAACCCTGCTTCAGACATAGTGCTTTCTTTCAACCTCCATACTTTTGTGCAGTTACCTCCATCTGGAATGCCTTCCTATCTGTAATGTATTTTGTTGTTGTTTTTGTTGTTGTTTTTTCGAGATAGGGTCTCACTCTGTTGCTCAGGGTAGAGTATAGTGGCGTAATTTTAGCTCACTGCAGCCTTGACCTCCTGGGGCTCAGGTGATCCTCCCATCTCAGCCTCCTGAGTAGCTGGAACTACAGGTGCACATCACCACACCTGATGAATTCTTTGTATTTTTTGTAGAGACGAAGTTCTGTCATATTGCCCAAACTGGTCTCGAACTTCTGGGCTCAAGCAATCCTCCTGCCTTGGCTTCCCAAAGTGCTAAGATTACAGGCGTGAGACACCATGCCCGGCCTGTAATCCTTACATGTGAAAATCCTAACCATTCTTTAGGGCTTAATTTAGCTGCCACTTTTTTTTTCAGTAGTTTTTGGGAAACTAGTTCTTTAGTGGTGATTTCTGAGATTTTGCTGCACCCATCACCCAAGCATCGTGCACTGTACCCAATATGTAGTTTGTTTGTTTGTTTGTTTATTTGTTTGAGACAGAGTCTCGCTCTGTCGCCCAACCCAGGCTGAAGTGCAGTGGCACGATCTCGGCTCACTGCAACCTCTGCCTCCCAGATTCAAGCGATTCTCCTGCCCCAGCCTCCCAAGTAGCTAGGATTACAGGCTCGTACCACCATGCCCAGCTAATTTTTGTATTTTTAGTAGAGACGGGGTTTCACCTCCAATATGTAGTCTTTTATTCACCCCCAACCTTTCCCCCTTAGTCCCCAAAGTCTGTTATATTATTCTTACACTTTTCTGTCCTCATAACTTAGCCCCACTTTTAAGTGAGGCCATACGATATTTGGTTTTCCATCCCTGAGTTACCTCACTTAGAATAGTGGCCTCCAGCTCCGTCTAAGTTTTTGCAAAAGCCATTATTTCATTCCTTTTTATGACTGAGTAGTATACCATGGTGTATATATGCCACACTTTTTATAATCCACTCATTGGTCGATAGTCATTTAGGTTGGCTCCATATCTGCAATTGTGAATTGTGCTGCTATAAACGTGTGTGTATGTATCTTTTTCATATAATTGATTTTTTTTTTTCTTTGAGACAGCTTCTCAATCTGTTTCCCAGGCTGGAGTACAGTGGCACAATCTCGGCTCACTGCAACCTCCACCTCCCAGATTCAAGTGATTCTCCTGTCTCAGCCTCCTGTGTAGTTGGGATTATAGGAACCTGCCACCAGGCCTGGCTAATTTTTGTATTTTAGTAGAGACAAGGTTTCAGCATGTTGGCCAGGCTGGTCTCAAACTCCTGACCTCAGGTGATCCACACACCTTGGCCTCCCAAAGTGCTGGGATTACAGGCTTGAGCCACCACACCTGGCTGATTTCATTTCCTTTGGGAGGTTATTGCTGGATTAAATGGTAGCTCTACTTTTAGTTCTTTAAGTAGTTTCCATACTGTTTTCCATAGTGGTTATACTAATTTACATTCCCACTGTCAGTGCAAAAATGTTCCCTTTTCACCACATCCACACCAATATCTATTGTTTTTTTTACTTTTTCATTATGGCCATTCTTGCAGGAGTAAGGTGGTGTCTCATTGTAGTTTTAATTTGCATTTCTCTGATGATTAGTGATGATGTAGCTGCCACTGGTTTTTTGTTTGTTTGTTTGTTTGTTTGTTTTTGAGACGCTCAGGCTGTCGCTCAGGCTGGAGTGCAGTGGCGCAATCTCAGCTCACTGCAAGCTCCGCCTCCCGGGTTCATGCCATTCTCCTGCCTCAGCCTTCCAAGTAGCTGGGACTACAGGCACTTGCCACCACCTCAGCTAATTTTTTTTTTTTTTTTGTATTTTTGGTAGAAACGGGGTTTCACCATATTAGCCAGAATGGTCTCGATCTCCTGACCTCATGATCCGCCCACCTCAGCCTCCCAAAGTGCTGGGATTACAGGTGTGAGCCACCGTGCCTGGCCGAGTTTTGCTTTTTTGCCCAGGCTGGAGTGAAGCGGCATGATCTCGGCTCACTGCAACCTCTGCCCCCCAGGTTCAAGTGATTCTCCTGCCTCAGCCTCCCAAGTAGCTGGGATTACAGGCATGCGCCACCATGCCTAGCTAAGTTTTGTATTTTTGGTAGAGACACGGTTTGCACCACGTTGGCCAGGTGATCTGCCTGCCTCGGCCTCTCAGAGTGCTGGGATTATAGGCATGAGCCACTGCGCCCAACCACCTGCGACTTTTTAAATGAAACGTTTTGTGATTGTGCCAAGGAAAATTGATCATCTGTTTGTCTAAATATCTAAAGAACTCTATTTTAAAACATGATCTACAAACATATAATAACTTAAAGAATGTAAGATACCTATAATCTTATTTCCACAGTAAGTTTATAAACTTCATGAAAGCCATGCTTTTTAGGTTTCCATAATGATTAGCATAATGCCCTCCACATAAAAGACATACACTAAATATTTGAGTAAATTAACATGGGCTTTTAAAAGTAGTACAATAAAATTTTCCAGAACGGTATATAAAGTAGAAAAGAAATTATGTTTGAAAACCCGTAGACATTATAACTCAGTAGAATATTCACTCATCAACCAATAGTTAACTACAGCTATTAGGTGCCAGACTGTACTTAAAAGTTACACATCTTGTAGCCCATATTTTTAGCTTACTACAACTTCAGCCTCTCTTTTCTTAAATTGTTTTCTGTTCCCACAGCCAACTTATTTTTTGAATCATCAGCTATCTAATCAGGAATAAATGTGATTTATTTCAACATGAATTTTAAAAATTAATGTTTCTCCCATGTATCTTGTACATTTAAAGAATTGACACTGATGACTACAGTAGAGATATTGACAGAAGATTAGCTCTGCATATGCTGTATTTACACAAATAGATTTTTTAAAAACAATTAAGCAAGATTGTCAATATTATTTTAGGTGCAAAATTTCCAATCAAATGGACAGCTCCTGAAGCTGCACTGTATGGTCGGTTTACAATAAAGTCTGATGTCTGGTCATTTGGAATTCTGCAGACAGAGCTGGTAACAAAGGGCAGAGTGCCATATCCAGGTAAGCTTGCATTTTATTAGCTCTTGGTTATCTCATGAGTGGCTTTATCAGGAGTTTATTAGGAACAGAATTGTAAGCGGGGAAAAGGCCTTTATTTCTTCTCATAGTCCCCCTGCCTCTCCCTCTCCCCACTCCTTCCCTTTACTGTGGCATTGGATGGGTAACAGTCAGTGAAAGCCACGATCCTTGACTGGGTGAGCATATGAGGTATGCCCCACATTCACCTCAGCTTAGGACATTTTCCAAAAGGGCCTCTTACTGTTCTCTCAGATAATAAACATATCTTAAATATCCTGGGTCATCACCCCATACCCTAAATAATTGTTATTTCCCAGTAGTGTGACTGGTGGGTTTTTTGTTGTTGTTGTTTTTTGTTTTGGTTTGTTTTTTGAGACAGAGTCTCGCTTTGTCACGCAGGTTGGAGTGCAATGGTGCAATCTCGGCTCACTGCAACCTCTGCCTCCTAGGTTCAAGCAATTCTCCTGCCTCAACCTCCCAAGTAGCTGGGATTACAGGCACCCACCACCACGCCCAGCTAATTTTTTGTATTTTTAGTAGAGATGGGGTTTTGCCATGTTGACTAGGCTGGTCTCGAACTCCTGACCTCAGGTGGTCCACCTGCCTAGGCCTCCGGAAGTGCTGGGATTACAGGCATGAGCCACCGTGCCCATCCTGGTATGTTTTTTTAAATATATACTAGCCTTGTTTTCTTCATTAGATTATTTTGAGATCCTTTTCTTGTTTTATTTCTCCTAACAAAACCTATTTATAAACCAGTACTTTAAAAAATATGTCTGCCATTAATAAGGAGGAAAAATAAAAATGTCTCCCTTTCAAAATTATGAGATTTATATAGTTCCTAGGGGGAAGGAGAAATTTTAGCCCACTTGAAATTCAGCTACCATTGAGTATTATTTTAGTTTGTTACTTCTCAAACTCTTCTACTGAAGTATCCTAATGTTGAGAGAGAAAGCATATAAAATTTAATCTTTAGGAAAAACTGTTTTGCTAATCTTAAAGGTTTTGCATATTATCTAACATATCCCTCTTCCCTAATACCTCCAACTGTAGATCTAATGCCATCAAATTTTATCACCCACTTTGTCTTGTTGCTGTTATTCACTGATACCATTCAAGTTCTTCTCATTTAATGACTCACCATTGTCCTCTCCAACAAAACTCCTCTCCTGTCTTAATTCCTTGTCATCTTAATACGCATGGTGATGATTTTTCTATTACCCTGGTCTCTTGTAGCTTGAACTCTTCTCCTGTGTAATCTTGTCTTTCACTCTACCTTAGCCAGTCTTCCCATCTTCATACCTTAAACCTTAACATTACCAATAACTGCAACCCTTTCAAAATCTATTTCATGCGTCTACTTTCTGACCACCACTTGCCATCTTTCTAGATAATTCTTTCTACCCCAACCCTAGCAATTTCTTGATGCTACCAGGATCTTTACTCCATTGTTTCTGCCACCTTTTCCTGCTTCCTCACCCTCTTCGTGAGACCATTCTCCTTAAATTCCCTAGTGAAGCAGTATAATCACTCCTTTGCAGTTACCTTGCCCTTCACCCTTCTCTGATTTCATCATCATTGCTTAACAAAATCACTGTGCTAAATAAATCCAACTCTGCCTACACCACACCTGCAAACAGGGCTAGAAAAAACAACACAGCCATGCACCATAGTTTCACTTTAAATGTAAAACCATGAGGAAATTTCAGTTTTGGCTGTGATGGAGAGGCATTAGCCTCTAAAAATCCAACTTACTATAGCACTATAAACAACTACAAAAGTTAGATCAAATATGTAAAAGAACATTGCATCAAGAAAGGCCATATTCCTTAAGGCAGGGCAAGTACATGAGCTGAGCCTTACATTTATATTGGCTTTTCTGAAGGCATTTTCTAAAATAGCATAGGGCAGTAAAACCCAGACAGAAAGCATAAGTCTTATTAAGCAAAGGAGACAGAGATCCAAGTGCTGGGATCTGAAGGACAGGATCCCAGAGAAGGAACTATAGGGAAAGAACTCTAAAATTCTGCTTTCAAATTCCAGTTGGGCATGGTGACTCACTCCTATAATCCCAGCACTTTGGGAGGCCGAGGTGGGTGGATCGCTTGAGCCCAGGAATTTGAAGCTATACTGAGCTATGATTGCACCACTGCACTCCAGCCTGGGCAACAGAGCAAGACCCTGTTTCAAAAAAAAAAAAAAAAAAATCCCTTCAGGTCCTTGCTCAGTTCTAATCTGCACATACACAGGGGGAAGCTCTGGGAGACCTAACAGAAAATAGCCACTAGGAGGCTGGGGAGTCAAGCAGAGTTCAGAGGCTACAGAGTGCTGAGTTGTTGTCCAACCAAAGTGGATAGATGTTGGAGAATACCCTAGGCTTTTTGTTGAGACCCCAGAAAGTCCATACCCTAGGAGAAAGGGCAAAACTGAGCACAACTAAGCCCTAACAGCTAGGTGATCTGCCAGTAAATTACAAATGGAATTAAACTGAACATCCTTCAGAAAAAGATAACATGATCCAGATAATCTCCAGTGTATGATTCAGAATGTCTAGCACAAAATAAAAAGTTATTAGACATACGAAGAAGGGAAGAGATGACTGATTATCAAGAGTTCAAAATGTGGTTGGGCGTGGTGGCTCACCCCTGTAATCCCAACACATTGGGAGGCCAAGGCGGGTAGATCACAAGGTCAGGAGTTTGAAACCAGCTTGGCCAAGATGGTGAAAACCCCATCTCTGCTAAAAATACAAAAATTAGCCAGTCACGGTGGCGTGCACCTGTAATCCCAGCTACTCGGGAGGCTGAGGCAGGAGAATCACTTGAACCCAGGAGGTGGAGATTGCGGTGAGCTGAGATCACACCAGTGCACTCTAGCCTGGGTGATAGAGCGAGACTGTCTCAAAAAAAAAAAAAAAAAGAGTTCAAAATCAATAGGAGCAGACGCTGAAATAATTCAGATCTTGGAGTTAGCAAAAGACTTCAAAATAGCAATATATGGAATGTTAAAATAGAAAAGTTTTGCAAAATAATGGAAAACTGGAGAATTTCAGCAGAATTGGAATCTCTCTATATATAAAAAAAGAATCAAATGGAAATTAATTAATTAATTTATTTATTTATTTTCTTTTGAGACAGAGTCTCGCTTTGTCTCCCAGGCTGGAGTACGGTGGCACGATCTCGGTTCACTGCACCCTCCGCCTCCCAGATTCCGTCGATTTTCCTGCCTCAACCTCCCAAGTAGCTGGGATTACAGGCATGTGCCACCACGCCTGGCTAATTTTTTGTATTTTTAGTAGAGAGAAGGTTTCGCCATGTTGGCCAGGCTGGTCACAAACTTCGACCTCAAGTGACCCGCCCGCCACAGCCTCCCAAAGTGCTGGGATTACAGGCGTGAGCCACTCCTCCTGGCCCTCAAATGGAAATCTTAGAACTGTAAAACATTATATGAAATTAAGTACTCACTAGTTGGGCATAGTAGAAGACAAGATTAGTGGATTCAGACACATTAACAAAGTATCCAAGGTAATGCAGAGGTAAAAGCTAATGGGGAAGAAAGCAGAGCAGAATGTATGAAACAGGGAGGCATAGTAGTGAACAGGTCTAATTTATATGTAATGGAGTCCCAGAAGCAGAAAAGAGGAAAAAAAAAGAAACAGTGGCAACATTTTTAAAAAGTAGTGGCTAAAAATCTTCTAAACATGATAAAACAAAATACCAACCCACAGATTAAGTGAACCTCAAACAAGAAAAATAAACTCAGTGAAATTCAAGCAAACATATCATGGTCAAATTATAAAAATCAAAGCCAAACAGCCCTAAGGAGGTGGTGCAGGTTGAGCATTCCTAATTCAAAACTCCGAAATGCAGCCGGGCGCAGTGGCTCAGGCCTGTAATCCCAGCACTTTGGGAGGCCAAGGCTGGTGGATCACGAGGTCAGAAGTTCGAGACCAGCCTGGCCAACATAGTGAAACCCCCGTCTCTACTAAAAATACAACAATTAGCTGGGCATGGTGGCGCACACCTGTAGTACCCGCTACTTGGAGGCTGAGGCAGGAGAATCACTTGAACCGGGGAGGCGGAGGTTGCGGTGAACCAAGATTGCACCACTGCACTCCAGCTTGGGCAACAGAGCAAGACTTCGTCTCAAAAAATAATCTGAAATGCTCCAAAATCCAAAACGTTTTGAGCATTGACATGATACCACAAATGGAAAATTCCACACCTGTCCTCATGTGACAAGTCACAGTCAAAATGCCGTCAAAATTTGGTTTTGTGCACAAAATTATTTTTAAGATTATGTATATGTATGTGTACATATATGTATAAGGTGTATATGAAACATAAATGAATTTTTTTTTTTTGAGACAGGGTGTCTCACCCAGGCTGGAGTGCAGTGGCACAATCAGGGCTCACTGTAGCCTCTGCTTCCCTGGGCTCAGGTGATCCTCCCACCTCAGCCTCCCAAGTAGCTGGGACCACAGGTGTGTGCCATCCACCTAGCTAATTTTTGTATTTTTGTAGAGACGGGGTCTCACCATGTGGCCCAGGATGGTCTTGAAATCCTGGGCTCAAGCGATTTGCCTGCCCTCGCCTCCCAAAGTGCTGGAATTACAGGTGCAAGCCACCGTGCCTGGCTCATAAATGAATTTTGTGTTTAGACTTCGGTCCCATCCCTTAAGATATCTCATTATATATATGCAAATATTCCAAAATCCAAAAAAATCCAAAACACTTCTGGTCCCAGACGTTTCAGATAAGGGATACTCAGCCTGTGTATTATCTACACAGGAACAACAGAGACAGCTAACTTTTCCTCAGATGTGGAAGCCAGGAAAGAGTAAAATTATGTCTTTAAAGTGCTTGGGGGAAAACTGATCTAAAACACCAAAAATAAAAATATCTTACCAAATTTATAATGTATATAAAAATAGACTCTCTGACATAACACAAAGGGAGTAAAGGAATAAGAGGTAAATCGTTTTAAGTTTGGAGCAGGTAAAAATACTTATTTTGAGTAAAATATAATAAACCAAGGAAGCATATTGTAGTCTCAATGATCAAAAATAACAAGAGAAGATAAAAAGCCAACAGAGGAGAGAAAAATTTGAACATTGAAAAATGCTTGTTTAATCAAAATAAAAAGCAAGAGAGGAGAAAAGAATAAATGGAACAAAGATCAGGATGGTAGAATTAAACACAACGACATCCATAATTAAATTACATTTAGGTACACTAAACATTGCAATTAAAAAAAAGGTAAGTCTGGATTTTAAACACAAATACTATAATGGTATTTATAAGATACATACTGTAAGGTATTTTAAGAGACTGAAATTAAAAGGATGGAAAAGTTATACTCTGCAAATCCTAACTGAAGAAAGCCTAGGTAGCAGTAGACTTTAAGGCAAGAAATAGTACTAGGGACAAAAAGAATGTTTCATAATGATAAAAGGGTCAGTTCAACAGGGACATAAAAATCCAAAATGAACTATGTAACTACATAGTTTCAAAATGCATAAAAATGTATATGATCGGGATATTCTAGTTAAATATTCAGATGAGAATCAGAGTATAAACAATTTGTAGAGTACCCATCTTTAAAGAAGAAAAAGAGATACTTTATAAACATCATTGTCTTTCTTTGATGATTTTAAGAGGATTTGGAAAGAACTTTCCGCATATAGGACAGACCGATCCGTTGCATACACTTCTCACAGCAGATTGTCCATTTCAAAGCAACAGCTCCTGTTTACTAGTCTTATTTGGGGACAGTAATAAACCTTGGTAAACGCTAACAGGTGTGAAATCCTTACATTTATTGACAGTATGCTAAGTATTTACCATATGGTTTTTTTTTTTTTTTTTTTTTTTTTTTGAGGAGTCTCACTTTGTCACCCAGACTGGAGTGCAGTGTTGCAATCTCTGCTCACTGCAACCTCTGCCTCCCAGGTTCAAGTGATTCTCCTGCCTTAGCCTCCCGAATAGCTGGGATTATAGGCGTGTGCCACCACACCCAGCTAATTTTTATATTTTTAGTAGAGATGGGGTTTCGTAATGTTGGCCAGGCTGATCTTGAACTCTTGACCTCAGGTGATCCGCCCACTCAGCCTCCCAAAGTGCTGGGATTACAGGTGTGAACCACCGTGCCCAGCTGTCATAAAATAATTTAATAGTTCTAATTATCAGAAAATTCTGAAGAGTGAAGTTCGTTTTTGTTTTGTTTTGTTTTGTTTTGTTTTTGAGATGGAGTCCAGCTCTGTCAGGCTGGAGTGCAGTGGTGCAATCTTGGCTCGCTGCAACCTCTACCTCCCGGGTTCAAGCGATTCTCCTGCCTCAGCCTCCCAAGTAGCTGGGACTACAGGCGCCCACCACCACGCCTAGCTAATTTTTTGTACTTTTTGTAGAGACGGGGTGTCACCATGTTGGCCAGGATAGTCTCAATCTCTTGACCTCGTGATCCGCCTGCCTGGGCCTCCCAAAGTGCTGGGATTACAGGCATGAGCCACCGCGCCCGGCCTTTGAATGAAGTTTTGAATGAAAGCTTATTGGTAATTAGAAGTTATTTTCATAGGTTCCAGCTTATTTAGATTGGTTAATCCTAATAGTCAATTAAAATAATAAGGATAAAATAGAAGAAGAGAATGGAAAAGAAGTTCAATTATAGTAAGCCCTCACTGAATATTAATTCCCTTACTCCTTTTCTCCTTCCCCCAACAACTTCTGGTTGTATTTCCATGGTTAGTAAAATGTACTGGATTTCACTTTTATCCCCCCACCCCGAGATGGAGCCTCGCTCTGTCACCCAGGCTGGAGTGCAGTGGCACAATCTCTGCTCACTGCAGCCTCCGCCTCCCGTTCAAGTGATTCTCCCACCTCAACTTCCCAAGTAGCTGGGATTACAGGCACCTGCCATCATGCCCGGCTCATTTTTGTATTTTTGTAGAGATGTGGTTTCACCATGTTGGCATGGCTGATCTTGAACTCCTGACAGGTGATCTCTGCCCACCTCAGCCTCCCAAAGTGCTAGAATTACAGGCAAGAGCCACCGCACCTGGCTGGATTTCACTTATGAAGATGACAGTACCTAGTTAGATGAAAAGCTCAGAAAACTTCCTTTTAAGTATTGAGTTTCAAAGTCGTGTAGAGTCTTTTTAATAGTTTAAAAAATGTATTTTGAGAAATCACTTATTTCTCAAAAAAATAACTGAACATCTAAATAATAATGATTTAACCCCATTACATTTTCTTTAGAGAATCATAGTCTATTTTAAATACCATTCCTGATGACCGGTTGATAAAGTTTCCAAGAGATACGAGGGATGGCCTGACTTGCAGGCAGGTAGGGAAGGTGATGCGGGAGATAGGAAGTGAAATAGGGTTGCTGGCTTGGTGAGACACTGTTGGGAAGAATTTGGAAAAGGAGGCATTTTGCTGGCCTGTGATAAGATGGGGTGAGCTGCTGATCAGGGGGTTGAGGGAGGGGGGATTACAAAGGAATACGAGAAAGGAACCATGTGTAATATCTTGAAGAAAGTCAAACAGGTGATATTGGATAAGGAAACTGTTTCACAGAAGTAATTCAATATAAAGTTATGTAGTTAGTATATTTGGCAAAACCAAGACTAGAACTTTCTTCTGAATTCCTGTTTTAAAGTTCTTTTAGACACGATCTTGCCACCATTCCTCAGTAACCCAAGTTTGGTCATTGTTAAATGTTAATATTAGAAAGTACCAGTACCTCATAGTGGCACCCTAAATTCTTATTAATCAAATGAGGTTGGCTTTTGAAGACATTAGTATTAAAAATAAGATATAAGATGGAATGAAAAATTAGACATGTTAAAACATAGATTAACATTTTCTAAGCTCTTCTTGATATTCTCATGTTTAAAATTTATTTTGTTGCTTTGTTACAAGAATTATTTCACTAAATAAACTTAATATACTTTGAATCAGTTAGTGGCTAGGGGGTTTGTTATGTTTTCCTAGTGGTAGTCAGGACCATTGTTCTTTCATGTTTTAATCTTGTGTGTTAGGTATGGTGAACCGTGAAGTACTGGAACAAGTGGAGCGAGGATACAGGATGCCCTGCCCTCAGGGCTGTCCAGAATCCCTCCATGAATTGATGAATCTGTGTTGGAAGAAGGACCCTGATGAAAGACCAACATTTGAATATATTCAGTCCTTCTTGGAAGACTACTTCACTGCTACAGAGCCACAGTACCAGCCAGGAGAAAATTTATAATTCAAGTAGCCTATTTTATATGCACAAATCTGCCAAAATGTAAAGAACTTGTGTAGAGTTTCTACAGGAATCAAAAGAAGAAAATCTTCTTTACTCTGCATGTTTTTAATGTAAACTGGAATCCCAGATATGGTTGCACAAAACCACTTTTTTTCCCCCAAGTATTAAACTCTAATGTACCAATGATGAATTTTCCAACGTATTTCAGGGTCCAAAGAAAATAGAGCTAAGATACTGATGACAGTGTGGGTGATAGCATGGTAATGAAGGGCAATGAGGCTACTGCTTATAAATCATTTCCTTTCTTTTTTTCCCCACAGTTAGAATTGCTCAAAGAAAATTATTTATTGTTACAGATAAAACTTGAGAGATAAAAAGCTATACTGTAATAAAATCTAAAATTAAGGAGTACATGGGACCAAATGATTCCATTCCAGTTTTTAAAGTTTCTTGCATTTATTATTCTCAAAAGTTTTTTTCTAAGTTAAACAGTCAATATGCAATCTTAATATATGCTTTCTTTTGCATGGACATGGGCCAGGTTTTTCAAAAGGAATATAAACAGGATCTCAAACTTGATTAAATGTTAGACCACAGAAGTGGAATTTGAAAGTATAATGCAGTACATTAATGTTCATATTCATGGAACTGAAAGAATAAGAAGTTTTCCACTTCAGTCCTTTTCTGAGGAGTTTGTCTTAGAATAATGAAGGTAACTAGAAAGTGAGTTAATCTTGTATGAGGTTGCATTGATCTTTTAAGGCAATATATAATTGAAACTACTGTCCAATGAAAGGGGAAATGTTTTAATCTTTAGATAGCATTCTAAGTAAGACCCAGCATTTAAAAAGCCCTTTTTAAAAAATAGATTTGGTACTGTGAGATATTGCTAATATGTCCTTATGGGGATGGGTGCCACAAATAGAAAATATGACCAGATCAGGGATTTGAATGCACTTTTGCTCATGGTGAATATAGATGAACAGAGAGGAAAATGTATTTAAAAGAAATATGAGAAAAGAAAATGTGAAAGTTTTACAAGTAGAGGGATGGAATGTAATGTTTAATGTTGATGTCATGGAGTGACAAAATGGCTTTGCTGGCACTCAAAGCTCCTCACTTAGCTATGTTCTGAGACTTTTAAGAGTTATAAGGTATAACTATAAAACTAATTTTTCTTACACACTAAATGGGTATTTGTTCAGAATAGTGAAGTTACGGTTTCACATTCATTCCTGTGGGATATGACTTTAATGTAAAACATTTTTAGGACTCCAGTTTTCAAATCATGTTTGAATCTACTTTCGCTTTTAAAGTCTACATAATGGTGGTCATTTTTTCCCTTTTAGAATACATTAAATGGTTGATTTGGGGAGGAAAACTTAGTCTGAATATTAACAGCGGTGAAAAGGGAACAGTTTTTACCCTAAAGTGCAAAAGTGAAACATACAAAATAAGACTGATTTTTAGGAGTAACTCAGTAATTTCAAAATACAGATTTGAATGGCGGCATTAGTGGTTTAAGTGTCTAGCAGAGGAAAAATTGAATCTGATAAAATGAAGATCTGGTGTATATGTTTTAAAATACTCTCATATAGTCACACCTTAATCTTATATTAGGCCCCTCTATTTTCAGGATATAATTCTTAACTATCATTATTTACCTGATTTTAATCATCAAATTTGAAGTTCTTTGCCATGTCATATATGTTCAAATTCAAACCATTTTAAAATGTGACAGGTGGACTTCATGCAAGTTGGCAATAGTTCTGGTACTAAAAATTGTGGTTGTTTTTTTCTGTTTACGTAACCTGCTTAGTATTGACACTCTCTACCAAGAGGGTCTTCCTAAGAAGAGTGCTGTCATTATTTCCTCTTGTCAACAACTTGTGACACGAGATTTTTTTAAGGGCTTTATGTGAACTATGATATTGTAATTTTTCTGAGCATATTCAAAAGGGTAACAAAATTATGTTTATGTACTAAATCTAATCAGGAAAGTAAGCCAGGAAAAGTTGATGGTATTCATTAGGTTTTAACTGAATGGAGCAGTTCCTTATGTAATAACAATTGCATAGTAGGGATAAAACACTAACTTAATGTGTATTCATTTTAAATTGTTCTGTATTTTTAAATTGCCAAGAAAAATAAACAACTTTGTAAATTTGGAGATTTTTTCCAACAGCTTTTCGTCTTCAGTGTCTTAAAGTGGAAGTTAACCTTTACCAAAAAAGGAAGTTGGCAAAAACAGCCTTCTAGCACACTTTTTTTAATGAATAATGGTAGCCTAAACTTAATATTTTTATAAAGTATTGTAATATTGTTTTGTGGATAATTGAAATAAAAAATTCTCATTGAATGCACCTATTAATCCTTTTAGTTGCCGTTCATATTCTCATTCATTTTTTAAAAATTGGTATATTCTGAATTTATTCTTCCATTGGGGAAAAAATGTTCAGTTACTTGTAACTACTGAGCAGAATTTAATCAATCCTTTATTAAATTCAGAACATTATTGAACTCATTCTTTGTGGTCAATTTTCTATGTCAAGTGAGTGACATTATTTTTATAAGCATTTTCTTCTTTTTAAAATTATACCAGCAAATACAGTTAATGCAGAAACCTAAGTAATCTGAGTGGAGCTATTCACAATCTCTGTAAAGAATATAAAATAGAATGACCAGTTTTATTATAAATTAAGGGGCTTAATTTTCTAAAAAAGGAAAATATGAGCCTTATCTCTGTGTGTTTTATAATTATTTTATTATATAGGTATAATGAAAATAAAATAGTACTAAATTTTGAATGGTCATTCAAAAGCATTTATTTTCAATAAGATAATAGTGTTAATTACCGTTTACTACTATCTAAAATTATTGGCTTTTTCTCTGATTTCTAAAACACCTCATTTAGTAAACGTTTATTTTTGTAGTATAGCAACAGTTCCTCAATTTAAGAATGTTTTTCTAGTTTCCTGTTTGCCTTTTAATTTTCCATATAATTTCTGACATGTAAGTTGTACATTTGTAGATTGTCAAATCTGTTCATTTTTTATGCTTAGAAGTCCTCATCTACCCCAAGATTAATATTCATCTATCTATATTATAGTTTGTGCTTGTGTGTGTGTGTGTGTGTGTGTGTGTGTGTGTGTGAGAGAGAGAGAGAGAGACAGGATCTTGCTCTGTTGCCCAGGTTGAAGTGCAGTGGCACCATCATGACTCACTGCAGCCTCGACCTCTCAGGCTCAAGCAATCCTCCCACATCAGCCTCCCGAGTAGCTGGGAGTACAGGCGTGAGCCACCTTGCCTGGCTAACTTTTCATATTTTGTAGAGACAGGGTTTTGCCATTTGCTTAGGCTGGTCTCAGAATTCCTGAGCTCAAGTGATCCACCTGCCTCGGCCTCTCAAAGTGCTGGGATTACAGGCATAAGCCACTGCACCCAGCCCTATAGGTTATGCTTTTTAAAAAGCATTTTAATTCATTTGGAAGTTGAGTATAAAATGTGACTTAAGGGCCAGGCACATTTTATACTCAATGTGGAGTGCTGTGATGCGATCTTGGCTCACTGCAACCTCTGCCTCCCAGGTTAGAGCAATCCTTGCACCTCAGCCTCCCGAGTAGCTTGAATTACAGGTGCATGCCACCATGCCCAGCTAATTTTTGTGTTTTTCATAGAGACAGGGTTTCGCCATGTTGGCCATGCTGCTCTCGAACTTCTGACCTCAGATGATCCGCCCACCTCGACCTCCCAAAATGCTGGGATTATAGGCGTGAGCCACCACAACTGTCCCAAAACAAATATTTTTTAAATGAGTTTTTCAGTGTCTATTTTTCCAATATTAGTAAACCATTTCTTCTAAAACTGTTGGATAGAATGTTCAATTAGCTGTTATACTGCAATTCAATAACTTACGAGTTGAATTTTAAAATGAATAGGAAGGAGGCTCGGTGCAGTGACTCATGCCTGTAATCCCAACACTTTGGGAGTCTGGTCTGGAGGATCGCTTGAGCCCAGGAGTTCAAGATCAGACTGGGCAGCATGACGAAACCCCATCTGTACAAAAATTAGCTGGGCATGGTGGTGCGTACCTGTGCTCCCAACCTCTAAGGAGGCTGAGGTGGGAGAATTGTTTGAGCCCAGGAGGTAGAAACTGCAGTGAACTGCGATCGCGCCACTGCACTCCAATCTGGGTGACAGAGTGAGACCCTGTCTCAAAAAAAAAATAGAACTAGAAATGACACTTAGTAAAACAATAAAAGCTAAGTAGATAATATGTGAAAATTCTGTAGTAGCAGGAATGGCCCCTGGGACCTTGAAGAAACAGATGGCGGTATTCAAAGATCCTTGCAGAGTCCTTGCTACCCCAAACCTTCCTGCAAATCGGCTACACACAACCGTGAGTCAGTGACCTTAGGAAAGAAAAGGGATTGGGGTCATGGCCAGAAGGTGTAATGACAAGCTACAAAAAAGGATAGGGATGGATTTCATAACCTAGCTTAAATGCAATGGGGAAATAAATTCGGGAAATAAATCAGGTCAGTAGAAGAAAAGACTACCAAGTACTTCCAGAGATACTTGGAGAGACACTGGATTTCACAGGGACATGGCATAGGGGTTCAATCCAGCTTCACTGCGATCTTAAAGGTCAAGTTAACTTGAGTAAGTTGGAGGACTTTGAAAATCCAAGTAAAAAATTGTCACTAGCCTGTGACAATAGGGATGAGAGAAATAAAAACTTTGCAGTTGACCAAAAAGGTTGACAGTGATTCTAATAACTGAATTAAAGTGGTGTGGCCCTTAAAGTTTATTAAATTCCACTTATTCAATCATAATTGCACCATTTTCATGGAAAGTCTTAGTCTCCTAAAACACTGAGAGGATATACCGTGGAACTAGATGGCAAATTTGGTTTGGTTGGTTTTTGTAATCTTTATAATTGCTAGAAAGTTAGAAAAGGGTGGTATCACTTCAGCAGAAATTTTGAAAAACTCGTGGAACCAGAAGAAACCCAATCTAAAAGAAATACAAGAGAACATTTTTGCAGTTTTAAGTGCAATTTCAAAGAAAATTCAAACTTAGAATCAAATTCAAAGAGGAGGCAGCACCCCAAAGCAGTATTTTTTGTTTTACTGAGGTATAATTTACATACAACAAACTCACCATTTTAAGTGTACCACTAGAGTTTTTGACAAATGTATACAGCCATGAAACCACTACCAGAATCACAGAACATTTCCATCATTTCAGAAAATTCCATTATGCCCTTTTACAGTCAACCTCTTCCATTCACCCTGACCTCTGGCAACCGCTGAGTGTTTTCTGT
Source organism: Macaca fascicularis (assembly GCF_037993035.2). Lineage (NCBI taxonomy): Eukaryota > Metazoa > Chordata > Mammalia > Primates > Cercopithecidae > Macaca > Macaca fascicularis. Next base: position 69,368,506 of record NC_088392.1, on the reverse strand, counting down.
GACTGTAATTGTACATTTCTAGGGCTTTATATAAATGGAATCATATGTAGTCAATGTGTCTGATGTCTTTCGTTTAGCATAATGCTTTTGAGATTCATGTTTTTATGGCTCAGTAATATTCCATTGTATGGATGTGTACTACATCCTGGTTTTGTCCTTTTACCAGTTGATGGATGTTTAGGTTGTTACTAGTTTTAGGCTATCAGAAAGCTGCTATGAACATTCAAATACAAGTTTTTATTTTAAACATAGGTTTTAAATTCTCTTGCATAATTACCTATAAGTAGGATTACTGAGTTGTATAGTACATGAATGTTTAACTTTCTATGAAACTGATAACCTATTTTCCAAAGAAGCTGTACCCTTTTACACTCCTCCAGCAATGTATGAGAGTTCCAGCTGCTTCACATCCTTGCCAATACTTGGTATTGCCAGTCACTTTAATTGTAGCCATCCTGGTGCGTGTTAGTAGTACATCACTGTGGTTTTAATGTGCGTTTCCCTAATGACTAATAATGTTGAGTCTTTTCATAAGCTTATTTCAAATTCATATATCTGCTTAGGTGGAATGTCTATTGAAGTCTTTTGCCCATTTTTTATATCAAGTTGTCATCGTACTGAGTTGTAATTTTTTCAATATTCTGCATACAAGTCCTTTAACAGATGTTTTGCAAGTATTTTTCTCTCAATCACAGCTTGCGTTTTCATTTATTTAATGGTTTTTATCGAAGAGAAAACATTTTTAATTTTGATAATTTAATTGACAATGTTTTTCTTTTATGATTCATGCTTTTAATGTCCTAAGAAATTTTGTTTTATCCAAGTACAAAAAGATTTTCTCCTGTGTTTTCTTGAGAAGTTCTATAATTCTAGCTCTTAAAATTTGGATCTATATTCCACTTCGAGATGATTTTTGTGTATGATATAAGGTAAGGATCCAGGGTTGTTTTGTTCGTTCATAGGGATATTCAATTGTTCGAGCACCATTTGTTGGAAAGACTGTCTTACTCATTGAATTTTCTTGGCCCCTGTTTTTTTTTTTTTTTAATTTTTTAATTTTAATTTTATTTTTATTTTGTAGACGGAGTCTCGCTTTGTCGCCCAGCCTGGAGTGCAGTGGCACTGTCTTGGCTCACCGCAACCTCCGCCTCCCACGTTCAAATGATTCTCCTGCCTCAGCCTCCCGAGTAACTGGGACTACAGGTGACCGCCACCAGGCCCGGCTAATTTTTTGTATTTTTAGTAGAGACAGGGTTTCACCGTGTTAGCCAGAATGGTCTCCATCTCCTGACCTCGGGATCCGCCCGCCTCGGCCTCCCAAACTGCTAGAATTATAGGCGTGAGCGAGTCACCGCGCCCAGCCTTGTTATTTATTTATTTATTTATTTATTTATTTATTTATTTATTTATTTATTTAGAGTCTCGCTCTGTCGCCCAGGCTGGAGTGTAGCGGCGCGATCTCGGCTCACTGCAAGCTCCGCCTCCCGGGTTCAAGCCTCCCTAGTAGCTGGGATTACAGGCTCGCACCACCACACCCTGCTAATTATTGTACTTTTAGTAGAGGCGGGATTTCGCCATGCGGTATGGGTGTAATAAATGATGACCTGCCTCTTAATTTATCAGGTGGCAAACTGAGACTGTGGGCACTTAAAAAGACCTAGCATTTTCTAGCGCACTGCTCTCCTGGGTACGCTGGCGACACCTGCGGCCTCGGGTCAGGAGCTGAGCCACTGGCCGGAATCTGCCGCTGAGCAAATGCACTCGCTCAGACCTGACGTCTCCCTCCAGGGCGCCGCTCCCGGGCAGGTCCCTTCACGAGTCTTCAATTCGGGCCGAGCAGGGTCCCGCGGAGGTGCCCACCTGGCGCGAGGCCTCCTGCCCGCCCAGGTTCCGCGGCGGCCCTGAGCGACCCCTGGCGGGGTCAGCTCCTTCCAGGCTGAGAAGGGAACTGCGGAAGGCGGAGCGCGCCGCGGGGAGCCCCGAACGGGGACTGGAGCTCCCGTGGGGCCAAGCTCACGGGGTGCGGCCGCGCGGCCAATGAGCGCCCTCTATGCCCCTACGGTGCCCCGCCTCGCCGCGCTCCCTCCCTCCCGCCGCGCACTGGGGATCCCGACCACTCCTGACCGCACGGGTGGCGCGGCTGCGGGGTGCGGGGAGCATGGTGCGCGGCAGGATCTCCCGGCTCTCGGTCCGGGACGTGCGCTTCCCGACGTCGCTTGGGGGCCACGGCTCAGACGCCATGGTAAGGGCGGCCTGCGGCCCGGGTCCGTCTCGCCCCGCCGACTGCAGACCTGCAGGCCCCGGGTAGCTTCCCGACTTCGAACCCATTGCTTCTGTACGGTGGGAGGCGCGCCTGGAGCAGACACCCGTTTTTCATGCCTTGGAGCAATTGTATAAGTATCCAGAAACTTTCCACTCTCCTGGGTTTTTTCTTTGCTGGAGTTTAGAATATGCTGGTTTTACTTTTACGACTCACATTTTGCTGGAAATGGTAGAATGCATAATAGGCAATAGCAGCAAAATTATTTTCTTGGGTTCCCGCCAATGAAACCCTAGAGCACAGCGCCAGCTGGCTTCCTCTGTACCCTGAACGCGACGGAGTTCACGGTGAGGGAGAACAGGAAGGCGGGGGCTGGGAGTTTGGAGTGGTGATCCCGCCTCCGCAACTTGCTGTGTGACTTGGAGAAGATCCAAACCTCTGGGTCTTTTGGACCCGTCCATGAAATGAAGGTGTCACAGTCGGGTTGAGAAAGCAAGCGCGTGATAACCGGGTCACATGAGAGGGAGGTCTCATGAAATTACCCTCAAACATGGTTAGAAAGGATTGATGCAAGTATCAGTCTTAAGAGATGTAATAAAGTAAGGGCAGGAACTCTGACTCCTACCTAAATACTGAAGGTCTTTTTTGCTTACTGAGGGTGTTAGAACGTCAGGCCTTCCCTCCCCTCCCCCATCTAGAGCGGTGTTTCCCAAACACTGTGCAGGGTCTTCAGGCAGCCTGTTCCCCTCTGGGTCCTCAGTGCCCGTCTTGGTCCACTGATGAGACTGGCCGCGCTAGAAAAGCAGAGTTGTATGGGCATGTAGTGAATGTGTGAAAGTATGCCGGGAAGTGAGGAACGGCAATGTTAGGAAAATGGTTACCAGTAGGGAGGAAAGGAAATGGGGTCACGGAGGGGACCACGAGGTCTCTAATTCCCACTGTAATGTTTTACTTCCTAAACTGGGTAGATGGCAAGCTGGTGTTCATTACATTATCTATACTCTTTCTGTACCTGAAATGTTTTATAAAAATAGTCCTCTCATTAAAGAAAGTTTTTAAATGCAAAAGAATGTCCTTTTTGAGATTAAGTTCATCCTGCATTTTTAAAATTTTATTCTATTTTATTTTTTAAATTTATTTGTTTATTTATTGAGGCAGTGTCTTTTATTGGTTGCCCAAGCTGGAGTGCAGCGGTACTATCATGGCTAACAGCAGCCTTGACCTCCCTGGCTCAACCAATCCTCCCACCTCAGCCTCCCAAGTAGCTGGGACTACAGGTGTGCGCCATGAAGCCCAGCTTCTTTTTGTATTTTTTGACAGGGCCCAGGCTGTCATCCTCTTTAAAATCTTCATGTGTCCTTTCTTATATGATGTTGGTAAATGACTTAAACACCCAGCAGGCAATCCTTTATGGAACTCAAATGTTTGAAATTTTACTGTCTTATAGAATCCACTCAATCTTATGCAACTGCCTTTGCCTCTGTGAAGCTTTAGCAGCTGTGGGTAAGTCACACAATCTTTCTAAGCCTAGGTTTCTCATCTGTAAAATGGGTATAATAATATTCACTTTATACCTGTAAATGAGATACCTGTAAAGAGCCTGGCTCAGAGAAGGCCATCAGTAAAGTTGGCTATAGGCCAGGCAGGAGGCTCACACCTGTAATCCTAAGTGGAGGCCTAGGCAGGAGGATCACTTGAACCCAGAAGTTCAATTACAGTGAACTATGATCATGCCACTGCATTCCAGCCTGGGCACTGGATGACACAGTGAGACCTTGTTTCTAAAGAAAAAAGGAGGGGTTGGCTGTAATTATATTCCCTCTGAGGAAACTGAAGCAGAAGGAACCCCTAATCTAGACTTGACTTTGGATTTGTGAAATGTTAAGACAGCCTGGTTTGGCTGAGCGTGGTGGTTGTTCAAGCCTATAATCCCAGCACTTTGGAAGGCCGAGGCAGGTGGATCACTTGAGCCCAGGAGTTTGAGACCAGCTTGAGCAACATAGTGAAACCTCGTCTCAACAAAAAAATACAAAAATTAGCTGGGCTTAGTTGCGTGCACCTGTGGTCCCAGCCACTCAGGAGGCTGAGGTGGGAGGATCTCTTCAGCCTGGGAGGTCGAGGCTGCAGTGAGCTGTAATTGTGTCACTGCACTCCAGTCTGGGTGACAGACAGAGACCCTGTCTCAAAAGACAGCCTGGTTTACTGTAGAATAATTCAAGAAATGGAATTTGCCCCTGGGCCTGAGTGGTGTCTAACACATGGTGAGGAGACATTATCTAATGCCTGTATTGCAAGCTCATAAATATTTAAGCATTTTATCTTGGGAACATAGGGCGCATGTTGTGGGCCAACTGTCAAGTGCCATCTTTTAGAATGAGCTGCTTTGCAGTTCACCATGGAGATGGCTTCACCTGCCCTTGAGGCATGCTGGACCATCAGCACTTAGCAGCAAAGTGAGCCTCCCTGATCACAAGTAGGATATTTTCAAGAAAGAGCAATAAAGCTATCCTCAAAATCTGCTAAAGACTCCTGCTTTTTTTTTTTTTAAAGACTGAGTCTCGCTTGTCGCTCAGCCTGGAGTGCAGTGGTGCGATTTCATCTCACTGCAACCTCTGCCACCCAGGTGCAAATGATTCTCATGCCTCAGCCTCTGGAGTAGCTGTGATTACAGGTGTGCACCACCACACCCGGCTAATTTTTGTATTTTTGATAGAGACAGGGTTTCACCATGTTGTCCAGGCTGGTCTCGATCTCCTGAGCTCAGGTGATCCACCTGCCTCTTCCTCCCAAAGTGCTGGATTACAGGCATGAGCCACTATGCTGGGCTTACCTCCTTCTTAATCTGAAATCGATTTATGTTCCTTTCTTCTCTGTGAATTGCCCCTGTTATTTCTCCTTTGCCTGTCCTTACCCTCGGATACTTTTTCTGCTGTCAGCCACCTCTTCGTGGGCTCTCTCCCCTCATGGCCTCCTGCCTTTCTGACGGCTCCTCTTTCCTCCACTGGCCCCTTCTTCCCTCTCTCAGACTCAGGCTTCAGCATCTTCCCCATCTCCCTGCACATTCCCATGAAGACCCTCTCCGCATTCTGGCTTTGGTGCCGCCCTTTAGGCCGGAGATTCCCAGATCTCATTTCCAGAGCTGCCTCCTTAACCCATAGGTCTGGATACTTCCTGTTAGGTTTTTCACCTTCATGCAAAACGCGGTTTGTCTAAATCGGAAGTCATCTTGCATACCCTGCCGCCCCTCCCTCCTGACCCATCTTGGATCATTCTGCTAATCACAGGGATCCAAAAGCTTCAAGTCACTTTTGGCTCATCTCGTCCTGTTGACCCTCATCTGAGGCTTCAGTGAAAGGTTTCCTTTTTCCATTGCTTCCTCTTCTTGGAACCCAGCAACTGTCGATGGGTCTTTAATTCTTGGAGTCTCCTTCTCAGCCTCATCGCTCAACTCCTTCAGGAACCCAGTGGCTCAGCCAAGCCAGGATGGGCACCAACCCTTGAATACACTCCAGTCTCTCCCTCTTCTGAACCCTTTACTTTCTGCACTGCTGCTGCTACCTCACCTGAGATATTCCTCCCTCCCAGACCCTTCACTCCCCTTGCCACTGCTGAGAAGCTCCCCTTCCTCGACGGCCAGCTCAGATTATGTCTTCATCGTAAAGCCTTCTCCCGCTTCAAGAAGCACATTCAGCTAACAGTGCTCTCTGCCGGTCGTTCATAGTTTGCATCTCTCCCAGGCCTTAGCATGTTCTGCCTTATATTATTAAGGTTTTTGTAACCATGTCTTTTTATTTATTTATTTTAGAGATGGCGTCTCGCTTTGTTGCCCAGGCTAGTCTTGAATTCCTGGGCTCAAGCAGTCCTCCTGTCTTGGCCTCCCAAAGTGTTGGGATTACAGGCATGAGCCACCATGCCCGTCCTATAACCAGGTCTTCTCAAATGTAACCTCCTCAAGGGCAGACATATCTGTAACACCTTTGCAAGCTGCACCAGCTCTAACACGTAGTTGGTGCTCAGTGATGCATCACACTGATTTCCTGCCACTGGGCTGTGACACCAGACTCAGGGCTCCCATCCATCACATACAGCTCCCTCAGCCACAACATCCCCAATACAGGGAATTACAATCTGCCTTCATAATTTACTTGTGGCCGGGTGCGGTGGCTCACACCTGTAATCCTAGCATTTTGGGAGGCCGAGGCAGGTGGATCACCTGAGGTCAGGAGTTCAAGACGAGCCTGGCCAATGTGGCAAAATCCCATCTCTACTAAAAAAAAAAAAAATAGCTGGGCATAGTGGCGGGTGCCTGTGCAGCTGGGAGGCTGAGGCAGAAGAATCACTTGAATCCAGGAGGCAGAGGTTGCAGTGAGCCAAGATCATGCCACTACGCTCCGGCCTGGAGGACAGAGTGAGACTCAGTCTCAATAATAATAATAATAATAATAATAATAATAATAATATATTATTTACTTGTGTGACCTTTTGCAAATTACTAAACCTCCTTAAAACTTCATTTCCTCTTCTCTAATAGGGATAAGAGCACCTAGTTGATAATACTGTTATAGGATTAAATTAAACCATGTAGAGCTCTTAGAATATAGTGTGTCTGGCACAATAAATATTATAGAATAATAACAGTAATAAATTGTTATAGCCTTATGCAAAATTCTTCTTTAAGAATGCATTCAGATCTTCTACCTGGCTTTTCGGGGTCTCCATTATTCCGTGACATAGAACAAAACAAAAAAAGAGCGAATTCATCTAGAAGCTTTACTTCTTCATTTTCCCCCACTGGTGTCTGACCTTGAGCCATTGTGTTTTCAGCCCTGCTATAAACTGCTGTGAGATCAGTCCAATTTTATGTAAGAGTTTTCTGAACCTTTGGCTTGTTCAATTTGAAGCTGCTTGTGAATGTAACTTTGTTCAAAGAGCTGACAGAGATAGCTGCGAGTGAAAACTCCTTGGCTTAAAATTGAGCCGCTGCTGGGCATGATGGCTCATGCCTGTAATCCCAGCACTTTAAGATAAGGCCTAAGCGGGTGGATCACTAGAGCTCTGGAGTTTGAGACCAGCCTGGGCAACATGCAAGACTCCATCTCTATTTTTTTATTTAGAAAATAAATACATAAATAAAAATGAGCCTCACTTTTTGACCTAATTGAAAGCAGGTGATAAAAATGTATACATTGCGATCAGGTGCAGTGGCTCACACTTGTAATCCCAGCTCTTTGGGAGGTCGAGGCAGGCAGATCACCTGAAGTCAGGAGTTCAAGACCAGCCTGGCCAACATGGTGAAACTTTGTCTCTGCTAAAAATACAAAAATTAGCCGAGTGTGGTGGCATGTGCCTGTAATCCCAGCTACCTGGGAGGCTGAGGCAGGAGAATTACTTGAACTTGGGAGGCTGAGGTTGCAGTGAGCTGAGATCACGCCACTGCACTCCTGCCGAGGTGACAGAGCAAAACTCCGTCTCAAAAAAAAAAAGTATACGTTGCACTTATTGAAACACTTTGGATCTTTCAGGAGGACATTCCTTTTCTCCATTCAGAGCCCTTTGTTTTCTTTGGGGTATAGCAACAGTTCCTTCTGTGGGAGCTCTTGTGGCATGGCCCCTGTGGCATTGTCTGTCCTCATATGACATCATTCTCATGGTTCTTTTCGGGTTTCTCATGCTGGCATTGTTTCGGCGGGGAATTCTCTCCTGCAGCACACGGATCCTGACTACTCAGCTGCCTATGTCGTCATAGAAACTGATGCAGAAGATGGAATCAAGGGGTGTGGAATCACCTTCACTCTGGGAAAAGGCACTGAAGTTGGTGAGTTGAAGATTCTCTCAAGGTTCCAGAATGCTTAATTTTCAGATGTGATTCTAACTTAGATTTTTAGATTCATTAGAATCTTGATTTAGATTCAGTTCCAATCTTGTTTTTCTCTGTGTTTAACTGCTCAAAGTGAGTAAAAACAGTGTTTCATGGTTTGTTATTTATTTCACTGGGAGAAATTTAAAAGTGACAGAATTTGGCCTCTCTCCTTGCAATCATCTCTAGTCTGTTAGAAAATCCTTGACTTTTAGTCTGTTTCTCTGTGTCAAATGACAGCTACAAGGATGTTTTTCACCTGCCTTTCACCCGGGGCCACTGTCGAGCTTTAACAACCTGCCATGGGTGAGTAACCAAGGGCAAGGAGAGGGAGGAGATGTGAGTTCCCACAGCAAAAAAAGGCTCATTGTGATGTGCACAGTGAGTCTACTCACTTTTCTACATATATTTCTTTTTTTTTTTTTTTTTTTGAGACAGAGTCTCACTCTGTCGCCCAGGCTGGAGTGCAGTGGCACAATCTCAACTCACTGCAACCTCTGCCTCCTGGGTTTAAGCAATTCTCCTGCCTTAGCCTCCCGAGAAGCTGAGATTACAGGCACCCACCACCACGCCCAGCCAATTTTTGTATTTTTAGTAGAGATGGGGTTTCACCATGTTTGGTCAGGCTGGTCTCCTGACTTCAGATGATCTGCCCACCTGGGCCTCTCAAAGTGGTAGGATTACAGGCACAAACCACCACTCCAAGCCAGGCTGTTCTTGCATTGCTATAAAGGAGTACCAGAGACTGGGTAATTTATAAAGAAAAAGAGGCTTAATTGCCTCATGGTTCTGCAGGTTTTCCAGAAAGCATGGTGCCAGCTGCTCAGCTTCTAGGGAAGCTTCAGGACACTCACAGTCATGGTGGAAGGCGAGGGGGGAGCAGACACGTCCTATGTTGAAAGCAAGAGCAAGAGAAAGAGAGTGGGGAGGTGCTACACGCTTTTAAGCCACTAGATCTCACGAGAACTCACTCACTGTCTCAAGGCCAGTACCAATGGGATGGTGCTAAACCATTCATGAGAAATCCACCTCCATGATCTAATCACCTCCCACCAGGCCCCACCTCCAACACTGGGGATTACATTTCAACATGAAAATTGTGCAGAATGTCTAACCCATATTATCTTCACTCTGTCCAAACGGCTCAGGGAAGGCTTCAGAGCAGAAGTATTGCTTTGAGGTGAGTCTCGAAGAGCCAACAGGAATTTGCCAGGCAGAGAGAGGAGACCATACTGTGAGTCAGTCCCCCTTTTCTCTATTAAGTAAACAATTTACTGTTAAAGTTTTCCCCAAAATAGTAACCACTTACTAAGATAGAGCTGTGAGCTATGTTTCTGCTTATCCTGCAACTTTAATTATCTCTTGTTTGTAAGTTGAGTATTGATGAAGCTGCTGTCTTTCTCCATCCTGCAAACCCTACAACACACCCCCCCAAAGGTTGGATAAAACTTAGCGAGCTGGCCGGGCGCGGTGGCTCAAGCCTGTAATCCCAGCACTTTGGGAGGCCGAGGCGGGTGGATCACGAGGTCAGGAGATCGAGACTATCCTGGCTAACATGGTGAAACCCCGTCTCTACTAAAAATACAAAAAACTAGCCGGGCGTGGTGGTGGGCGCGTGTAGTCTCAGCTACTTGAGAGGCTGAGGCGGGAGAATGGCGTGAACCCGGGAGGCGGAGCTTGCAGTGAGCCGAGATCACGCCACTGCACTCCAGCCTGGGAGACACAGCGAGACTCCGTCTCAAAAAAAAAAAAAGGCCATTGGACCCACTCTCTGTTAACAGCCAAGACTTTAAACTTTGCCGACTCAGGCACACGTGGAGGGGCCCTGGGCACTAAGATAGATAAGAAGCTCTTCTGGGATGGGTGCTGAGCTCAGTGTTCAGGGCCTTCACTCCCCGTCCGCTCCTCCATTCCCAGCCCTACACCACTGTCTTGGTGGATGTCTCAGGCAGGGGTAAATCAATTTCCATCTCTCCATGACTTTAATTAATGACTCTTTTATGCTAAGGTTTTTGGCTTCTGCCTTTTTCAGACCACAACATGACAGAACCCATTCTAACTTTAACCTTGCTACATATTTCAGGTGACTCACTGCAGTCTCGCTAAATGTGTTACACGGCACTCACACTGAAGATGAAAAATGCCATTAGCTCATCCTGGTTCTTCTGCTTACTTACCTTATCATCCGTTTATGATTAAAAAAACATAGGGTTACTGTGAAGAGAGTGCTTGTGTGTGAGACAGAGAGGGAGGGCTGTTTTTCAAATGTATAGAATACACCAATATAGTTTTTGGTTGGGTATTTTTTAAAATCATGTCTTTGTTAAATTTACTTAATTAATATTCATTTTTTATCCTTCTTTATGTTTTTAAAGTTTTTATTATTGATTAATTGATTTGAGATAAGATCTTGCTCTGTCACCCAGCCTGGAGTATAGTGGTGCAATCACGGCTCATGCAGCCTTGACCTTCCAAACTCAAATGATTGTCCCACCTCAGCTTCCCAAGTAGCTGGGACCACAGGCACAAGCCACCACGCCTAGCTAATGTTTTGGTTTTTTGTTTTGTTTTGTTTTTGAGAGACAGAGTCTTGCTCTGTTGCCCAGGGTGGAGTGGAGTGGTGCCATCTTGCCTCACTGCACCCTCCAGCTCTGGGTTCAAATGATTCTCCTGCCTCAGCTTCCCAAGTATCTGGGACTACAGGTATGTGCCACCATGCCTAGCTAATTTTTGTATTTTTAATAGAGACAGGGTTTCACTATATGTTGGCCAGGCTGGTCTTGAACTCCTGACCTCAGGTGATCCGCCTACCTCAGCCTCCCAAAGTGGTAGGATTACAGGTGTGAGCCACCACACTTGACCTGGGTTTGGCTTTGTTTTGCTTTTTTCTTTAAAAAAAAAATTATTATTATTATTTTTTTTTGAGATGGAGTTTTGCTCTTGTTGCCAAGGCTGGAGTGCAGTGGCATGATCTCTGCTCACTGCAACCTACCCACCTCTCAGGTTCAAGCGATTCTCCTGCCTCAGCCTCCAAAGTAGCTGGCACTACAGGTGCCTGCAACCATGCCGGGCTAATTTTTGTATTTTTTGTAGAGACAGGGTTTCATCATTTTGCCCAGACTGGTCTTGAACTCCTGAGTTCAAGCAATCCACTGCCTCAGCCTCCCAAAGTGATGGGATTGCAGGCATAAGCCATAAGCCACCATGACTGGCCTGTTTCTGTTCTATTTTATTTATTTATTTATTTTTTTTTTTTTTTTTTTTTGAGATGGAGTCTCGCTCTGTCGCCCAGGCTGGAGTGCAGTGGCCAGATCTCAGCTCACTGCAAGCTCCGCCTCCCGGGTTCACGCCATTCTCCTGCCTCAGCCTCCCAAGTAGCTGGGACTGCAGGCACCCGCCACCTCGCCCGGCTAGTTTTTTGTACTTTTTAGTAGAGACGGGGTTTCACCGTATTAACCAGGATGGTCTCGATCTCCTGACCTCGTGATCCGCCCGTCTCAGCCTCCCAAAGTGCTGGGATTACAGGCTTGAGCCACCGCGCCCGGCCTATTTTATTTATTTAGTTAGTTATTTTTGTGACAGAGTCTTACTCTGTCTCCCAGGCTGGAGTGCAGTGACGTGATCTCGGCTCACTGCAACCTCCACCTCCTGGGTTCAAGTGATTCTCCTGCCTCAGCCTCCCGAGTAGCTGGGATTATAGGTGCCCACTATAATGCCAGCTAATTTTTGTATTTTTCAGTAGAAACAGGGTTTCACTGTGTTGGCCAGGTTAGTCTCGAACCCCTTACCTCAGGTGATCCACCCGCCTCAGCCTCCCAAAGTGCTGGGATTACAGGCGTGAGCAACCAGAGGCAGCCTTTTTTTTTTTTTAAGACTTAATTTGTTTTAGAGTAGTTTTAGGTTCACAGCAAAACTGAAGTTAAAACTGAAGCAAAACTTCCAGCAAAACTGGAAGTTACAAAGATTTCCCACATACCTCTGTCCCCACACAGGCACAGCCTCCCTCATTATCAACATTTCCCACATACCCCTGTCCCCATACAGCCACAGCCTCCCTCTTTATCAACATTCTGCCCGGAGTGGCCCATTTGTTGCAACTGATGAACCTGCATCGGCACATCATGATCACCCAAAGTCTGTAGTTTACAATAGGGGTCACTCTTAGTGTTGTATATTCGGTGGGTTTGGACACATATATAATAATATGTACAATGTAGACTAAGTTAGTTTTTAAAAGAATATATAGAAAAAAGAAAAAGATGTACAGAGAAATAATTTTTTTTTTTTTTTTTTTTTTTTTGGAGACAGAGGTTCGCTCTTTTTGCCCAGGCTGGAGTGCAATGGCGTGATCTCAGCTCACCACAACCTCCGCCTCCCGGGTTCAAGCGATTCTCCTGCCTCAGCCTCCCGAGTAGCTGGGATTACAGGCCTGCGCCACCACTCCGGCTAATTTTGTATTTTTAGTAGAGACGGGGTTTCTCCACGTTGGTCAGGCTGGTCTTGAGCTCCTGACCTCAGGTGATCCGCCTGCCTCAGCCTCCCAAAGTGCTGGGATTACAGGCGTGAGCCATCACGGCCGGCAAGAATTTTCAAATAGACAAAAATTTTTAAAAACCCAGCCTTAATAGTTTGTGACACCACTCTTACTTCAGACACCCACAAGTCACCCACAGACTTTACTCAATGTCCTTCCAGTGCTGGAGGCTCCAGAGAATTGAAGTCCCTGAGCAGACCCAAACAAAAGAAAACCCCCTATGTTTAGTTGGCAAGAAGCTGCCTTCAAGGGCCTTTTTTTCTTTTCCAAGTCAATTTCCTGCCACAACCAAAATTTCTTTTTTTTTTTTTTTTTTTTTTTTGAGGTGGAGTTTCACTCTTGTCACCCAGAGTGGAGTGCAGTGGCGTGATCTTGGCTGGCTCACTGCAACCTCTGCCTCCTGGGTTCAAGTGATTCTCCTGCCTCAGCCCCCCAGGTAGCTGGTATCACAGGCACGCACCACCATGCCTGGCTAATTTTTGTGTTTTTAGTAGAGACAGAGTTTCACCATGTTGATCAGGCTGGTCTTGTGCTCCTGACCTCAGGTGATCCGCCCGCCTCGGCCTCCCAAAGTGCTGGAATTACAGGCATGAGCCACCGTGCCTGGCCTCACAACCCAAATTTCTATTAAATGCCACAAATTCTAGTCTCCTGTTGAGCAAGAAAAATCCACACACTGTAGATGAATGCATAAGTGCTGCTTGTGAAGGCTGAGAGTCATAAAGATGAGATCATCCTTAGCTTTTGTTAAGTGCATTTGGTATTGTGACGTGAACCAGAGGTATGCTTCAGTCAGTGATTTATAGCAACAATCAAATCGCCAAGACGGTGGTTTGGTGTCAGTGTACCTCACTGTGAGTCACTGACTTACTTCAGATTTTCTTTAATTCAAGAGCATCCACCTTCAAGGAGTGAGGAGGATTCTGTCTTCTCACAATTCTAGGAAACGAATATCTGAACCAGAATGATTGTGTATCCCATTAACAAAAGCCCTAGAGAACCTGGAATGGCTGGTTCAGCCCTAACTGCTACATGTGACCACAAGTGTGCAGTCATCCCAGAGCTGTTTCACCCTTAGCCAGGCATGTGCTAAAAGCTTGGGGAGGCCGGACGCAGTGGCTCACGCTTGTAATCCCAGCTCTTTGGGAGGCCGAGGCGGGCGGATCACGAGGTCAGGAGATCGAAACTATCCTGGCTAACACGGTGAAACGCCGTCTCTACTAAAAATACAAAACATTAGCGGGGCGTGGTAGCAGGCGCCTGTAGTCCCAGCTACTCGGGAGGCTGAGGCAGGAAAACGGCGTGAACCCGGGGGATGGAGCTTGCAGTGAGCCGAGATCGGGTCTCTGCACTCCAGCCTGGGAGACAAAGCAAGACTCTGTCTCAAAAAAAAAAAAAAAAAAAAAAAAGGCCGGGCGCAGTGGCTCAAGCCTGTAATCCCAGCACTTTGGAAGGCCGAGACGGGTGGATCACGAGGTCAGGAGATCGAGACCATCCTGGCTAACACGGTGAAACCCCGTCTCTACTACAAAAATACAAAAAAAACTAGCTGGGCGAGGTGGCGGGCGCCTGTAGTCCCAGCTACTCCGGAGGCTGAGGCAGGCGAATGGCGTGAACCCGGGAGGCGGCACTTGCAGTGAGCTGAGATCCGGCCACTGCACACCAGCCTGGGCGACTGAGCGAGACTCTGTCTCAAGGGAAAAAAAAAAAACAAAAACTTGGGGCATCACATTCTTTCTTTTTCTTGAGATGGAGTTTCACTCTTGTTGCCCAGGCTGGAGTGCAATAATACAGTCTCGGCTCACTGCAACCTCCACCTCCTGGGTTCAAGTGATTCTCCTCCCTCCGCCTCCCAAGTAGCTGGGATTACAGGCACCCGCCACCATGCCCAGCTAATTTTTGTATTTTTAGTAGGGGCAGGGTTTCACTATGTTGGCCAAGCTGGTGTCAAACTCTTGACCTCAGGTGATCCACCGGCCTCCGCCTCCCAAAATGCTGGAATTACAGACATGAGCCACCGTGCCCAGCCTGGGGCACCACTTTCATAGTGTCCTTCTCAGGATCTTATTGACAGTAAAACTGTACCTCTACAACTGTCCTATTAAATGACTGAAAACTTTTACTATTGAATCCATGGCAGCACCAAACAAATTTATCAAAATGTTTTGGAATACGTTCCTTTCTTTGAAGCTAAGTTGATGGCTTGATTCAATTATTGTGGCCATGTACACAACATAGGCTAAATGTTTCCTAGAATTGGCAAAGGATCAAAGGGTTACTTTACTTATTCATCATCTTAAACAACACAAGAAAGCCTTCTTCTTCTTCTTCTTCTTCTTATTATTATTATTATTATTATTATTTGAGACAGGGTCCAGCTCTGTCACTCTGTCACTCAGGCTGGAGTGCAGTGGCACAATCTCAGCTTACTGCAACCTCTGCGTCCAGAGGTCAAGTGATCCTCCCACCTCAGCATCCCGAGTAGCTGGGACCACCATGCCCGGCTAATTTTTGTATTTTTTGTAGAGATGGTGTCTTGCCACACTTCCCAGGCTGGTCTCGAATTCCCGAGCTCAAGTGATCTGCCCATCTCAGCCTCCCAAAGTACTGGCATTACAGGAGTGAATGCCAGGTCCAAGAAATCCTTTTAAAGTAAAATACCACAGGACGTGGTGGCTCACACCTGTAGTCCCAACACTTTGGGAGGCCGGGGTGGGAGGATCGCTTGAGCCCAGAGTTCTAGAACCTCTCTACCTGCTGCCCCATGCAACACAGCAAGACCTTGTCACTACAAAAAATTTAAGCATTAGCTGGTGTGGTGGTATGTGTAGGTCCTAGCTACTAGGAGGCTGAGACAAAAAGATTACTTGAGACTAGGCATTCAAGATTACAGTGAGGTGCTGGGTGCAGTGTCTCACCCCTATAATCCCAGCAATTTGGGTGGCCGAGGCAGGTGGATCACTTGAGTTCAGGAGTTCGAGACCAGCCTGGGAGGCATGGTGAAACCCCATCTCTACCAAAAATACAAGAAATTAGCTGGGCATGGTGGCTGGAGCCTGTGGTCCCAGCTATTCAGGAGGCTGAGGTGGAAGGATCACTTGAACCCAGGAGGTGGGGATTGGAGTGAACCAAGGTCCTGCCACTGTACTCCAGGCAGGGTGACAGAGTGAGACCCTATCTCTAAAAAATAATAATAATAATTAAAGGTACCAAAAATAAATAATTGATGGTAATGCTAACACAAATTAAATTTAACCTTCAAATTACTTATGAGAAATGTAGTATATCATAAGAAAGTCAATAGTAAGAAATTTCATGTTTGTAGACAGTGTTTTCATGTATTTTAACATTTTGCAAATAGCATGCTAATTGCAAATTCATTTTATTTAATCTTTAATAGTTTATATTGTGAATTCAAGGCATCTTCTATACTTGTCAATAATAAAAAGGCATTTCTCTTTTTAAAAATTCTATTAAGTCAGCCTTCTTATTCCTTAGGAACATGAACCAGCATGGTTTGGTTTTGAATCTGATTGTTTAAACACTTTACAAAGTAAATAGGAAAATAATTTGGGAACATTATTTAAACTTGTCAATCTATGATTCTGTTTTTCATGTGACAGCCAATCACAATGTGTTCTCTACTCAGGAAGTTTAGCTCAGTATATGGATTAACACCTGTTCTACTTGTGTGATATTTCTTATGACAACCACAGAAAACATATATGGGGCCGGGCACAGTGGCTCATGCCTGTAATCCCAGAACTTTGGGAGACCAAGGCGGGTGGATCCCTTGAGTCCAAGAATTTGAGACCAGCCTGGGCAGCATGTCAAAACTGCATCTCTACAAAAAATACCAAAATTAGCCAGGCTTGGCGGCACATACCTGTAATCCCAGCTACTCAGGAAGCTGAGGTGGGAGGATCACCTGAGCCGGGGAAGTCAAGGTTGTGGTGAGCCGTGATTGTGCCACTGCACTCCAGCCTGGGTGACAGAGTAATACTCTGACAAAAAATAAAAATAAAAATAAAAATAAAATAAAAAAAGAAAAGAAAAGAACAGAACGGCTGGGCGTGGTGGCTCACACCTGTAATCACAGCACTTTGGGAGGCCGAGGCGGGAGGATCACGAGGTCAGGAGATCGCAACCATCCTGGCTAACACGGTGAAACCCCATCTCTACTAAAAATACAAAAGCAAAATTAGCCGGGCGTGGTGGCAGGCGCCTGTAGTCACAGCTCCTGGGGAGGCTGAGGCTGGAGAATGGTGTGAACCTGGGAGGCGGAGTTTGCAGTGAGCCAAGATCACGCCACTGCACTCCAGCCTGGGTGACAGAGCTAGACTCAAAAAAAAAAAAAAAAAACATATTTAATGCAATTTTTAAAAGAATATACCTTTGAGATGGAGTCTTGCTCTTGTTGCCCAGGCTGGAGTGCAATGGCACAATCTCGGCTCACTGCAACCTCTGCCTCCTGGGTTCAAGCGATTCTCCTGCCTCAGCCTCCTGAGTAGCTGGAATTACAGGTGCGCACCACTGTGCCCTGCTAATTTTTGTATTTTCAGTAGAGACAAGGTTTCGCCATGTTGGCCAGGCTGATCTGGAACTACTGATCTCAAGTTGTCTGCCTGCCTCGGCCTCCCAAAGTGTTGAGGTTGCAGGCATGAGCCACCGCACCTGGTCTAGATTTCATTTTTTTCATAAAATGTTCACATTTGTTTGTTTGTGATGTTTTCGGGTGTTAATTTCTTGACCTAATATAAAAACATAAACAAGAGTTCAATCCTTTTTAAATAGTTGTCTGTGCTGTCAATGCCCTCGCCCACCATGTGCTCAACAAGGACCTCAAGGACATTGTTGGTGACTTCAGAGGCTTCTATAGGCAGCTGACGAGTGATGGGCAGCTCAGATGGGTAAGGGACCTATTTCGTAAAATGCTTATATAAGTAATACTACCAAGGTCTGAGATATCCTTTGAGTGCAACAAATGTGAGATGGGTTTATTTGTTTGTTTGTTTATTTTTTGAGATGGAGTCTCACTCTGTCGCCCAGGTTGGAGTACAGTGGCGCGATCTCAGCTCACTGCAACCTCTGCCTCCTGGGTTCAGGCAATTCTCCTGCTTCAGCCTCCTGAGTAGCTGGGACTACAGATGCGCACTACCACACCCAGCTAATTTTTATAATTTTAGTAGAGATGGTGTTTGGCCATGTTGGCCAGGCTGGTCTTGAACTCCTGCCCTTGAGTGATTCGCCCTCCTCAGCCTCCCAAAGTGCTGGGATTACAGGCATGAGCCACCACACCCGGCCTAGAGATGGCTTTATAATTTTAAAGTAAAGTATAAGTATAAATTTAAAGTATAAATAAAGTATATAATATAGTATATTATATACTATATATAGTATATATATAATATATTATATATAATATAAATAATATATATAATATAAAATAAAGTATATAATATAGTGTATATATAGTATATATATAAAGTATAAAATAAAGTATAAATTTAAAGTATAAATAAAGTATAAACTTTATTCAGCTAAATTTGGGCTTGAGTCATTTAGATCATCAGTATTTTGAGGTAAACAAGTCATTTCTGTAAGACTGATGATCTAAATGACTCAAGCCCAAATTTAGCTGAATAAAATGTTCTACTAAGGAGATGAGGTCCTGAGATTTGGGTCTTGAGAGCTATCTCTTCTCTAAGGACCTCATCTCATCCTCCCTGAATTGAGAAATGGTTTAGAGATAAACTACTGAATGGGCAATCTTTTTATGGAGAAATAATGTGAGTAGTATTAGAGATAGAAGAGAAGGTCATTAAAGAGAAAACAGTAAGAGAAGAACAAATTTAAAAAGATGGAAGACCATCGTGCCTTTTATGTGCATAGCTTGGTATTTGAACTGTAAATTCAAGGCATGAGAAAGTTAGACTCTGGAGAAAGGATTCTAACACAGTAAGGTGAATTCAATACCCTGACCTTTGTCTTTGTCCCACGATATCGGATTTTGTCTTTTCCTAACTCAGTTCAGTCTCCCATCCATGCACAGAGAAGGGCACAAGAGAATGTACTTTCAATAGTGCCTGGGATTTCATATTTTACTTTATACACAGAATATTAAACTTACCTTGAAAGATGTCACCTTGAAGAAGTTCCCACTGGCTGAATCTGGGACAATTTGAGCATCCAAATAAATATGATAGTAATGGCTTATGACCCATTGAATAAAATCCATGAGTCCATTCAGATAATGAACTATCGGCTGGGCACAGTAGCTCATGCCTGTAATCCCAGCACCTTGGGGCTGAAGCAGGAGGATCACTTAAGGCCAGGAGTTCAAGACCAGCCTGGGCAGCATAGTGAGACCCCCATCTGTACTTTTTAAAAATAAAAATAATAAAATAAAATTTTTTAAGGAGATAATAAATAACAAGGTCAAGCCCACCATTACAGCTGATTAAAATCTAATAAATATAAAAGGAATAATAACATCAGAAAATCACCATAACTGTCATAGCTACAATTAATTGAGGCAAGAGTCATCAAGGGATGCCCAAATTTTGGGACAATAATAACCTCCTTACTTGGAAAATGAAATGGTAACTTCACAGTGGAGAAACCAAATGGACACTAAGTTACCCAAGTGGTAAAAGTTAACAACCCTAATAATAAAACAAATGACATAATCACTTATGTAGTATTTATGCCAAAAAAATGTATTACCTGAATCTAATCATGAAGGAACTGATGATCAGCCCAAATTGAGGGATGCTGTACAAATCAACTGGCCTGTACTCTTTTAAAATGCTAATAACATTTATTTTTTTTTTTTTTTTTTTTTTTTTTTTTGAGACAGAGTCTTGCTCTGTCACCCAAGCTGGAGTGCAGTGGCACGATCCTGGCTCACTGAAAGCTCCGCCTCCTGGGTTCACGCCATTCTCCTGCCTCAGCCTCCCGAGTAGCTGGGACTACAGGCGCCCGCCACTGCGCCCAGCTCATTTTTTGTATTTTTAGTAGAGACGGGGTTTCACCGTGGTCTCGATCTCCTGACCTTGTGATCCGCCCGCCTCGGCCTCCCAAAGTGCTGGGATTACAGGCGTGAGCCACCGCGCCCGGCCTGCTAATAACATTTAAAGAAGAAGAAGAAAAATTACTCCAGGTAAAAAGAAACTAAAGAGGCATGACGACTAAATGCAATATGTGATCCCAGATGGGATATGGATTAGGGTCAAATAAAATACATTATAGGAAAAAACCATTTGATTGACATTTGATTATGGACTGGGCTTTATTTTTTTATTTTTTTATTTTTTGAGACGGAGTCTCGCTCTGTCACCCAGGCTGGAGTGCAGTGGCCGGATCTCAGCTCACTGCAAGCTCCGCCTCCCGGGTTCACGCCATTCTCCTGCCTCAGCCTCCCGAGTAGCTGGGACTACAGGCGCCTGCCACCTCGCCCAGCTAAGTTTTTTTTGTATTTTTAGTAGAGACGGGGTTTCACTGTGTTAGCCAGGATGGTCTCGATCTCCTGACCTTGTGATCCGCCTGTCTCGGCCTCCCAAAGTGCTGGGATTACAGGCTTGAGCCACCGCGCCCGGCCTGGACTGGGCTTTAGATAACAGTATTCTATCAATGTTGTATTCCCTGAGTGTGATCATTGTACTATGGTTATGGAAGAAAATATCCTTGTTTTCAGGAACTATACACTGATGTATTTAGGGTAAAAAGAGCATGATATTTGCAACTTTATTCAAATGGTTCAGAAAAAAAGTACGTGTGTGTGTGTTCATATGTATATACATACATATACATATATACACATACATATACATATATATGTGTGTGTATATATATAGAGAGAGAGAGAAGAGAGGAAAACACAGGTGTTTTTCCTGCTATTCTTGAAACTCTTCAATGGGTTAGCAACTGTTTGTTTTTTTTTTAAACTTAACCTTTAGGTGGGTTGGTGGGTTACTATTGCTGCCTTTTAATTCTTGAGATGTGTCCCTGGATGGAAGACCTAAATATCTTTCTCTTTTTTTTTTTTTTTTTTTTTTTGAGACAGACTTTTGCTCTGTTGCCCAGGCTGGAGTGCAGTGGTGCCATCTCGGCTCACTGCAATCTCCGCCTTCTGGGTTCGAGTGATCCTCTCACCTCAGCCTCTGGAGTAGGGACTACAGGCACACACCACCACACCTGGCTCATTTTTCTATTTTCAGTAGAGACAGGGTTTCACCAGGTTGGCCAGGCTGGTCGTGGTCCCAAAGTCCTGGGATTAGAGGCGTGAGCCATCACACCCAGCCCTCTTTTTCATTTCTAAAGTGCTGTTGTACTTTGCTTCCTAACCAGATTGGTCCAGAGAAGGGCGTGGTGCACCTGGCGACAGCGGCTGTCCTAAATGCGGTGTGGGACTTGTGGGCCAAGCAGGAGGGAAAGGTAACTCCTCTCACAAACGCTTAGGAGGCCCCTGGGAACTGCACCACACTGACTTTCCCTACGCCCAGAGGAGAGACAGACACACTGCAGCCCCCAAAAGGAAATACAGAGAATTGCTTTGGTGTTGTTTTCTCCCCTGAGAGGTTTTGGCAGTAGGTAGGGAACTG
Organism: Macaca fascicularis; assembly: GCF_037993035.2. Taxonomy (NCBI): domain Eukaryota; kingdom Metazoa; phylum Chordata; class Mammalia; order Primates; family Cercopithecidae; genus Macaca; species Macaca fascicularis. The sequence continues at coordinate 69,347,252 of NC_088392.1, read as the reverse complement.
CAGGAGGAGGAGAAAGAGGGGATGGGATGGCGGAAGGCGCAGGCAGCAGTAGAGGTGGGTGTAGGGACCCGGTGGCTGAGAGCCAGCATTTACTGCCAATGCATTTACTGTCAGGAAAAAAATGGGGACTTTACACATATATCTTACAAATCCTTTCTTTTTTACTTCAAGCCTGTCTGGAAGTTACTTGTGGACATGGTGAGTAGGATCGTTAATGTTACAATTGTTTCTGTAAATGAAATGGATTTCATGAATGACATGCCATTTGATGATCAGTAAATATATTCAGGACTATCTGTTGATCACTATGGTGATGATAAAGCAAAAAGCCAATAAAACATGACATTCCTTTTCTGATATCTGATGTAACGGATAGCTGTGCTCATGCAGGCAGTGTGGCACGAGGGGAAGCAGTGAGGGGGTCTTGCCTCCCCCACCGTGCATCTGTAACACACAATGCCAGTTCTCTGAGCCTCCGTTGCCTGACTATGACAAGAGGATCATCCTAACTTCTCTAGGAACCTCACAAAATTAAAGATCAATGAGAAAACCAACTCTTAAACTCTGAAAAGCAAGATGTGATGATATTATGAAGATATTATCCAGGCCAGGCGTGGTGGCTCAAGCCTGTAATCCCAGCACTTTGGAAGGCTGAAGGATGGCTTGAGCCCATGAGTTTCAGGCTGCAGTGAGCTGTAATTGCACCACAGCACTCAGGTGAGAGAGCAAGACCCTGTCTCAAAAAAAGAAAAAAGAAAAAATACTATCCAGTCACTATGACACCAAGAGTAAGATGAGGCCATTGTAGCCTCTACTGTACAGTTGCAGCAGGGAAGGAGCTCAACAGTGAGTTCTAAAGCTATGCACTTGACTGTTTTCTTTCTCCTTGACCTTTTCATAGCAGGGGTGAGCAACTGGATGCTGAGGAGGAAAAAACTGGGCAAATTAAAGGGGAATGAGCTTCAGACCTGTGCAGAGCTGGCTGTGAGTCCAGGTTTCACTGCTCACCAGCTGCATGACCTTGAGCATGTGACTTCCCCACTCTGAGCTGTGGTGGCCTCAGTGCAACACCTGGGTGGTGGTTAAAAACCTCGTGATCCACAAATGAAGGCCCTTGTTATTAGTTGGCAAAAAATTAAGGAAAAACAAAGAACACCATGGCCTTGAAGAGTGTTAGGCAGGAGACTACTCCTCCTCTGGTGGAAAGTGGAGACAGGAAGCTGTCACATCGCCTCTGACATGGAGAGTAGCTTCGGGGCCATCCGTAGGGGAAGGACACAGAGCTCTTGAGCCCCCTTCCAGACTCAAGGCCGGCCTTTTACAGTGCTGGAGGAGGTAGCCACCAAAAGGGAATGATTTGCAGGCCACCAGAAATGTGTTTGAGGTCCCACCTGTGGACTCTCCGTTTTTGGATCCTGTTCCCTTTCAATGACAGTACTCTCTTGTTTTCTTTATTGTTGTTGTTGCTGTGGACTCTCCGTTTTTGGATCCTGTTCCCTTTCAATGCCAGTACTCTCTTGTTTTCTTTATTGTTGTTGTTGTTATTGTTTGTTTGTTTGTTCGTTTGTTTTGAGATGGAGTTTCCTTTTTGTCACCCAGGCTGGAGTGCAGTGGCGTGATCTCAGCTCACTGCAACCTCCACCTCCCGGGTTCAAGCGATTCTCCTGCCTCAGCCTCCTGAGTAGCTGGGATTACAGGCTTGTAATGCCACCATGCCCAGCTAATTGTATTTTTAGTAAAGATGGGGTTTCACCATATTGGTCAGGCTGGGCTCAAACTCCTGACCTCAGGTGATCCACCCGTCTCAGCCTCCCAAAGTGCTGGGATTACAGATGTGAGCCACTGCACCTGGCCCAGAACTCTTGGAAATAGAATCTCAGGTTTGAAAGAGATTTTAGGATTTTCGACAGTTGTGGTAGAGTATCACTGGTCACTATAAGATGTTAGTGGGAATGGAACTACTGGCTGTTTTCCAACTGACTGTTCCGTCAGGGTGGGGAGAGGTCTCAGCACGAATCCCCAGCCTCGTAGCTCACCGTGGACAGCCCTGCGGTGTGAAGCTGATGTATAGTGATGCCAGGCATTCATCTCCCCACTGAGCTCCTGCTGAGTGTTTGCCTGGGGCCATGCCCTCCTTCCAGGAAGCCATGTTAGCTGGAAAGAACAGGGTAGGGGCGGGTGCAAGGGACCAGAGCGTCAGTGTCTGAGGGCTTTGTCAGGGCAGTGAGGAGCCACTAAAGGACTCTACACTTAGGAATGACAGAGTCAAACAATTTAACAAAGCCCTAAAGGTCCCTGCCAGGAAAGAATGAGCCCCATGTGTCACCATAAGCAACTTCTTAGAAACATAACCCACCCCTGTCATCCCAGCACTTTGGGAGGCCAAGGAGGGAGGATTGAAGCCAGGAGCTCAAGATCAACCTGGTCAACATAGTGAGACCCCATCTCTACAAAAATAAAAAAGCTAGGCATAGTGGCACACACCTGGAGTCCCAGCTCCTCAGTCGCAGGAGGCTGAGGCAGGAGGATCACATAAGCCCAGGAGACTGAGGCTGCAGTGAGCTATGATGGCATCACTGCACTCCAGCCTGGGCAACAGAGTGAGACCTTGTCTCTAAAAGAATAATAATAAATAATTTTTTAAAACAAAATATAACCCACCTTAGAATTGATTCAGGCCTCTTCCCCTCCTATCACGTTGCCAGGATCCCAGGACGCTGGTGTCCTGCATAGATTTCAGGTACATCACCGATGTCCTGACTGAGGAGGATGCCCTAGGTGAGTTTGGAAGCTTTCTCGGGTGCACAATGTGCACATACAGTAGTGGCATGCTTTGTTGCCTAAAATAGTGAGTGATGCTTTTTATTTCTTCCAGAAATACTGCAGAAAGGTCAAGTTGGTAAAAAAGAAAGAGGTAGGTTGTAAGAAATTTTTCTTCATTGTTTTTGCTAACATTGTCCACTTTTGAGTGCCCCTGTCCTTTTTGGGGACACATTGTCCTCCCAAATGCCCCGTGCTGAGTAGCTAGGCCCTCAAATCAACATTCAGGTCTGCATGGTGAAGCCTCCTGAGTATGACCTCTGACTGCAGAGTTTGCCTCAGCCACTGCTGAAAGGAAGTTTGGCTTTAGGATTACACTGCAGGGAGGGCCCTTGGGGAGCAGGGCAGTCTGTGAGGGTATTGTGACCACCTGGGTTTCACATCCTAGTAATTTGTGGCTGGGTGTGTGTAAAAGGCCAGGTCAGGAGAACAGCTGGACTCTCCAGGGGAAACAGCTTAGCTACAGGCACTTCCAATTCTGAAGGGCAAAGTGTTGACGGTGCTGTGTTTTCACAGAGAAGCAAATGCTGGCACAAGGCTACCCTGCTTACACCACCTCGTGCGCCTGGCTGGGGTACTCAGATGACACGTTGAAGCAGGTGGGCATTTTAACCTGGCTTTGTAAACAGGCTGAATGGGGAGAAACCAACCTGTTTTTCCCTCTGTGGTCACACCACTACTCTCAGTACCTCGCTTCTGACACCAGACCTGTATGGTTTTCCTTCTCACGCCAACCAGTTTTCCGCTGCTTTGTGGACACCAACTGGGTGTCCTGCTATTTTACTCAATTGTGACACCATCTCCCTGGAGCTAGCCTCAGACCCCGCAGGTTAAGGGCTCAGTCTTGGAGGACTGGCCCATGGCAGATGCCAATCACAAGTCCACGTTGTCATCTGTGCTTCTGACTGGCTTTACCTCCGATTAGAGGTTCCCACAAACCCCGCTTTGAGTTCAGTCATTTGGTGGAATGGCTCATGGAATTCAGGGAAACACTACTTATGTTTACTCATTTATTATAAAGGATGCAACTTAAGAACAGCCAAACTGAAGAGACACGTAGGACAAGGTGTGAGGAGTGGGTACAGAGCTTCCATGTCCCCTCCAGGTGAGCCACGCCCCCACCACCTCCACGTGTTCACCAACCTGGAAGCTCTCTGAACCCTGTCCCCTGGGGGTTTTATGGAGGCTTCAGTATTTAAGTGTGATTCAGTATTTGGCCATTGGCCATCAATTCAACCTTTAGCCCCCTCCCCTCCCCAGAGATCTGGGAATAGGCTAAAGTTTCCAACCCACCATCATGCCTTTCAGGTCTTTCTTGTCCCCAGCCCCATCCTGAAGCTACATAGGGGACCTCAGCAGGGCTGTCTCATTCACATACAAAAGACACTCCTGTTACTCAGGAGATGCCAAGGGTTTTAGGGGCTGTGTGCTAGGAAATAGGGGAGCAGCAATGGGGGCAGAGACCAAATATATATTCCTTCTCATGTCACATGGGCTTTAGATTCCAGCCTCTCCGGGAGAAATTTAATATTTTCTTGTTCACCTTTCTGAATCATTTTGGCTGAGGGCGGTGGCTCATGCCTGTAATACCAGCATTTTGGGAGGCTAAGGTGGGTGGATCACCTGAGGTCAGAAGTTCGAAACCAGCCTGGCCAACATGGCGAAACCCTGTCTCTACTAAAAATACAAAAAATTAGCTGGGCGTGGTAACGTGCATCTGTAATCCCAGCTACTCAGGAGGCTGAGGCAGGAGAATCACTTGAACCTGGGAGGCGGTGGTTACAATGAGCCGAGATCACACCACTGCACTCCAACCTGGGCGACAGAGCAAGACTCCATCTCAAAAAACAACAAAAAAAAAGTATTTTTTCTCGTTCTGAAGGTACACAAGCAAATGCAAAGTCATTCACCTTTTGGACCCTGGGACTCTGTGACTTAGTGAATCACCTTGGGCTCTGGAAGGTGACAGCCTAGGGTATGATTCCCAGGCAGCACCAGCGGCAGACCCACTGCAAGATGGAGAAATAATGCCTATTTCATGCGGTGGTTTTGAGGATTCAGATACATGCTGTAAGTTGTGTCATGCTCAAGGCCTCCTGGCTGGCACACGGCATGGAGTCGGCACGTGGTTGATTTATTACTGTTTCTCCTTACGCTGTGCCTACTTTTAAAGAGTGAGGAGAGAGGGGCTGGCTTCTGCACGTTACTCTTACATCGTTCTGTGGATGCCACAGAATATTCTAGCTTTAAAAAGAGAAAGATCAATGCTTTATTCTCCTTCCAGGAAGGTTGTGACCATTAAAAAAATGGTTCCCATAGAGATGAGGAAAGAAAGTCACCCTACAAGTAAAAAGTGATCTCTGTCAACCAAGCTGTTTCTGCTGTTAATTTCAACAACACATGAGTGTTACTCTGGTCTGTGCTATAACCGTAGTACTTGTGAAATGGATCAGCAATGACTGATGTCCTGGTCAGACCAAGGGGCTCTCTCCAGTGTATGACCCTGTGCTCCTTTCCCACAGCTCTGTGCCCAGGCGCTGAAGGACGGCTGGACCAGGTGAGTGTGATGATGGACCTGACTTGCCCAGTTGGTGGCAGGAGAGACTCAGGCAGTGGAGGGGAGCCAAGGAGTAAAAGGCACCCACGGGTTAGGATCACTGTGGCTCATAGGGATGCATAAGAGAAGTTTCCCCTTAGGCCAGGCTCTTTCTCTAAAGGCAGGATGTGTGTCCTCATTAGAATTCTAGGACATCAGAGTGGAAAGAGGCTTGGGAGATTGTTGATTTCAGGCACTAACCTAGAATAGAAATCCAGTCTTTACCATCAGTAAATAGCGTTGATTCAGCTTCTGCATGAACACCTCCAGAGGCAGCGAGCTTAACTTGGTTAGGCACTTTCCATTCTTTGAGGGCTCTAAGTATTAGGCCGGTCTTGTCTTCTCTTTTGAGACGAAGTTTCACTCTCGTCACCCAGGCTGGAGTGAGTGGCGCAGTCTGCTCACTGCAACCTCCACCTCCCAGGTTCAAGCCATTCTTCTGCCTCAGCCTCCTGAGTAGCTGGGATTACAGGCACCTGCCACCACACGTGGCTAAATTTTGTATTTGTAATAGAGACAAGCTTTTGCCATGTTGATGAGGCTGGTCCTGAACCCCTGACCTCAGGTGATCCGCCTGCCTCAGCCTCCCAGTGCTGGGATTACAGGCGTGAGCCACCGCACCCAGCCAGGTGGGTCTTTGATGTCAGGGACCCTTTGCTTCCATGTAATTCCCAGCCAGAGGTCCCAGTTCCCAAGAGCCAGGCTGTTCCTCTTCCACTTGAGTGACAACCTTCCTCTCCCTCCAGGCCACCTGCTTTCCACACTGCTCATCTGCGCTTCTCCCTTCTGACTCTTGCCTGTGCAGGTAAAGACCTCTGGCCATCCTAAGACCTTCTCTGGATGAGCCTCGATGGTTGACGACCCTGCGTCCTGACACAGGGCAGGATGCAGAGGGACCATCATCTCTCTTGACCCAGTCATTGTGCGTCCCTCAGCGCAGCTCATGGTGGCACTTTTTGCCTGTGACATGTCACCAGGCTTCCTATCTGACTTGCAGCCACTCTGGCCCCTGAGCCTCCTGCTACTCAGTGTATCCTGTGGAGCAGGAGCTCCAGCATCACCTGGGAGCTTGTCAGAAATGCAGCCTGGGCCTCTCCCCAGACCCGCTGCATGGGAATCTGCATTGGAACAAAAGCCCCGATTGATTCCTGTGCACACTTAAGTTGGAGAGGCACTGAATTCTTGTTAATGCCTCAGCTAAATAAAGGGTTGAGGAGTGAGAGCTTGAAGGAGGCAGCATGAAGCCATGGAAAGAGGCGGTGGCATCTGATGGAACTGAAATCACATCTTGCCTTTTCCCCTCACCCCCTGCAAGTACTTGCTGTGTGGTCATGAGTAAATTGCTCAGCCTCTCTGAACTTCATTTTCTGTCTATCAGTAGAAATAATATGAGCTTGGGTCCTCCTCAAAGTTGCCATATCTCAGAAGGACCAGCACAGGGCAGGATTCAGAGCAGCTGCTGTAAGTGCTGGCTGCTTGCCCGCCCTCTACATACCCGGGGGAGGCTGCAGCAACGTATCTGGTAAGGCAGAGAAGGCTGTGGGGAGATTTAAAGGGCCACTTCTCAGCACAGGAAGCCTGGCACTCAGAGCCTAAGGCCAGCCACCCTCTCTGGAGCATCACGGATCATGTAGTTGAAGCCCCTAGCTGGCACAGAAGAGAATGGCAGGTGCTTGAGAGTGTGCCGCAGGCACTCTGTAAGCTGGGGCTCTTTGCAAAGCAGCCGGAGGACTTCAGCCAGGGAGGTGCACAAGGAGGATAGGCTGGCGTTCAAGGGGGCAGATGCTGGCCTCCTTGTGGTGGTGTCCCCTCCTTCACCTGCCAGTGCCCACACTGAAGCCAGCAACACACCCTTCTGACAGCAGCGTCACGGGGTGTGGACGTAGAGGCCCGTGTCTCGAGAGATAGCTGGACATCCACACAGATTAAGGAGCTCCTGATAAGTGTCTGGATGTGGTGTAAAGGAGACCTCTGCACGCAGGATCCAGCTGCACTTTGCTATTCCCTAGTTATGTGACCTCATCATTTTCCCTGCCGGAACCTCAGGCCCCTGCACTGCAGGGGACAGACCATCCCTGTGGCCTTCCTCTCACTGAGTTAATTCAAGACAGAGTTCTCCTTTGTAAACCAGACCCTTCCCATTCAGGCTATCAGAGGGTAGCTCAGCACCCCTTGTCAGCCCCGCTCTCCTTTTCAGTTCTCACTGTGGCTTTTTTGTTCTTAATTCCTTTTCATGGCACAGCAAAAACTGAGTTAATTGTATTAAAGACCTGACTTCGGCCAGGTGCAGTGGCTCACGCCTGTAATCCCAGCACTTTGGGAGGCCGAGACGGGCGGATCACGAGGTCAGGAGATCGAGACCATCCTGGCTAACACAGTGAAACCCCGTCTCTACTAAAAATACAAAAAACTAGCCAGGCGAGGTGGTGGGCGCCTGTAGTCCCAGCTACTCGGGAGGCTGAGGCAGGAGAATGGCGGGAACCCAGGAGGTGACAGTTGCAGTGAGCTGAGATCCGGCCACTGCACTCCAGCCTGGGCGACAGAGAGAGACTCCGTCTCAAAAAAAGACCTGACTTCTCTGTCTAGCCTCTTAACTCCAGGTCAATAGATAATTGAGAGTCATTGCCCTGATACTGAATGAAGAGATAAAGTTCACAGGTTTATTTCAAGTGACTTATCTGAAGATGAGGAAAGAGCAAGAGGTTACTAGAAAACATGGTCTGTGAATTGTTGACAGAAAGACAGTCACTTCTGCAGAAACTCCAGGTACCCTTGCCAAGTCCAGGTACAGGTTTAAACTAGCAAACCAAATGCATTTTCTAGGTTTAAAGTAAAGGTGGGTGCTGATCTCCAGGATGACGTGCGAAGATGCCAAATCATCCGAGACATGATTGGACCAGAGAAGACTTTGGTAAATATCCTCGCACACCACTGAGAAGCAGCGGCCTTTGTCCAGGGCTAAATGCAACTCGTTTCAAGATTAAAAAACAATGGGAATTTAAAAACGTAATTGTCAGAGGAAGTACAGTTCTATAGTTTTGCAGTAGGAAAACTCAAAAAAAAAAGCAAAGGGACTAATAGTTTTACATTTTCTAATTCTGCAGAACTAGTTAAGTAAGTTTGGGGTTAAGGATCCTTTCTTGCTAACACAGATGCACCTGAGCAAACAGTTTTCCCATTGGTGCTCTGGTGTGTCAGTCATTGAATCTCCCCTCCCAGCTCCTCAGGTAGGAGGGTGTCAGGGCCATTACTGAAGAAATGTTGGAACTTCACTGAGATAAATGTAAGGATCAGTCATTTCTGATTTGTATTTTTATAAACCAGTTCTTATGTGTAAACTATTTTCATGAAAGAAAGTCACAGTAAGATGTTTTTATGAGGCTTCAGAGGCTTTTTTGCGTAAGTTAAAATAGAAATTTTGAGTTCTTGACCCAGGATCACTATTTATACATGAATTAATGCTGTTTTTTTTTTTTAATGAGGTCATCTTTATCCAAATAACTTATGATAAAAATTGATTCTGGGCTGGCCAGACGCTGTGGCTCATGCCTGTAATCCTAGCACTTTCGGATGCCTAGGTGAGCGGACTGCCGGAGCTCAGGAGTACGAGATCAGCCGGGCAACATGGAAAAACCCCATCTGTGCCAAAAAATACAAGAAAAAAAATTGGTTCTGGGCCAAACACAGTGGCTCATGCCTATAATCCTGACACTTTGGGAGGCTAAAGCGGGTGGATCATTGGAGGCCAGGAGTTTGAGACCAGCCTGGTCTACATAGTGAGACTCCATCTCTAAAAGAAAGAAGAAAAAAAATTAACCAGGTGTGGTGGTGCTTGTCTGTAATCCCTCCTACTTTGAAAGATGAGGCAAGAGGATCACTGAGCTCAGGAGTTGGAGGCTGCAGTGAGCTACAATAATACCACTGCACTCCAGCATGGGCAACAGAGTGAGATCTAGTGTCTTAAAAAAAAAAAAAAAAATCATTCTAGGCATACTGTCCTCTGGTTTTCATAGTGTCCTGGGAGGGAGCTCTTATCACTTAGCACATTCTATGGAGATATCCGTTTCTCCAAGCATGATAAGATCAGGGATGAGGGGCTGTCCCTTAAGCTGGGCACAGCCAGCACCTGGCTTCCAAGAAGGATAGTGGTACACAGAGAGCCAGGGCCTAGGAGGGAGAGGACTGGACTTGAACTCACCATTCACTTGACTTATTGTTCTTAAGCAAGTTATTTCTCTGCATGACAGTTTTATTTGTAAAATGGGTTAATATGAACTGCCTCATGGGGTTATTATTTTTTGAGATAGGGTCTCACTCAGTCACCCAGGCTAGAGTACAGCGGCAAGATCACAGCTCACTGCAGCCTTGACCTCCCCTGGCTCAGGGGATCCTCCCATCTCAGCCCCCTGAGTAGCTGGGACTACAAGTGAGAACCACCACACCCAGCTAATTTTTGTATTTTTTGTAGAGACAAGGTTTTGCTATGTTGCCCAGGCTAGTCTTGAACTCCTGGGCTCAAGAAATCCACAGGCTCGGCTGGGCGCGGTGGCTCACGCCTGTAATCCCAGCACTTTGGGAGGCCGAGGCGGGTGGATCACGAGGTCAGAAAATCGAGACCATCCTGGCTAACATGGTGAAACCCCGTCTCTACTAAAAATACAAAAAAATTAGCCAGGCGTGATGGCGGGCGACTGTAGTCCCAGCTACTCAGGAGGCTGAGGCAGGAGAATGGCGTGAACCCGGGAGGCGGAGCTTGCAGTGAGCCGAGATCACGCCACTGCACTCCAGCCTGGGCAACAGAGCGGGACTCCGTCTCAAAAAAAAAAAAAGAAAGAAAAAAGAAAATAAATCCACGGGCTTCAGCCTCCCGAAGTGTTGAGATTACAGGCATGAGCCACCATGCCTGGCTCATTATTATAAATATTAAATGGAACAAAATCCATAAAGTGCCTAGTGGAGAAGGTGTGCCATTATGGAAGAGTTTAGGCTGTTTATTATTGTGCCAGACACATAGTGGGCAATAGTCAATAAATGACCGTTGAACAAACTTAATGTTGATTGTGCATGATTCAGAATGTGACAAAATGGTTTCTACAAACAGAACCAACACTGTAAGACACATGTATTTGGGTGGTATCTAAATGGAGATTGGACCAGAGCCCAGGGCCAGCGAGCATTTCTCATGGCCCAGCCCAGGGCACTGCCGGACCTCCCAGCGGCTCCTCGAGCAATTCACAGCTCCTCCTAAAGACTGTACCTGGAGCCAGAGTCCCCGTCTCAGTGGCTGCTCTCGGACTCTTTTTGTTAGGGCTGTGTGCTGGGCCTCAGCGGAGGTGTTAGGGAGTCTCACACGGCTGTTGGTGGCACTGAGTGACAGCATTTCTTCCCTGGGAGCCACAGCCCTGCCACGAGGTTGGCTCAGAGCAGACCTCCCTGTGAAGAGTCTCTTTTTGCAGATGATGGATGCCAACCAGCGCTGGGATGTGCCTGAGGCAGTGGAGTGGATGTCCAAGCTGGCCAAGTTCAAGCCATTGTGGATTGAGGAGCCAACCTCCCCTGATGACATTCTGGGGCATGCTGCCATCTCCAAGGTAGGAAAACGGCGGCTGCTGCTGGGGCACCTTATTTTTTGTTTAGTTTCCCAGAGTGCTGGGGACGGATCCTAAAATTTCTTCACTTGTTCCCTCTTGCATTTATTTCCTGATGAAGTAGCTGAAATAATTGTAGTGTGTGACAAATACTTTCCGAGGAATCATTCCACAACAAGAATCTCAGCTGATGAGCCCCTGGGAAACAAGACTTTTCACCTTGGGTCCCACTTGCTTTTTCCTCCTTAGGGCTCTTGCAGGGTGGCTGTGCCCTGCTGAATGCCAGCTGGCCTAGCACCAACCTGATCTCTGCTCAACTGAGCATCTCCCAGGAAGCTGCTCTGGGCTTCAACCCTCCCAGGTTTTGCTTACAGGAGGGAGGCCATCCCCTTAGGAGCATCTGAGGAAGGAGCAGCTGCACAGCCTGCAGGTCCAGGTGGGGGCAATGGAGATGCCCCAGGGAGTACAGGGCACACGCTGGGGAGCTGTCAGACAGGCTGCCACGTGGGGCTGGATTATGGGGTCTGTCCACTCAGAGGATGCAGCCAGTCAGAGAAAGCCACTGCAGCTTCTCCAATGAAAGAACGGCATAGTGGCCGGACATGGTGGCTCACACCTGTAACCTCAGCACTTCGGGAGACCGAGGTGGGTGGATCACCTGAGGTCAGGAGTTCAAGACCAGCCTGGCCAACATGGTGAAACCCCATCTCTACTAAAAATACAAAAATTAGCTGGTTTCGATCTCCTGACCTCATGATCCGCCTGCCTGTAGTCCCAGCTACTCAGAGAGGCTGAGGCAGGAGAATGAGGTGAGCCTGGGAGGCGGAGCTTGTAGTGAGCCGAGATCGTGCCACTGCACTCCAGCCTGGGCAACAGAGCGAGACTCCGTCTCAAAAAAAAAAAAAAACAAATTAGCTGGGTACAGTGGTGTGTGCCTGTAATCCCAGCTACTCAGGAGGCTGAGGCAGGAGAATGGCTTGAGCATGGGAGGTAGAGGTTGCCATGAGCCGAGATTGCACCATTGCACTCCAGCCTGGGTGACAGAGCAACACTCTGTCTCAAAAAAAAAAAAATAGCATAGTGACAGCTGGAGCACAGATGATGTGACTGGTGGCTACATGTAGAGTCCATTGAGACAGAGGGTGTGTGGGAGGTGAGGAACGGGCAGGGAGAAACCCAGGCAGGGATGGGAGTGAGGAGGCTTTTCCAGGCATCTGGGAGACATAAAGGGAGAGGGCAGCTTGAATAGAGCAGATTCAGGAAATATTGAAAAGGAAGAAAAACATTTGGCCCCTAGTCTGACATACATGCTTAAAATGGTAGAACAAGTAAGTCAAATGGCCTTTCTTCCTCCCCTGTCCTCCGTTTCTCCCTTTCTCTTCTGAGATAAAGAACCAAGAGTACTTAAATTAGAAATTTTAAGAAGCATAAAATGTTAGCTTGAAACGGTGCCTTAGAGACCATCTGCTCAAACTAAGACCTTCTGCAGATGAGAAGGCTGAGGCCTTGGGTGGCACAGGCGGGGCTTGCCCAAGGCCACACATCCCATGAGACTCAGGGCCAGCACTGGAATCAGGGATACTTGGCTGCTGAATGAAGGGATTTTTCTGCTGAGTAGTTGGCTTAGTCTGATGATTCAGATGCCTCCTCTGGCTCTGGGATCAGTAGAGTTCCAACCCAGGCTCTACTACTTTCTAGCTTTGTGATCCAGGAACAGTTCAAACCCGGCACACCTGTTTTCTCATTTTCTGTAAAATGGGGATAACGATGGCTCCTCTCCCATGGGATTGAGACCAGGAATCATTGAAGACAGTGTTTTGCACAGCGCCTGGCAGGTACTCAGAGCTCCAAAAATGTGAGCTATTAGTGTGATTGCTATTATCCTAAACAAAAGGGAAGGGAAACCAGGGAGAAACCAAGGATGCCTTCGCAGAGTAGCTGTGGAGTCGCAGTCCCAGTAGAGGATGGACGGACTGCCCAGAGGCCAGGTGGCAGGTGAGTGAGGTAGTGTTCAGGGACCAGGTGAGAGGACAGAGAGCAGCAGGGCTGTGTTCAGGTGCAGAGTCCAGTAACTCAGCAGGTGAGGAGTCTACCAGGTGAGCAGTGGTCTCAGCCTAACCTGCAGATTGAGGTCTAAGGCCACCCACTGAGCTGGAAGGAAGAGGAATTTTTTTTTTTTTTTTTAGTTTTTTTTCACAGATTTTTCCTCCTTAAGGAAGAGGATTTTGGAATCAACAAAGACGCGAGGCCAGGTGCAGTGGCTCACACCTGTAATCCCAACACTTTGGGAGGCCGAGGTGGGAGGATCATCTGAGGTCAGGAGTTTGAGACCAGACTGGCCAACATGGCAAAACCCCAACTCTATTAAAAATACAAAAATTAGCCAGCATGGTGGCATGCACCTGTAATCCCAGCTACTTGGGAGGCTGAGGCACGAGAATCTCTTCAGCCTGGGAGGCAGACGTTGCAGTGAGCCAGGATCATGCCACTGCACTCCAGCTTGGGTGAGAGCAAGACTTGGTCTCAAAAAAAAAAAAAAAGATATGAGAGGGTTCTAGGAGGTTTCTCAGGGAGGCAAGAAGAAGGGAAATGACAAAGTGATGACCCACAGGAAGGAGTCGGCCAAAGGTTGGACCCCGTGAGTTCACAATGAGCCACTCCAAGTGGCCCTGTCCTTATGCCACTGCGCAGGCTGCAGAAGGAGGTGCCATCCACGTTGGGAGGAGCGCAGCTGGAGCATGGGCCAGGACACTGCAGAAGGACATCTGCAGAGCCCTGGTCAGCAACAGGGCTGGTGGTGGCAGCTCAGCAGGGCTCACCTTCTCCTCTGAACGCATGTGTTCCCCTGGACATCCTTTGCCAGTCTTGAGTCTTCACATGGCTCAACAGCAGGGCCGTTTCCTCCTTCAGCTATAAATGTTTTTAAACATTAGGAGTTGCAGTTCAAAACTTAGGAAAATAACACCAGGCTGCCTTCTATTTTATAGGCACTCGTCCCATTAGGAATTGGCATTGCCACAGGAGAACAGGTGAGTGACATCCCCTTGGGGTCAGTACACGCTGACCAGCGACCAAGGACACAGTCGTGTGTTAGGCTCCACTACCTGCTGTACTTTCAGTTGGGAAATTTTCATCATCTTAGAAACTGGGTCATTTTATCAGAGTCTAGTCAGATATAGAAAAAGTTTGTGGCTATTTCTCCAATTTATATGACTAAGGTCAGTTCTTTTTCAAAGTGTCTAATTGAAATTGACAAGGCAGCAATTTAAAGTTGCTATTGCAAGGGCAGAAAGTGGTGTTAAGAAAGCCAGCTTTCAAATTGAATAAACATGACTGCGTTCACTTTTTGAGCTTATAAACGAAGCCCAAGTGCCTGCCAAAACCTGCTGCAGTCAGCCCACGAGCAGAGCAGCGTGAGGAGCAGAGTCTCTGTTTTCCCGGCAAAAGGAGCAATACTGCTCTGCCGCGGTTCCGCGTTGTCATCTGTGCCACCTGCTTATCACTGTCACCGTATTTCATCCTGATGCTTCATCTCCCACTTACCAGTCGCTGTGACAGTCATTCCCTCATAAATGGCGAGCCAGTGTGATTTTACCCTGACTCACACTGTTGCATTAGCAGATTTTTAAAGTGAGCACAAGGTCCCTGCCCACACTAGAAAAACGTGCCTCATGCCCGGCGAGAACAAAGACAAAATACAGTCTGGGCTTCCCGAAGGCCACTGATGAGTAATGATTGGCATAGAGGGGCCGCGTTGCCAGGTTTTAGAGATCCTGAGGGCCAAGGCTGACTCTTCTGTTGGTGTTATGTTCAATTCTATTTCCAGTGCCACAATAGAGTGATATTTAAGCAACTCCTACAGGCCAAGGCCCTGCAGTTCCTCCAGATTGACAGTTGCAGACTGGGCAGTGTCAATGAGAACCTCTCAGTATTGCTGATGGCCAAAAAGTTTGAAAGTAAGGGTGCTGCAGTGGCTGCAGACCAGACCTTCATTTCCCCACTAATCAGACACCTCCCTTGATGGCTTGCAGTTCACATGCGCAGGAGTCTCTAGTTTGCCATTTTGATTTCTTCTAACTCATTTAGCCTTAATCCGGGAATTATTGATGATTTTCATCTTGGAATTTCATCCCTAAATATTAATGATTCAATCACCTGTGGGCAATAAGAAAAACCAGAAAGTTCCCTTTCACCCCTTCCTCTCCCTGCCCTACTCTTGGTATTACATAGAAACAATTTCCTTTTAGTTCCTGTTTGCCCCCATGCTGGTGGAGTTGGCCTCTGTGAACTGGTGCAGCACTTGATTATATTTGACTACATATCAGTCTCTGCAAGCCTTAAAAACAGGTCAGTAATGTGGGATTAATACTTTCTGCTTCAGTAGGGTCCCTCAATCTAGGCCAGAGCTTGTAAATTCTGCCTTCATGACCAAAAAACACTAAGACCTTGTCCACTGGCCCGTCCTGTAACTCTCAGGCGGAGTGGGTTCTGCTTCCACTTCTCCACACAGGACAGTAACAGCAGAGACCCACCAACGAACAGTCATTTTGCCTCCTAGGATAGGGTCTGGTAGGTGACTCACTCACTTTATTTTTTCAGTACATTGAAAGTGAGGCTTGCAACCACACTACTCCCTTAACCAGCTCCTGTTTTCATCACGTGTATTCTATACTTCTGTCCCATCTCCTCTTCCCAGTACTGGAGTCTTCCATGGTGTAGACATACATTTATTTCATCTTATTTCTCAGAATGCCCCAGGTGGTCTTTTAAATTAGGACAATCTCCTTCCAGTCATCTGCACACATAGGGTTTTGCTTATTACACTTTTCTTGTCTCCTGGAATTAAATGTCCCACAGAAAGATCACTGCAAGTAGATAGCAAAGGCAAAAAAGCATTCACTGGGAAAGGGAAACGCCAAATTCAGGACTGTGAGAGATAAATGGGACCCTTGAGGGTACATAGGAGGCTTCAGTAATAATGGTAACCGTTTCTCTCTTCGGGGGGGGTATGTAGTGAGTAGACAGGTGCTGTCTTTTAATATAGCGGAACTATTTTATACTGTGTTAGTCTATTCTTGCACTGCTATAAAAAAATACCTGAGACTGGGTAATTTATAAAGAAAAGAGATTTAATTGGCTTACAGTTCTGCAGGCTGCACGGGAAGCATAGTGACTTCTACTCAGCTTCTGGAAACTTGCAATCATGGTGGAAGGCAAAGGGGGAACAAGCACTTCTTATGGCAAAGAGCAGGAGGAAGAGAGAGTGAGGGGGGAAGATGCTACACGCTTTTAAACAACAGATCTTGTGATAACTATCTCGAGAATAGCACCAAGGAAAGGGTACCAAACTATTCATGAAGGACCACTTCCCATGATCCAATCACCTCCCAGCAGGCCTCGCCGCCAACACTGGGGATTATAGTTCAACATGAGATTTGGGCAGGGACACAAATCCAAACCATATCAGCCTGCCTGTCACAGCTGTTCAATAACAGGTGATGGAAGTCAGGCAGCAGATCTCGGTCGCTGGCCCCAAGGCTCAGAACTACAAAGTGGCTGACGCAGAACCTGAACACAGATTGCCCCGATTCTAAATCCTCTGCTTTTCATCTCAATCATTTGTATAGCTGAAAGGAACCTCATTTGGTGATTTTATTTTTTGGGTGGAGAGCATGGAATATATTTTATTGTTCTGCATCTGGGTTTGGTTCCCTAGATGTCTCGGTTCTTGGATGGAGGTGGGTGTGTCCCACCTCCCTCAGTTGTGGTCCCATGGACCTGTTCGGATTGTTTATCAGGTGCAAAGTGCACCGAGAAAGTCCACAGTGCTAATGCTTCCTAGATGCCCAGCTGAGGCAGTGACAAAACAGCCCTCCCAGCCAAAAAAAACCCCAAGCCCCTGGCAGCTAATGCAGCCATAGGAAAAAATACAAACACTTCTTAAAAAATAGATCACAAAATTTGGTGATTTTAATCTATTCATCTAACTTTTGACCAGAGGAACCCAAATAATTCCGGATATTTAGAGTCTGAATTGATGCCTTTTAAAGGGCATCACAAAACCTCTAGAGGGACTTCATGTGTTCATTTCATCAAAGTCCCCACCCCACATTGCTATATTTTAGAAGAAAAGCACCTGAGGCACAGAGGTTTAGGAACTTGCCTAGAAACGCATGGTAACACAGCTAAGCCTTGGCCCACACTGTCATTTCTGAGTGGTACTTGCCCCTTCTGCTTTAAGTTAGCACCATGTGAATAATCCAACTTCAGACATCATTGCCCCAATCTGATTCCCTCCTCCTAGGATGTGTGAGTATGTTGACCACCTGCACGAGCATTTCAAGTATCCCGTGATGATCCAGCGGGCTTCCTACATGCCTCCCAAGGTAAGCTGTGGCCTGGGGGCCCTGCAGAGATGCTGCCAGCCACTACCATGCCTGTCTCGTGAACTAGACCATGGAGCACCAAGCTTTGACTCCTATTTGCAATATCCAGAAACAAACGGTTCTTCAGTTGTCAGTATCAAAATCCTCAGGCCTGAGGGCCAGGGCTTGGAGGTTAAATTGCCTCTGACAAGGCTTCTGTAACACTAGCCTTTCCTCACCAGTGGAGATCTTAACATTTGCACTCCTTGTGCAAAAAAACCTGGCACCATCTAGCAAGTTAGTGACCTAAAAAGTTTTGACTACAATTGTGTGGTTAGGGCCGTTTATTCTGATCATGTTCAAGAGACCATGACTCATTTTCACCAACAGAGGTCAAACTATTATCAAAGAGTTTGATGAGTTAACTAACTCTGGCAAGTAGCCAGTAAAATGTGTCCCTCTGCCCTATTTCCAACAATCTCAAAACTGATTTTAAAAATATTAATTCGGGGCTGGGTGTGGTGGCTCACGCCTGTAATCCCAACATTTTGGGAGGCCAAGGCAGGTGGATCATTTGAGGTCAGGTGTTCAAGACCAGCCTGGCCAATATGGTGAAACTCCGTCTCTACAAAAAAATACAAAAAATTAGCCAGGCATGGTGGCAGGTGCCTGTGATCCCAGCTACATGGGAGGCTGAGGCAGGAGAATCACTTGAACCTGGGAGGTGGAGGTTGCAGTGAGCCAAGATTGTGCCACTGTACTGCCGCCTGGGCAACAGATGGAGTGACTCCATCTCAAAAAATAAAAAATAAATAAATAATTAATTACCTCTGGCTTAGACGTAAAAGCATTTCTTGGAGCAGCATAAATACATAAAATCTGTTTTTGTTCCAGTTGGTTGTTAACATGCCTCATTTTTTTTGGTCTTTGATAGGATCCCGGCTACTCAACAGAAATGAAGGAGGAATCTGTAAAGAAACACCAGTATCCAGATGGTGAAGTTTGGAAGAAACTCCTTGCTGCTCAAGAAAATTAAGTGCTCAGCCCCAACATCTTTTTCCTTTCTGAAGTGAAAAGGCTTAAAATTTCTTGGAAATAGTTTTACAGAAATGGATTTTTAAAAATCCTACCAAGATTAGTTCAATGAAAAGTCATACCACCCTCAGGAATCAGCTAAGTAATTATTACTTGATTCTTTTAGCAAATCAATACACATTATCCTACTTAATACTTAAATAAGTCTAGATTTAACTAACCCAAAGTCCAGGAAGATGTTCTTACAAAATATCAAGGGCTGGCACCTAGACATTAAACTGTACTTTAAAAATAAGCAACATGTTGCATAACTTGTTGGAATAATTCTTGGTTCTATTTAACACTTGTCATAAATTAGCAGAATAAAAATAGTCGTGCAACACCAGGGGGTATCTGGTACAAAGTGAAGGGAAAAAGATTTCACTGATTAACCCTGAAGTGGTTTTGCATCTTTTTCTTGCTTAATCTAAGTGGTTTTGCATCTTTTTCTTGCTTAATTATTAGAGAAGTCATACCATGCTGAAGCTAATGAGGGCAAAATGGCAGTCCATAGACTATTTTAAAATAACCCTTTAAGGTTATAAGTTTAAAAAAAAAAAAAACCTCTATCCTAAATGGTCATTATATTTTGAGGATAAGATGCAGTTAAAATGAGAAAAATAGGACAAAATATAGTCACTATTTCTAAAATCTACTCTTTTAAGTAGCATCCAAACCAGAATATAGCACATGTTTACTTAGGAGAGTTCTTTAAATCTATTTTAGGAAGGAACTGAGCAGGTAAGTGGCACTACAGAATGAACAAAGCGTGGACAAATGCAGAACACTTTTTTATAGCAACATATAAAACGACTGTAACTTTAAATGTTCATAACCACACTCTACATCATGATTGATGGTGTTACTCAGCTCCCTCAGATTTGAGGGAAGCTTGTGAAATTCTTAAAATTCACCAACCTTCTTTATAAGGACGTGGGATTGCAATGTACGCACGTGTTTTTGCTAAGAGCACATACATTTCATTCTCCTTTGTTCATCATCTCAGCGTTTTCAGATACCCTCAGTGAGTTAACGCAAAGCCTTTTATTATGGAAAGAACTGGCACAGTTATATTTGCCAGTGGCAACATCCTTAAAAATTAATAACTGATAGGCCACGGACAGATTTTTGACCTAGTTCCTTTTTCTTTTAGAGCAAAAAGAACTTTTACCTCTGCATCCAGCCCAACCCCTAAAGACTGACAATATCCTTCAAGCTCCTTTGAAAGCATCCTAAACAGCCATTTCCATTTTAATAGTTGGATGCGGATTGTACCCTTCAATCTCAAAGTCTTCAGCTTTGAAGTCATCAATTTTCTCAACTTTTCGGAGAATTTTGAGCTTTGGGAAAGGTCTGGGTTCTCGCTGAAGCTAAAAACAAAATAAGATCATTATTTTGCTATAATTGTACAACCTGTAGTAACTGCTCCTCATGTGCATGAAACAAGCACACAGGAGGTGATCAACAAAGTTTTATTTTACAGGAGTATGGTCCTGTCGATACCTTGCTGTAGGTTATATAACATGATTGGAGTGCAACCAGCTGTTTTCTTGCACAGATCAAGAGTAAAGGGTATTTTGTGACATTACAGTGTCAGGAGCCTGGCGCCTCATCAGGTGTAAGTTCTTTTAATCACTCTTGGCAAATTTATTAAAGACAGAAACACAGTCAATTTGTAACTCATAGTAGCTCTAAGTTTACTTGAATTCCACAATCCCTAACCCATCTGTCCCTGGCAGAAAGAAGGAAAGATAACATGCATGGACAGTGAACAGAAAGGGATGAAAGCCAGGATTCCTGGGATGAACAGACAGTGGCAATTAGGATGTGAAGACAGGTTACAACTTCTTACTATGTCTAAAAACGACTGGAGCAGAAAGCCAGACAGAATAAGCCTAAAGTCACCCTCCACTCAAGAGCAGTCAAACTCCCTCAAAGGAGTAACTTTTAAAACCTGAATCTAACCTGGAAGGGGCTAAAAAGTCTCTGGTTCTGAGTTTTTTTCCTTAAGGCTCATGAAGCAGATGAACTTATATTTTTATTGCCATTTCAAATCAATTGTTGGCTGCTATAACTTAGGGATTTCAAAAGACTTTTGAAGTTTAGACCTAAATATTGTACTTAATGTAAAATTAATGAAAAATATTTATGGCCAGGGTGGTGGCTTATGCCTGTAATTTCAGAACTTTCAGAGGCTGAAGTCAGGAGTTTGAGAACAGCCTGGCCAACATGAGGAAACCCCATCTCTACTAATAATACAAAAATTAACTGGGTGTGGTGGCATGCACCTGTAATCCCAGCTACTTGGGAGGCTGAGGCAGGAGAATTGCTTGAACCTGGGAGGCGGAGGTTGCAGTGAGCCAAAATCGCACCACTGCACACTCCAGCCTGGCCGACAGAGAAAGACTCCATCTCAAAAAAAAAAAAAAAAAAGGGAAAAACATTTGCACTTCAATTCTCCTTCAAGTTAAAATGAGTTTAAATGCCCCCTTTTGGACAATCCCCTGGCCTGAATGTGGCTCTTCCCTCTCTGGTGCTGGTGCTTAGTACCACACAGCACCTGACGTGTTAAGTG
Source organism: Macaca fascicularis (assembly GCF_037993035.2). Taxonomy (NCBI): domain Eukaryota; kingdom Metazoa; phylum Chordata; class Mammalia; order Primates; family Cercopithecidae; genus Macaca; species Macaca fascicularis. The sequence goes on along the minus strand of NC_088392.1, from coordinate 69,326,234 downwards.
CCCATGGTTGCTGAGGCAGATGCCTGCCTTGTCCTGCCCACCTGCCTACCACTTCTCCCTAAACTGAAGCCCCGCATTCGGAGCAGCCATCTTTATCTTGGACACAGCATTGAGCAGATGCCTGCTCCACAATCAACCTTTTATCAAGAGAAAGTATCAAACCCAGAAGTATAACATCTAATTCTCACCTGAATTTTCAGTGGCTCGATGTGATTCAGGTAAATATGTGCATCTCCCAAAGTGTGTACAAAGTCACCTGGCTATAAACCCGGGGGGAGAAAGCAGAACAGTATGTTAGTTTCAATTCCTTTAAAACATCATTTAAAAACATTAGAGTATGCAGATACCTCAAGGCTTTTAAAAAAATAATAATTTAGTGTAGCTTTTCCATTTTTTTGTGGCGACAGGATCTTGTTTTGTTGCCCAGGCTGGTATTGAACTCCAGACCTCAAGTAATTGCTCCTGCCTCAGTCTCCCAAAGTGCTGGGATTACAGGCATGAGCCACCACACCCAACCTCAGCATAGCTTTTGAGAAAATTCATGGAAGCCGTATCACAAACAACCTGTATAGATCTGTTAGTGCATATACCACAGGGCCAGAAAACCTTCCAGAAAAGGAAGGTTTCAAAGTAAAAGCCCGTTCACGTCCACTTACACATATCAAATTAAAAACTCAGAGACTAAACTCTCTGCAATTCGTCTTCCCATATTAAAGAACTGAAGAGCTCAGTGTGTTAGGCTCACAAGTCACCCTTCCCGAGACAGCCCACCTTCAGGCCCGTGATGTGCGCAATCATGTACGTGAGCAGGGCGTAGCTGGCGATGTTGAAAGGCACACCTAGGCCCATGTCTCCCGATCTCTGGTACAGCTGGCAGGACAGCTCACTGTTCACCACATAGAACTGGCAGAGAGCATGGCATGGAGGCAGTGCCATCAGAGGAAGATCTGAGGAAGCAGCACAGAGGAAGATAAGGAGGGGTGGTGGTTTGAAAGACCACAGCTAAAGGCCAAGTAAAACAGGAGAAAAACAAGCCAACTCATATGGTGGAGACCAGGAGAGCCACTGGGCTGCAGTGATGTCCATAACCCACAGCCCCTGCAGCGATGGCACGGAACTGAGGGAGACTATCCATTGGCACAAGCTTTCTGCAGATGTCCGCTGAAGCAATGCTCTTTCATCAGAGCTGAAGGGATCTGGGCTACCTTCGTGGCACCAAATTACAAATACAGCAGGAGTAATTGTTTGCCACAGGGAACTGGTGCTTCTGGTACACCCTCCTATATTAAAAGTCTCTATTACATGGCCAGGCACAGTGGCTCATGCGTGTAATCCCAACACTGGGACGCCAGGGTGGGCAGATCACTTGAGGCCAACCTGAGTTCGAGACCAGCCTGGCCAACACAGTGAAACCCCGTTTCTACTAAAAATACAAAAATTCACATGCCTGTGGTCCCAGCTACTCGGGGGCTGAGGAAGGGAACTCACTTGAACCTGGGAGGTGGAGGTTGCTGTGAGTTGAGATCACACCACTGCACTCCAGCCTAGGCAACAGAGTGAGACTGTGTCTCAAAAAAAAAAAAAAAAAAAAGTCTTTATTACAGATGCAAATATTCCATCCTAAGTACTTATGATATCCTGATAGAGTTTGTTGTTGTTGTTCTTGTTTTTAAATATTCGGGGTCTCACTCTTGCCCAGGCTGGAGTGCAGTGGCATGATCATGACTCACTACAGCCTCAAATTCCTGGGTTCAACTCATCCTCTTGCCTTGGCCTCTGGAGTTGTTGGAATTACAAGTTTGAGCCACCACACCTGGCTCTACACCCTGGTAGAGCTGAATTTTACAGTATAATTGTTAAAAATGTTAGTGAGGTGGCAGCGACCTAGAACTTCATCGGCTTCCATTTAAAATGTTAACACCTTACATGTAGTTTCTAGGCAATTTAAAGCCCTTTTCAGAGTAAGAATGAGTATAAATACACAAATTAAGATAATCTGGTGGGGAGGCCGAGGCAGGCAGATCACCTGAGGTCAGGAGTTCGAGACCAGCCTGACCAACATGGTGAAACCCCATCTCTCCTAAAAATACAAAATTAGCTGGGCGTGGTGGTGCATGCCTGTAATCCCAGCTACTCGGGAGGCAGAGCCAGGAGAATCATTTGAACCCGGGAGGCAGAGGTTGCAGTGAACCAAGATCACACCATTGCATTCCAGCCTGGACAACAGAGCAAAACTCTGTCTCAGAGGAAGAAAGAAAAAAAAAAAAAAAAAAAGAAAATCATCTGGACCCAACCTCATGATCTGAAGGTGAAAGTGGAGCAAAATGTGACTTGCCCAAGGTCACACAACCAACCATGTGGCTGGGGGAAGTTCCCAGGGTCCTGCCTCCCTCAGGTGCCTCTGCACAAAACCACATTGCTTCCCTCTAAGAGTATGGTTAGTATAAATGAAGATGATGGGGTTCTTTCAACCTCTTGGATTCCAAGCACACATGATGATTCTTCTGTCGTCAGGGTTGGTTTTGATGGTGTCAATCACTCTTTGTAGTTGGTCAACTCCCTGTCCTGAATAATCTGTAGAATTGTCAAAAAGAGAGGACAGGTACACACATTAATCACACATGTCATGAGATGGCCTTAGAGGTCATCTATTACAGCCTCTCACCCAGGGTCCCCCCTTGATCCATGGCTACAAGATACCTGGTGCATTCCACAAAGTTTGCAGATCTTGGTGGGTTGAGTTCAAGGCCCTGTCTGACTCCCGGCTCTGTCCTCTGGAGCCCTAACAAAGTCTATTTCCTCTTTTACACAGTCCTTTGAATATCTGGTCTGTCATGGAGTCACCTCCTCCTGTTCCCCTCATAGCTAACCCTTTCTAATCTCAACAATCTTAATTTCTTCCAGTGCTCCCCACGAACTTATGCTCTAAACCCATCAACGATTCTTGTCACAATTTCACTGACAAATCTAGTTTATCCTTGTCTCACAGAAAGTATTGTATCTTATGTAGAATATAGCATTCCATGTACTTTCCAACTAACAGAAGACCATGGATTCCTTTCTATTACCTCAGCAGCATGCTTCCAACACTTCCACCTAAAATTACTTTAGAGTTTAGCAGCTCAACACACGACTGACTTGGAAACGTCAGGAAACCTCTATAATGATTACACCACCTTGTACTTTGCTCCCATTTCTGGTTTCTGGATTTTAATCCCTTTCCTTCCTTCTGAGATGGAACTGGAATCTGAGAAGTGATTTGTTAACTGAAGTGTGGAGCTGCATAATCTCCTCTGGTTAAATTTCTGCCTATTAGTGTCAGACTATATTCTGGTTCAGTAGTTCTCAAAATTTTGGGAGGAAAGTCCTCTCATGGTCACAGTTCTGAAAAAGGTAACATCGAAGATTTTAAAAAGATAAAACTGTGGTGGTGTAGTTCTGTAACTTGATTGTAGTGGTTACAACAATCTACACGTGCTAAAATTGCAAATACACACATATACAAGTGCACGTAAAACTAGCAAAATCTGACAACTCTGAAGAATGCACCAATGTGAATGTATACAGGATGTTACCCAAGATACTATCACTGGAGGAAACTGGGTACAGTCCAGGGAAACTTCCTGTGCATTTTTTTTAAAAAATGTCCTGTGAGTCTGTAAAACAAAATCAAATATAAGAAGGGACAAACTTGGCCGGGCGCGGTGGCTCAAGCCTGTAATCCCAGAACTTTGGGAGGCCGAGGTGGGCGGATCACAAGGTCAGGAGATCGAGACCACAGTGAAACCCCGTCTCTACTAAAAATACAAAAAATTAGCCGGGCGCGGTGGCGGGCGCCTGTAGTCCCAGCTACTCAGGAGGCTGAGGCAGGAGAATGGCGGGAACCCGGGAGGCGGAGCTTGCAGTGAGCCGAGATCGCGCCACTGCACTCCAGCCTGGGCGACAGCGTGAGACTCCGTCTCAAAAAAAAAAAAAAAAAGAAGGGACAAACTTGGCCGGGCGCGGTGGCTCACGCCTGTAATCCCAGCACTTTGGGAGGCTGAGGCGGGCGGATCACAAGGTCAGGAGATCGAGACCATCCTGGCTAACACTGTGAAACCCCGTCTCTACTAAAAATGCAAAAAATTAGCCGGGCGAGGCGGCAGGCGCCTGTAGTCCCAGCTACTCGGGAGGCTGAGGCAGGAGAATGGCGTGAACCCGGGAGGCGGAGCTTGCAGTGAGCCGAGATCGCGCCACTGCACTCCAGCCTGGGCGACTAAGCGAGACTCTGTCTCAAAAAAAAAAAAAAAAAAAAAAGAAGGGACAAACTTCCCTACTAAAATCCAACAGCTAAGTACTCATACAACTGTAAACTAAAACCGTAATTTTATTAGGCCTCTTCAGTGCCAAGAAATAATTGAACACTAGGCAGGATTTAAAGCATCATTAAGCCAGGGGAGTAGCCTCACATCCTAAGGACACCCTACAACTGAGGTGCAGGCAACGACCTAAAGAACCCTTACCTGCACAAATAACCTGGCCCACACAGCAACTGTTTTCATTGTGATAAAGTACACGTAACATCAAACTTACCATTTTTATGTGTGCAATTCAGAGGCATTCAGCACATGCCCGATGTTGTGCAACCATCACCACTATCTATCTCCCGAACTTTTTCATCATCCCTAATAAAACCTCTGTGCCCATTAAACATGAACTCCGCATTCCTCCCTGTTCCCCAGTCCCTGGCAACCACCATTCCACTTTCTGCCTTTAGGAACCTGCCTATTCTAGGTCCACACAGCATTTTTAAACTTCCCGAAACTACTAACATTTAAAAGATCTCATGATCGCACATAAAATGTAGATTTTAGGCTTTTATCGAATAATTCTGACATCACCAGGCCCAAATTCCTCCAGGTGGCTGGAGGTAAATTGTGACTGTCCCCTTAGATGAAACACATGCTCTCCAGGTTGCTGGTCTCTGCCCAGCTAGTAAATTGCACACACAACCCCCACATCCCAAGGTGGCATCTGCTTTTCCTAGGGACAGGTGGGAGGGGCTGGGCTGACATCCAGCAAGAGGTGACACCAACAGTGACAGTAAAGTGGAAGTCCAGGAGTGAGATGTTTCATTCTTTCTCCACATCTGCAGAGCTGGCAGCAGAGGGTGACCCTGGCACTGTGCTTCACAGCTGCGCCACCTACAGCATGCTGTGGCTCAGCCTTGAAAGGGCAATTAAAGCCACCACAAAGCAATGGGGGCATTTTGTCCCTTGTCCCACGGATGAACTTCCCATTCCCCAACACAAACACCAACCATGCGGCTATCTGCCGATGACACAGGTATGGAAAGTGCCAAGCGTCCAGTAAGTACTAATCATCAAGAGTGTGAGGCCGGGCGCGGTGGCTCAAGCCTGTAATCCCAGCACTTTGGGAGGCCGAGACGGGCGGATCACGAGGTCAGGAGATCAAGACCATCCTGGCTAACACAGTGAAACCCCGTCTCTACTAAAAAATATGATAAACTAGCCGGGCGAGGTGGCGGGCGTCTGTAGTCCCAGCTACTCCGGAGGCTGAGGCAGGAGAATGGCGTAAACCCGGGAGGCAGAGCTTGCAGTGAGCCGAGATAGCGCCACTGCACTCCAGCCTGGGCGACAGAGCAAGACTCCGTCTCAAAAAAAAAAAAAAAAAAAAGTGTGAAATGGCCTTCATGAGGCTTAATTGTGGCTTCACTGGCACCACCCCTCACAAGGTCAAAGCTATACATCAGCTCCTGGGACACTGACTCATCCCCCAGACCTTATCTAAAACAACAGAGCAAACACATGCCAGGAAGGGCACTCAGGAAATGGAAGGCATTGTTCTGTCTCCTCACCTGATTCCATATCTCTGTATTCTGCCCCAAAATGCCTCCACTGGAAGCCATAAACTGGACCCAAGTCCCCTTCTTCTCTGGCGGAGAACCCCAGGCTGTCCAAAAAGTCTCGGGATCCATTGGCATCCCAGATTTTCACTCCCTTGGAAGACAGCTCTTTAGCATTTGTAGATCCCTGGAAGAGATGGGGAGGGCAGAGCAGGCATCCAAGTAAATCCTGAGCCATCTCAGTTGATCCCCCCAAGACACCACCTACAAGGGCCTCTGGCCCCTGCTGACTTGCTGGGAGGTGGGCACTTGACATCACCCATATGGAACCCATCCTTTTTTTTTTTTTTGAGTTTCGCTCTTGTTGCCCAGGCTGGAGTGCAATGGTGTGATCTCGGTTCACAGCAACCTCTACCTCCTGGGTTCCAGTGATTCCCCTGCCTCGGCCTCCCGAGTAGCTGGGATTACAGGCATGCGCCAACATGCCCGGCTAATTTTGTATAGTAGAGATGGGGTTTCTCCATGTTGGTCTCAAACTCCCGACTTCAGGTGATCCGCCCACCTTGGCCTCCCAAAGTGCTGGGATTACAGGTGTGAGCCACCGCGCCCAGCTGCCCATCCTAACTTTAAGCAGGCTGGTCCCAGCCCAGATTCCTGGGGGCTTTAGGACAGTCTGATCCCTTCTTTGGAACCACCCTCTCAGATCTTTCCTTCCATTCCCCCCAACTAAGCTTTCTAGACTAAACACCTCTAAGTGATATCCACCAATCTGACAGTTTTATGTTTCCTAATCAAATGTGTTGTCTACATGTGATATCCCAAAATGAATTTAATGCCTACATGCAATCTGTTCCGTGTATCTGCTACCTGGCAGGATATTCCTAATGATCAGACTCATCAGTATTTTACAGTACAGGTGCATCAACTCCTGTATTTGATCGAGTCGCCAATGGAGTAACTCTATCAGAGGTGAGTCCGACGTTCCTGACAAGGACTTCTTAGAATCCTGAATTCAAGCATTAAGTTGAAACAGGGGAATGCATTTTATTCCTGAGTCTCTTGCTTCCTCCCTTTCTATTGTTGAGTTTGTCCTGATTTTCTTTATTCCCAACAAATCATTTCTCAGTCTTTTACATATTGCTTCAAAAGTCTCTCCTTTTCATCCATTCAGACCAGGCTCTAGCCAGTTTAAGAATGTCATCTTCTGAGGTTTCTGATGATGTTTCAAATCCAAGGCTCATTGTCGATCGAGATAGGCCAATACAGAACAAAATACCCCAATACAGAGCTAAGGCAGACTGGGGCTGGATCCAAATTTAAGCCCTTTCTAAAATGGGATAAGAGGGCTTGGGTCTGGCTTGCCCCAGGACCATACAAGCCACACCAAGGGCTCTACAGAAGGGATCCCAGCTTCTAGCATGGCCCAGACCTGAGCCCAGACTCCAGCTACCTTCCAAAAAGCACTGGTCAGAACATTGCTGGTTCTAGACCAGGACACAGAACACAGAGGAGCTTGGGCTGGGCTGCTGCCTGTCTTCAGAGCACTCTGGCCCCGGCCTGAGGTTACCTACTCAGCCCTCTGGAAGGGGTTTACCTTGTTACTGAAGAGACTCTTCTAGTTTATATGAACACGGGAACAGATGGTATCTATATTTAGTGATCAATACATATTGACTCCTGCCATGTGGCATGCTGTGTTTGAGGCCCTAGGGATAAAACAGTGAACACGAGAAACAAATCCTCTGCCCTCATAAAGCTTACAGCACATTTCACTTATTTATTTACTGTCTGCTGTCCCCCTTCTAACAGGGGAGGGGAAAGGCTGACATACATCAGATGGTGACGTTTGTCTATGGAGAAAAACCAAGGAGGTTGGGGGAAGAGTCACAGTTTTAAATCAGGTCTAGGAAGGCTTGCCTGAGTAGAGACTCAAAGGAAGGAGCCAAGTGTGGGGGAAGAAGGTTCCAGGGAGCGGGGATGTCCCGGTGTGCACAAAAACTCACAAGAACAGCAGGGCTGGTGCAGAGAGCAGCAGCTAAGGCCAGAGCTGAAAAAGGGACCCCATAAGGACTGTGGCTCTTACTGAGTGAAATGGAGCCACTAAGGGCTTGCGGGTGAGGAATGATATGCTTTGACCTTTTGTGTTGTCTTTTTTTGTTTTTGAGACAAGTTCTCCCTCTGTCGCCCAGGCTGGAGTGCAGTGCCACGATCTCAGTTCACTACAATCTCCACCTCCTGGGTTCAAGCAATTCTCATGCCTCAGCCTCCTGAGTAGCCGGGATTACAGGCATGTGCCACCACACCTGGCTAATTTTTTGTGTTATTAGTAGAGATGGGGGTTTCGCCATATTGGCCAGGCTGGTCTCAAATTCCTAACCTCAGGTGATCTGCCTCAGCATCCTAAAGTGCTGGGATTACAGGCGAGAGCCACCACACCTGGCCGCTTTGACTTTTGAAAGGATCTCACTGGCTGCTGTGTTGAAAACAGACTAATGACTTCTAATAGGAGCGACTTCTTTACCTTGATAAACCACAGCAACTCCTCCAAAACACCCTTCCAGAACACACGTTTGGTTGTCAGCAGAGGAAATTCATCTGAAAAACAATTTGCCACACAGTTTCAAGAGAGGAAGACAGATCATGCCATCCAACTTTCTTCAGGGAAGAAAGCTGCCCTGGGACACGAGGCCCTGGAGCATCCAGAAAGCCTAGACTCCCGCAAAGTGCGCCAGAGATCAGGGTGGAGCTGCCAGGCTGCAAGGCACATCATAACCCAATTCAGGCTGAGACAGCACTTCTGTGCCCCGGTGAACACTGGACACAGGAATTCCACACAGTGAGATGGTGGCAAGAGGAGGGATGACCATGTGGAAAAAGGGAGGAGCTACTATCCACTGCCCACTAGTGCTAATCCTGTCACAAAGGTGTGAAGACAACACCAAGCCTATGTCCCAGGGACAAAAAGGGAGGCATCAGAAGTGTCGAGCCACAGAGAAATAAAAGTGTAAAAACTTATCTTTAAATGCAGTACTCGTTCATCCCACACTCTCTTGTGGTATAGCTGATATTCAGACAACAGAGAGAGATTTTTGCAAGCACCTGCTTTTATCAGAATTGCCTACCAAGCATTATTTCCTCCATTTTTAACATATAGGGAAGCTGTATGAGAAGTAACTTGGGGCCGGGCGCGGTGGCTCACGCCTGTAATCCCAGCACTTTGGGAGGCCGAGACGGGCGGATCACGAGGTCAGGAGATCGAGAACATCCTGACTAACACGGTGAAACCCCGTCTCTACTAAAAATACAAAAAATTTAGCCGGGCGTGGTGGCGGGCGCCTGTAGTCCCAGCTACTCGGGAGGTTGAGGCAGGAGAATGGCGGGAACCCGGGAGGCGGAGCTTGCAGCGACCAGAGATCTCGCCACTGCACTCCAGCCTGGGCGACAGAGCGAGACTCCGCCTCAAAAAAAAAAAAAAAAAAAAGAAAAGAGAAGTAACTTGCTCAATGTCTAAGCAGAAAGGTGGGTTAAAAGTGAGGTCTACGGCTTATCCAAGTCCCCTGGGCTTGAAGCTGCAGAAAAGCGGATCCCTTTGCTTAGACAAAACTCCCCAAGCTGTCCACGCGGATCAGCCACAGCAGCTGGTGTGTATTCCAGTCTCTAGATGGTTCCGTGGGCTAGAGGGCTTTCCCCCTACCTAACCACAGTGAACCTGCTTCATCAAGAATGGGTTTCCCCACTCAAAACCACCTCCAACCCTGTGTCAAGGCTGCGCTCCATTTATCTGAGAGGTCAAGGTCAGCCCCTGGCTTACACACCTTGGAGTCTCCCCTCCCCCACGCAGCAGGCGCAGGATCCAGGATGACAGGACCGTGTGATGTTAGGCAGGGCCATCGGCTGCCTAACGTCCTGTGCCCACCCGCCCCACTGTCCCCTGAAAGCCTGACGCCAATAACCCGCGAGGCATTTTTTGCCTGGGGTGATCCTGTCTGAAAGGAAAAGAGGAAAGGACGAATAAGAACTTATACTCGGACTCCCGAATTTCTCTTTTCAAGGTTTAAGAGGAAAGCTGGTTCGTGGGGATTGGATGGGAGGCCGCCAGGAAACCAAGTTCCCGCGCCAGCCTCAACTCTCCTCTCCCCGCCGCCTGTGCCCCGCCCACATCACTTTCGCTCCAGTTTTTGAAAACTCTGCAAAGCGGAACGGTCAACAGGGGAGGAAGGAGGAGGGGCAAAAGGCAGGACTTTTAGACCAGCGCCCGGTCAAGCCCGGGCAGCTCTCCCTCACTCTCCAGCACCGGGCAAACGCTGCCCAATCATGCCCGCCTTAGGGGCTACGGCATCACTGGGGTGACTGCGAGCCCCGGCCGTGGAGCCGCTGGGACCTGGCTCTCGCTCCTGTGTGTCACGTCTCTAATGGGAGCCTCAGTTTCGGCGTCTGTAAAGCGAGGAGGACGATGCGTCCCCTCCCTCGCGGGATTGAGGTTAGGACTAAACGGGCTCCGCAGCGCCCGCCAGCTCCCGGGCGCTCTCCCCAGCCGCGCCTCCCTCCTTCCCGCCGCCGGTCCCGCAGTGGCCCGCGGAGTCACCTCTCAGGCTGTAGCGCGCCTGCATGCCGAATACCGACAGCGTGCCGGTGCCCGTGCGGTCGTCCTTCCTGACGCCGCAGCGGAGGATGTGCTCGATCTGCCCCAGGTACTGCAGTTCTCCGTGCGGCGGCCGTGGCTCGGCGTCCCGCTCCTGTGAGGCGGGCTGCAAGGGCGGGCGCGGCAGCTCTGAGCCGGCGACGGGCATGGCGCGGCGGGACAGAGGCAGGCGAAGTGGCACGGCGAGCGGCGGGACTGAGGAAGACGAAGTGGCGCGGCGGGACGGAGGCAGGCGAAGTGGTGCAGTGGCAGTACCCCTTCCGCGCGCTTTTTTCCCGCCGCCGTCCCACGCTCCGCCTCTTCCTGCTCAGCGGGATCCAAGCGGCCCCAGCTCTGGAGCGCGTGCGCCAGGGGGAAACGCAGGAGCCACAGGTGTGGCTCGGAACGGAGCCCTGGGTAACAGCTGAGTCTTCGGAAACCCGGGAACCTGGATGCAGGTGCGGTGGCCCGGAGGGACTGCTCCCCTGGGGAACCGTCTGGTCCACCGCGCCTTCTCTAAGCCAGCAGCACAGTTCCCACGTTTTCCTGCGGTCTTATCAACAAAACTGCTGTTTGAGATCTGTTTCAATAAGTGATTTCTATTTCCATTTATTCTTTCTCACTAAAGGCTTGCAACCTGAGCAAGTGATATAATGCAGCTTTTTTACTTGATTAAAGACCTGCAGGGCGCCGGACACGGTAGCTCAAGCCTGTAATCCTAGCACTTTGGGGTGCCGAGGTGGGTGGATCACCTGAGGTCAGCAGTTCAAGACCAGCCTGGACAACATGGTGAAACCCCGTCTCTACTAAAAATACAAAAATTAGCTGGGCGTGGTGGCTACTTGGGAGGCTGAGGTAGAAGAATTGCTTGAACCTGGGAGGCAGAGGTTGCAGTGAGCCAAGATTCGACCACTGTACTCCAGCCTGGGCGACAGCGCAAGACTCTGTCTCAAAAAAAAAAAAAAAAAAAAAAAACCGCCTGGGCTTTTCTAAGGTTTTTTTTTGTTTGTTTGAGACAGCCTTGCTCTCTCACCCAGGCTGGAGGGCAGTAGCGTGATCTCGGCTCACTGCAGTCTCCGCCTCCTGGGTTCAAGCAATTCTCCTGCCTCAGCCTCCCGCGTAGCTGGGACTAGAGGCGCACCACCACGCCCGGCTAATGTTGTTGTTGTTGTTGTTGTTTTTCATGTTTAGTAGAGATGAGGTTTCGCCATGCTTGGCTGGTCTCGACCTCCTCACCTCAGGTGTTCCACCCGCATTGGCCTTCCAAAGTGCTGGCGCAATCGGCCCCAAATTTTTAATAGACCACATTTTCCAATTTTACTGAATTGTTTATAACATTAACACTGGGGAGTGGGAACTGTTGACGAAAAGAGTTAAACTCTGTAAAATATATGAAGAAATTTATTCTGAGCCAAATATGAGTAACCAATGATCGGTGATAGAGCCCTCAGGAGATCCTGAGAACATGTCCCCAAGGTGGTTGGGCTACAACTTGATTTTTTATACATTTGGTTGAAAGAATTGTTATCTAAAGATTTGGAATCAATAGGAGGCTGGGCGTGGTGGCTCACGCCTGTAATCCCAGCACTTGGGAGATCAAGGCGGGCAGATCACGAGGTCAGGAGATCGAGACCAGCCTGGCCAACATGGTGAAACCCGTCTCTACTGAAAATACAAAAATTAGCTGGGCAAGGTGGCATGCACCTGTAATCCCAGCTACTCAGGAGACTGAGGCAGGAGAATCGCTTGAACCCAGGAGGCGGAGGTTGCAGTACCTGAGAAAGTGCCACTGCACTCCAGTCTGGGCGACAGAGCTGTCTGGGGGGGAAAAAAAAAAAAAAGATTTGAATCAATAGAAAGGAATATCTGGGTTAAGATAAGAGGTTGTGGAGACCAAGGATTCATCATGCAGATTAAGCCTCAAAGTAGCAGGCTTTAGACAGATAGATTGTAGATTGTAAATGTTTCTTGTCAGACTTAAAGAGTGTGTTCTACCTGTCTTAAGGCCAGTGTTGATGTCAATGCTGGTCAGCTGTGCCTAAATTCCAAACGGAGGAGGGAATAATGAGGCATGTCTGGCTCCCATTCCCATCCCGGCCTGAACCAGTGTTTCAGGTTAAATTTGGAATGCCTTTGGCCCAGAGGAGGGGTCTTTTCAGATGGTTCTGGGGCTTAGAATTTTATTTTGGGTTTACAGAACGATTTTATAATGAGTTTAAAATGCACTGATACATGTGTTGTACTTGCAAAGCATCCTTTTGCCTCAACTGTTGATTGAGCACAGAGGTGCTCTCAGCATTTTGGGTGGGACTTTTCTTAGCTGGACTGGTTTGTTCTGCACATTGCAGGGCTTTTTAGCAGGACTGTGGAAAGCCAACCGTATGTTGGCATTCCCCCACCCCACACCGTCTGAAAACTCCCTACACATTTCCTTACACGTTTCGGAGCACCAGCAAGACCCCAGGCTGAAAATAGTCCAGATTCCCCAGATGCACATTATCTGTGTTTAATTTCCATGTGTTACTCTGTTATTCTTTTTTTTTTTTTTTTTTTTTTTTGAGGTGGAATCTTGCTCTGCACCCCAGGCTGTAGTGCAGTGGCACTCAGCTCACTGCAAACTCTGCTGCCTGGATTCAAGCAGTTCTGCCTCAGCCTCCCAAGTAGCTGGAACTACAGGTGCCTGCCACCATGCCCAGATATTTTTTTTTTTTTTTTTTTTTTTTTTGCATTTTTAGAAGAGACAGGGTTTCACCATGTTGGTCAGGCTTGTCTCAAACTCCTGACCTGAAGTGATCTGCCCACCTCGGCCTCCCAAAGTGCTGGGATTACAGGTGTGAGCCACCATGCCCAGCCTTCCTTGTGTTACTTTTTAAAAACCTGATACATAATAATTGTGAGGTAGGTGGGACTTGACTCTGGAGGCAGGGCTCTGACTTGGGACCAAATTGAGGAGTAGTCAAAACAAGGATGGGGCAATAGTTTTCCATAAGACACGCCCACCAGTGTGCCATGTCAGTTTACCATTGTCATGGCAACACCCAGAGCTTACTGCCCCTTTCCATGGCAATGAGCCAACAACCCGGAAGTTACCACCCTTTTTCTAGACATTTCTGCATCATCTGCCCCTTAATTTGCATGTAATTGAAAGTAGGTTATAAATATGACTGCAGACCTGCCTTTGAGCTACTGCTGTCAGCCCACTGCCTATAGGGTAGCTCTGTTCTGCAGGAGCACTTGGGGAGCTGTAGCTGCCATGAGCTTTTTCTACCAGGTAGCTCTTAAATTCTTTCCTGAGCAAAACCAAGAACCCTCCTGGGCTAAGCCCAATTCCAGGCTCACCTGCCCTGCATCAATTGCACATCTTTGTGTATTTTTTTTCTTTCTTTCTTTCTTTTTTCTTTTTTTGTTTTCGACGGAGTCTTTCTCTGTCACCCAGGCTGGAATGCAGTGGCACAATCTCAGCTCACTGCAACCTCTGCCTCCCAGGCTCCAGCAATTCTCCTGCCTCAGCCTCCCAAATAACTGGGATTACAGGCACCCGTCACCATGCCCGGCTAGTTTTTGTATTTTTAGTAGAGATGGAGTTTCACCATGTTGCCCAGGCTGGTCTCGAACTCCTGACCTGAAGTAATCCGACTGCCTCAAGCCTCCCAAAGTGCTGGGATTACAGGCGTGAGCCACTGCACCCGGCCCCTTGTGTTATTTTTGAGGCTGGTTTATTGGTTCCACCCAAATACCAGCTAAATCACATCTCAAGACTAGGCTTCTCTGCCCACATGGACCTTCCTCTTCCGCTGCCTTCCTTGAGTATCTTGACTTGATAGTAAAGACAGAATGGTTCTTTTCAAAGTGGTTACTCCATAAATGTCGGTTAGAATGAATGGTTCTCTCAGACAAATATCATTCATTCATTCACTGACACACATTTATATCATAGTACCTTCCTCATGTCTGCAAACAGCAAGACAGACAAGGTCCTTTTCTTCATAGAACTGACATTCTGGCAGTGACAAACACTACAAAAGTAACCAAACAAGATCTGTGTGGTAGTGACAAGTGTGATGATAGTAAATTAATGGGTATAGCACTAAAGAGTGATTGTGTAGAAGGTGCTTTAGATCTGATCACCAGGAGGCCTCATTGAGGAAGTCATATTTGAGCTGAGACCTGAATACTGGGAAGAAACCAGCAGGGAAGATCTGGGGAAAGAACATTCCAATCAGCAGGTGCATTTATGCCAGTAGGTGCCACAGTGCTTGCATCTATAAAAACATCCCCCAATAGGGATGGTCATGATGCTTAATCCTGTCTTGTTCTAGGAAGAAATAATAATTATTAGTGGATATATTAACGTATTGGAGTATAAAAAGCTCTTCCTTCTCATTAAGAGATATATTTGTTTAAAATTTTACTTTTTTATATTTAATAGTCATAGAAATTTGTAGTATATTTATGTTATTTTGATCAATTATGTACAAATAATAATTACAATGATCACTCGATCTAGAATAAATATTTCATACCTGGAATTTGATGCACAGGATATTCTTAATTTTTAAAATTTAAAAATCAGTATTTTATTGATCAACAAAAGATACTTAAGCATAAAAGTGTACTACATTAGGATAAAATTATCTGAGGAATGTAGATTGAAATAAGAGTTTAAGGAGAAAATGGAATGAGATACAATTTCCCACTGTTAAAGAAAAACTTGTATATTTGTTTAAATGGATGATGCGGGCCGGGCGCGGTGGCTCACACCTGTAATCCCAGCACTTTGGAAGGCCGAGGCGGGCGGATCACAAGGTCAGGAGATCGAGACCATGGTGAAACCCCGTCTCTACTAAAAATAGAAAAAAATTAGCCGGGCGCAGTAGCGGGCGCCTGTAGTCCCAGCTACTCGGGAGGCTGAGGCCGGAGAATGGCGTGAACCCGGGAGGCGGAGCTTGCAGTGAGCCGAGATTGCGCCACTGCACTCCAGCCTGGGTGACAAAGCGAGACTCCATCTCAAAAAAAAAAAAAAAAAAAAAAAAAGAATTAGATATAAATGGATGATGCGGGGTCAAATTGCAATGATATTTAGATTCCATCTGGTACATTTTAAAGAGGGATGACTTGCTAATATTTACAAGGCATGGGAAAATAACAATTTGCTATTCTTTCAACTTATATAGAAAAATCACATGCAAGTATGTTGCAACTTTTTCAGTTACCTTTGAGGAAGTATGAGAGAGCAAAAACATTTGAAAATTATTGGTCTAGAAAAACCTCCCCTTTACAAACGCAAACATGTAGGTAAACTTAGGTAAAAGAAAGCAGGAAATTAATGTTTTTGAGAGTCTGAATCAGTTACTTGTAATATAATTTTTTATTGTTGCAACTACCGTCTATCAATGAGTCTCATGAACCACACATTATGAATTAATGTAGTTCTCACAACTACTCTATAAAACACAAACTTTTGCAGTAGTTCCCCCTTATACACAGGGGATATGTTCCAAGACCCCCAGGGGATGCCTGAAACCACAGATAGTACTGAACCTTATATATACCATGTTTTTTTTCCTATACATACCTTCCTATGATAAAGTTGAATTCATAAATTAGTCACAGGTAGAGATGAACAACAATAATAATAAAATAGAACAATTATAACAGTATGCCAGCATCCCTGCTCTTGTGCTTTGGGGCCATAATTAAGTAAAGTAAGGGTTCCTTGAACACAGAAGGGGTTCCTAAGAGAACAACTTGGGGAATGCAGTCATCGCGGAGCCGCTGGACAAAGGGAGCATCCACCTCCAGAGAGGAGGGGGCAGGAACGCCATGAGATTTAATGGCTTGCAACGGAAAACTTATGTATTTCTGGAATTTTCCACATATTTTTAAACCGCGGTTGATCTTGGGTAACTGAAAGCTTGCAAAGCAAAACCACAGATGAGTGGGGCACTAGTGTCCTTAAATTACCTTATAGATGACACTGAGGTTAAGGATGTTGCCCAAAGTCACACATCTAGAAAATATAGTAGCCACGATGAAAATCCAGGTCAGCCTGCATGCAAAATCTTCTTTCCACTTAGCTGCTTTGAGCCTGACTTCCCCCACTGTCTTTCCACTCTATAAGCTTTTGATAGCTCATTGGATAGAAAATAGGCTGTCTTAATCACTTTTTTGTCACCTTCACTAACAAATATATAAAATCTATGGTTGAATAGACTGTATTTGAGATTTACTGCACACCGAGGAACCCGGGATTCTATCAATAATTCCCTGCCAGGAGCAGTGGTTCATGCCTGTAATCACAGCACTTTAGAGGCTGAGGCGGGCAGATTGCTTAAGCCCAAGAGTTTGAGACCAGCCTGGGCAACATGGAGAAACCCCAAAATAGACAGGCGTAATGGTACCTGTAGTCCCACCTACTCAGGAGGCTGAGGCAGGAGGATCACCTGAGCCAAGGAGGTCAAGGCTTCAGTGAGCCCACATCATGCCACTACACTCCAGCCTGGGCAACAGAGTAAGACCCTGTCTCAAAAAAATAATATAACTCTCATTTTTTATAGCCTTTAGTTATGATTTACAAAAGGTTTATCTTCATTTGTGTCAGGCCTCTGAGCCCAAGCCAAGCCATCGCATCCCCTGTGACTTGCACATATACGCCCAGATGGCCTGAAGTAACTAAAGAATCACAAAAGTGCAAATGCCCTGCCTCGCCTTAACCGATGACATTCCACCACAAAAGAAGTGAAAATGGCCGGTCCTTGCCTTAAGCGATGATATTATCTTGTGAAATTCCTTTTCCTGGCTTATCCTGGCTCAAAAAGCTCCCCCACTGAGCACCTTGTGAGCCCCACTCCTGCCCGCCAGAGAACAACCCCCCTTTGACTGTAATTTTCCTTTACCTACCCAAATCCTATAAAACAGCCCCACCCTTATCTCCCTTCCCTGACTCTCTTTTTGGACTCAGCCCGCCTGCACCCAGGTGAAATAAACAGCCATGTTGCTCACACAAAGCCTGTTTGGTGGTCTCTTCACACGGACGTGCGTGACAATTTGGAGTCAATTATATTCAGCTGGCTGCCTCTGAACTCTAACGTTCTCTGACAAGCCTTTCTATCAGATAGATCAAGACTGGGTGAAAAGTTCTTTAAAAGTTCAGAGTTCTCTCTCTTTCATTACATTTTATTTATTTATTTATTTTTAATTATTATTATTTTTTAAAGAGTCTTGCTCTGTCGCCCAGGCTGGAGTACAGTGGTGCAATCTTGACTCACTGCAACCTCTGCCTCCCAGGTTCAAGCAGTTCTCCTGTCTCAGCCTCCTGAGTAGCTGCGATTACAGGCATGCACCACCATGCCTGGCTAATTTTTGTATTTTTAGTAGATACAGACAAGGTTTCACTATGTTGGCCAGGCTGGTTTTGAACTCCTGACCTCAGGTAATCCGCCCACCTTGGCCTCCCAAAGTGCTGGGATTACAGGTGTGAGGCACCACGCCCAGCCTACTTTTTTTTTTATAATTTGAAATACTGACTATATGTACTCTCATTGTAATCCTTAGTGATATATACTGACAAAAAGCTCTCCTATTGTGTTGCATCAAGCTCCAAATTATGAGGTTGAGCGTCAGCCAGAAAAACCTCATGTTTTCCATAAAATAAGTATGTCAAAAGACAGCGCTGTTGTGTCAGTTTTAAAAAGTAACTATGTAGTACACCCATGTTCAAAACAGCATTATTCACAATAGCCAGAAGATGGAAGCAACCCAAGTGTCCATCAGTGGCTGAATGCATAAGCAACACTAGGTAAATCTATGCAAGAATATTAGCCAAAGAAAGGAAGGAGTTCTGACACATGCAACAACATGGATGAACCTTGAAAATATTGCACTAAGTGAAACAAACCAGTCACAAAAGGACGCTATGATTGCACCACTGCACTCCAGCCTGGGCAACAGAGTAAGACCCTGTCTTAGAAACAAAAAACAAAACAAAAGACAAATACTGAATGATTCCACCTACATGCAGTACCTAGAGTAGTCAAATTCATAGAAAGTACAGTCGTGGTTGCTGGGGGCTGGGGGCTGGGGGCTGGGGGACGGGGAAATGGGAAGTGAGTGCTTAACGAGCACAGAGTTTCAGTTTGGGAAGATAAAAAGGTTCTGAAGATGGACAGTGGTGATGGTTGCACAACAGTGTGAGTGTACTTAATGCCACAAATTGAACACTTTAAAATGGTTAAAATGGTAAATTAATGCCATGTATATTTTACCACAATTTAAAAAAAGACTACACAGAAGCTATTGGTTTTTACGAAACAAAGCAGTGAATCTCAGATATTTTTTCCAAAAAGTCAATTATATATATTTTAAGTGTAAAAGCAAACTAATGGAAGAACATTTTATTAATTAGAAAGTGACATGTTTGTAGATGTGATAGAACATAGACACCTAGGTGATTTAGTATTTTTTCAATATACAAAGAACTACTCATGTACCGTAAAATGTAATACATATTACATTACATTTTTTAAGAAGGAATTTTCATTTTAACTCAATTTGAGTATTAATAGCTGAGCCGTTCAACATAAGTAAACTAAGAGTACTTCATAGTATATAGCTAACACACTTTCCTGCAACTACGTTTACTGCATTATCCTTTTTTATTTCAGGATCTCCAGGTCCCAGATGAAGAGATAATTCTACTTACTGGATATAGGATGCATTAGATCTTCTTACCTTTAAAAAAAAAAGGCAGCAATGATCAAAATACTAATCAATTACTTATAGACTCAGTGTATTTTTTCTTGGAGTAAATGTCCAGGATGGGTGATAGAATAAAATGCTCTTGGCTTTTGGAAAAATTGATACTGTATATAGCAAAATAATGTGAAACCTGTATGCATGGATATTCTTAACAATTTGAAGAAATCTTCACGGTTTTCCTGGGTTGTTGAGCTTCTAAAATGGTCTTTTCCTCAGATGTGATAATAAAGTGTTTATTCTGTACTCTACATGTACGTAGTGTTTGGTCAATAAACTTCGGTCACTCATGACTCATTACATTAGTCAACAAATTTTGTATGTTTGCCTTTCATGATGATGTTGATGGTAAGAATCCATCTACAAAAGCTTATTCAGTACTCGGGATGTGCAAGACATTGTGTTACAGCCTGTGACTGTTAATCCCAGGGCCAGCAGCTGTGAAACTTGGGGATGGGAAACAAAACATATTGCAAACCAATCAGGAATGTCCAGGCACTTAGGATGCTAGATAACTAGATGGAAGTTCCAAAAGAGGGTTCTAAATATATTATTTCACCCTATAATTGGAATTCATGTTTCAGTGAGCCACATACCTGCAGCTAGGGCACCCGACAAATGTTTACATGACTGACAATGCCAGGGTGACTCTTTTCTACCATCTTTTCCTGGTTTTTCCCTTAGTATCTTTGCCTTTAAACTTTGGCAGGTTTGGGACCCTGAATGCATTGATATAATCAGAAAATTGACAAAATTGTATCCATGATACTGAATAAGATGCAGAAAAAAGAAATTCAGTGAGTAAACAAACTTGGAAAATGTTTATTCTCATGAACAATAAAAAACCATAAAATTATAACAATAAGATAAAATTTTTCATTTACTACTGAAGATTTTAAAAATTGAAATGCCAGGCCAGGCACAGTGGCTCATGCCTGTAATCCCAGCCCTTGGGGAGGCTGAGGCGGAAGGATCACTTGAGGCCAGGAGTTTGAGACCAGCCTGGCCAACATGGTGAAAACACATCTCTACTAAAAATAAGTGTGGTGCTGCACACCTGTAATCCCAGCTACTTGGGAGGCTGAGGCATGAGAATCGCTTGAACCTGGGAGGTGGAGGTTGCAGTGAGCCGAGATCATGCCACTGCACTCCAGCCTGGGCAACAGAGAGAGCCTCTGTCTCAAAAAAAAAAAAATTGAAATGCAAATTAGTATTTGAGAAATTGGTACTGCAGACATTGCTGTTATTACATTTAGCAATATATATATCCAGAAAAATAAGATGTTAATTGTTAATAACCTCTAAACAAGTAATTCTATTTCTTGGAATCTAAGAAAATAAGTAGAAAATGTGAATAAGGAAAACAGTAAAATGATAATAGTGGTTGTGTTACGATGGTGGGATTATGGATAACTTTTGTCGTCTAAATGTTTGGTAGTTGTGATTTTGTTACTTTTAGAATTTTAAAACTATACATAAAAAAGAAAAACATGCCGGGCGCGGTGGCTCAAGCCTGTAATCCCAGCACTTTGGGAGGCCGAGACGGGCGGATCATGAGGTCAGGAGATCGAGACCATCCTGGCTAACCCAGTGAAACCCCGTCTCTACTAAAAAATACAAAAAATTAGCCGGGCGAGGTGGCGGGCGCCTGTAGTCCCAGCTACGCGGGAGGCTGAGGCAGGAGAATGGCGTGAACCCGGGAGGCGGAGCTTGCAGTGAGCTGAGATCCGGCCACTGCAGTCCAGCCTGGGCGACAGAGCGAGACTCCGTCTCAAAAAAAAAAAAAAAAAAAAGAAAAACATTAACATTGCCTGTGAAAAATCACTTTGTATGCCTTGTTAGTAAAATATTTTGAGAGATCAAAATACTTGATCTCTCAATTACTCAGTATCTCACTTCCCATTGCCATTGCAAGTCCCAACATCTGGGAAAGAGATAGATGACTTTACGGGAAAAACTTTGATTTGGCTACAAATGCGAAGTCAGTACCCACTGGGGCACCAGCATGAGGCTTCCTTTCTCTAAAACCTATCGCGTCTCACCAGCGCTGCAGAGTGAAGCTCAGACTCCACAGGCCGGCACTCAGAGCCCTGACCTCTTCCCACCTTTGCTTTCCACCTTCACCTACTGTCACTCTTGTTGTATTCTACTAATATTCATTTACATGTGTTTATTAATTTATTTGTTCAACAAATATTGAGGGTTTGCCCTGTGCCAGGCACAGTCCTAAGTCCCCACTGACAAAGAGAAGAACAAAAACCCTAGAAGGGTGGTACCCTCATGGACTGTAGGTCTCGGGATGGAGATGAACGTTCATAAAGAGCCACGTGGGGAAATGTCAACTTACAAGAGCTGAGTGCTGCATGGTGTTATGGTCATGTATGAAAGGGGAGGGAGAGTTTATGGGTAGAAGAGGGTATATTGCCCCTGAACAAGTGACTTTTTGAACTGAGATCTGTTGATGACTCAGTAACCTAGACAAAGAGGTAGACATGGGGACTGTCAACCAACACTCTCCTCTCTCCTGGTCTAGAGGTGGACACACATGTCCCAGCTGGGCCAGCCAGACTCCTCCTGGCAAGTCACATCTTGAGCAGAGTGATCTGAGGACTAAAAACAATTGCAGCTGCTTCACCGTGAGCTCTGGGCCCTGAAGCAACTGTCCATGGGTTTCCTCCTCCCAGACTCTAGACCCGACCCGTTTCTGCCTGGCTCTGGGCATAGTCGTCCAGCTTCCCCTCTGATTCGTGAGTCAGCATCCTTCCATTTCTTTCAGCTGAGCTGGTCTTGGTTGCCTGCAACCAAAGAAGGAACCCAAACTCACAGAGGGGAGGTGCCCTGACACAGGGAAGCTTAAAGGCCCCACAGTGTGAGGGGACCAGTTTAGCAGGACTTCCCAGCGCCCCCAGTACCTAGATGTTCTACTCTTTCTTGCTGTATTTGCCCATGCCGTCCCCCTTTTTGGAATAGTCTCCTCTCCAACCTATACACTTTGATGCTGCCTGTGTGTGTATCTACATTTATATATTTAATTAATTGATGTATTTTTAAGAAAGGGAGAGGATGGCAGGGTGTGGTGGCTCATGCCTGTAATTCCAGCACTTTGGGAGGCTGAGGCAGGCGGATCACCTAAGGTCAGAAGTTCCAGACCAGTCTGCCCAACATGGCAAAACCCCGTCTCCACAAAAAATACAAAAACTTAGCCGGGTGTGGGCCGGGCGCGGTGGCTCAAGCCTGTAATCCCAGCACTTTGGGAGGCCGAGATGGGCGGATCACGAGGTCAGGAGATCGAGACTATCCTGGCTAACACGTTGAAAACCCATCTCTACTAAAAAATACAAAAAAACTAGCCGGGCGAGGTGGCGGGCGCCTGTAGTCCCAGCTACTTGGGAGGCTGAGGCAGGAGAATGGCATAAACCCGGGAGGCGGCGCTTGCAGTGAGCTGAGATCGCGCCACTGCACTCCAGCCTGGGCGACAGAGCGAGACTCCGTGTCAAAAAGAAAAAAAAAAAAAAAAAAAAATTAGCCGGGTGTGTTGGAGGGCACCTGTAATCCCAGCTACTCGGGAGGCTGAGGCAGGAGAATGGCTTGAACCCGGCAGGCAGAGGTGGCAGTGAGCTGAGATCACACCACTGCACTCCAGCCTAGGCAACAAGAGCTAAACTCTGTCTCAAAAAAAAAAAAAAAGAAAAGAAAAGGGAGAGGAGGCTGGGCATGGTGGCTCATGCCTGTAATCCCAGCACTTTGGGAGGCCAAGGTGGGTGGATTACTTAAGGTCAGGAGTTCGAGAGCAGCCTGGCCAACATGGTGAAACCCTGTTTCTACTAAAAAATACAAAAATTAGCCAGGTGTGATGGTGTGCACCTGTAATCCCAGCTACTCAGGAGACTGAGGCACGAGAATCATTTGAACCCAGGAGGCCAAGGTTGCAGTGAGCCGAGATCATGCCACTGTACTCCAGTCTGGGCGACAGAACAAGACTCTGTCTCAAAAAAAAAAAAAAAGAAAAAGAAAAAAAAGGAGAAAAAGGAAAGAAAGGGAGAGGAGAGAGTGGGAGGAGGAAGAGGAAAGAGGAAAGGAGAAGAAGAGAGGGGATAGAAGGACGGTGAGAAAGGGAATATATCCAGCTCAGAAGTTTCTTCCCTACCAGAACGTGAACGACCCTCCCCCGAACTCCCAGAGCCTGCTCCTGTGAACTCTCTAAATCCTGCCTTGCTTTATAGTTGTGTGTATGTCTGTCTATCTGTCTTGTGCTCCCTGTTGGATAGGAAGCTCCTTGGGGACAGGATCTTGTCAAATTTTTCATTTTCTCTTTCACAGTACCTAGTTCCTGTATCTAAACTTAGTAGATGCTAAAAAGATGTTGGCCGTTTGACTGATACAACCAAAAAAAAAAAAAAGACCTCCAGAATTCAGAAGTAAAGGGAGAGGCAGCAAATCCTGTCACATCTGGCTTAATTACACATTGATGGCGACCTACTAACAAGGTCCCTTATGAGTAACTTAAAATGTAATTATTCTTTAAGATTGAGCATATTACCCAGATTTTTATATCTTGCATGTTTTGAGCAAATATCTTAACAGGAAGCAGTACAGTGTGATGAAGGAGTCAGAGAGAGAACTGGCTCCACATTCTGCTCTACCACCTCCGACCTGAGTAGTTCATTGGACCTTGGACGTTGAGCCTCAGGATCTTTTTCTGTAAAATGATGATAATAATATTACCTCCAAGACTGGCTTATATTAAAGCTCTTGTTAAAGTAGTTAGCAAGTCATTATTTAAATTTTTTGAATATTTTTAACATTTCATAAAATGTATTGAATGTATTTAGCCATAATCTATTTAACCACTGTCCCATTTTTACACATTAAGATAATGTTTAACATTTTTAATATTTTAAATAATTTTGTAAATGTAGATCTTGGAGGGAGAACTTTTCATCAAATTTAGATTTATTCCTTAGGATTGATTTCAGAAGTGTAATTATCATATCAAAAAGAAATTTTATGGCTCTTCATATGCATAATCAAATAGCTTTCAAAAAGGCAAAACCAATGTATGTTCCCACTAATACATGATATATGAGAATCCCCATTTCATCACATTCCTATCAGGATTTCCTGGGGGTTTTTTAATTTGCAAATTTGATAGGCAGAAAATGCCATCTTATTTGTTTTCATGTCTTTATTAATGAGGTTAAACATATTTTCCAGGTATTTTCAAACAAGTTTTGTTTTTCCCTTTTGAGAATTAACTATTCCTGTCAACAAGGCATTCCTAACCAGCCACTCTACTTACCAAGTTTTAAAATGTTCCTTAAAATGCTGTAGAACATTTGCTAGTACATAGCCAATGAAGTTAGAACTCTCAGCACTTTCTTCAAGAGGGATCTTGAGTGTGAAATTAGAGGAAGGCAGAATGCTTAAGTCTGTCATCACTGTTTCATCTTGTTTGGAAATATTTCCTTCATGAATCCTTGGAACTACCTACAGAAGAAGGATTATACAGTAAAAGATTACTAAATCCCAATACACGTTCAATAGTAATTTAATACCACCTTAGTCAGGATAGGCTAGGCTGTGCTGAGGTAACAGATTAGTCCCGGCATTCCTAGGGCTTCATGCAACAAAGATTTATTTCTTGCTCGTGTTATGTGTCCGTTACAAGGGCTGCATACCAGTAAACACTGAGGAGCCTGGTAGGCAGAGGCACATTATCTCATAGCTGTAGCAGATGAATTCATGACTTTCTTTGTGCCCTCAGCAGAAAAAGAGAATAGATGAGCACACATAGGCTCTTCACTGTCTCAGTCTACAAAGAACCCTTCTCAGTTTTGCTCACGCTTCATTGGCCAGAACTTGCCACATGGCAACGTTTAACCACAGGGGGAGCTGGAAAATATGAGACAGGAGGTGGGATGTTTGCTGAGTATTACTGTCTGTGCCACAAACTTTATTGCATTGCACCAAGCTTTGTACTGAGTTTTCCTAAAAATTTACACTTTATGGTTGTTTGTGTGATTTTGGCAAGAATCAGTGCAAAATTTATGTCACTCTTAACGAATAACATGTATGTTACTCTCTTAATGAATTCTCCAGTGCATAGACTTTGATTTGAATCATTTAAATGGAACTGAACTGATAGGCAACTTGATGTAACCTTAAGAGAATGATTTTTAAATTTTCCCTTCTCTTTCTGTGACTATAACATATATAAAAACGGCATAAAGTATTTGTTTGGTTTAAATAATTGTAAAGTAAACACTTACGTAACTATTATACAGCCAGGGGCCATAACCCTTTTCACTTGCTGGAATTTGCATATTTCTTTCCTAAGGCTTCTCTTCAGCACTTGCTATTTTATGGGTTTGTATTTTTCTTTACATGGTGACATAAGAGCTGTTTTGAGAAAAGTAACTTCACAGGCAGTTTAGCAAAGTGGTTACGTTCACTCATTCTAGAGAAATACTGCTTGACTTTGAATTCTAGTTCTACCATTTACTAGCTGTGTGAGCTCAGACAAGTTGCTTAACCTCCTTTGTGCCTCATTTGAAAAACTGGGGAAAGAATTCTACTTCCCTTATAGGGTCACTGAGGGTATTAAATGGTCTGATATATGGAAAAAGTTATTAGAACATTGCCTGACACCTAGTAAATGCTCTTTAGTGGTAATAATTGTTATAAAAGTATATAATTGAAAACCATAATTTTATTTTATGTGGAGGTTTTTATATAGAAGTGCCTTTGCTATCAGCATAAAGAATTTTAGATACATCTGTTAGTGTTACTCAGAGACACTAGAATGGAAGTAAATTGAAGCACAGAATAGGAAATACTGACAATGGTAAAAACAACTAAATATTGACTGTAGATTTTTTTTTTTTTTTGAGACGGAGTCTTGCTCTGTTGCCCAGGCTGGAGTGCAGTGGCCGGATCTCAGCTCACTGCAAGCTCCGCCTACCGGATTTACACCATTCTCCTGCCTCAGCCTCCCAAGTAGCTGGGACTACAGGCGCCTGCCACCTCGCCCGGCTAGTTTTTTTTGTATTTTTTAGTAGAGACGGGGTTTCACCGGGTTAGCCAGGATGGTCTCGATCTCCTGACCTCGTGATCCGCCCGTCTCGGCCTCCCAAAGTGCTGGGATTACAGGCTTGAGCCACCGCGCCCAGCCTGACTGTAGATTTCTAAAGGTTGAAAGCACTGCTAAAATTTTTCTTCAAGTTTTATTCTTCAAGACAATACGTTTTCCTCATTAAACTTAAAGTCTGTATATACGAGGATGATCGAATATATTGAATTACTTTACCTTCCTTGAGTATGATCTAATGGAGTTACAGAATCAGAGAGCTGGCAGGGATTGGAACAGTGGCTTTCAAAACTCTTTGACTGTGGTCTGTAGTAATGAATACACTTGATAGCATGACTCAAAACACACACGTATGTCTACATATGTGTGTATATATGTTTACACACATGCACATATACCAAATGGAAATGAAATTCCATG
Organism: Macaca fascicularis; assembly: GCF_037993035.2. Lineage (NCBI taxonomy): Eukaryota > Metazoa > Chordata > Mammalia > Primates > Cercopithecidae > Macaca > Macaca fascicularis. Next base: position 69,299,507 of record NC_088392.1, on the reverse strand, counting down.
ATGTGCATATGACTTATGAAATGCAATACATGCTAATATTTTCTAGTTTGTCCTATTCTATTTTTTGTATGGTTTTTAACCTTGTTTTTTAATGAGCTTGCTGTGACTTTCCAAACTTATTTCTGAAATCATGCACGATCCACAGCTTTGTAGTTTGAAAGAGGGAAATGCTGGATTACAGAATGCTGTAAGTCAAATTTCCTAGAAGCAGTGCCTGAGATTCTGACAGAAATGGTTTAGAAAGGAGTGCTCTCAGGTGTGACTTTTAAGGGGAGAGGAAAGCAAACTAGAGAAGAGAAAGCAGCTAAGCAAGAATATGGCTTCAGATGACCATTAGCCTCAGCCTGATCCTGCAGGAAACTCTGGGGCATAAGTGCCCCAAGGGCAATCTTTGGGAGAAAGTTTCAGAGATAAGCAGTTAGCAGCAGCACCAGCACCAGTGGGAGCTGGTAAAAGGGATCCCCAGGGATCTGGATAGGGCACCAACATAACATACTACACAGAATATTGCATCTTCAATTGCTCTGCCCAGTAATTTTTTTATCCGGGTCTTTTTGGGAACCCCTCGATACCAGACTCATCAGGAATCACTAGCCTGATTGTAGATTAAGGTAATGTGTGTGTGTTGGAGTGGGGATGTCTTAGGAAGAAAAGTCACTTGAGTATTATGCAAAAAGTTATTGACTGAACCTGGGAGTCATGGTATAGGTGGAATTTAAGATGGCAATATGTTTTTATTTTTGTTTTTGTTTTTGAGACAGACTCTCACTCTGTTGCCCAGGCTGGAGTGCAGTGGCACGATCTCCACTCTCTGCAACCCCCACCTCCCGGGTTCAAGCGATTCTCCTACCTCAGCCTCCTGAGTAGCTGGGATTACAGGTGTGCGCCATCACACTTGGCTAATGTTTTATGTTTTTGGTAGAGATGGGGTTTCACCATGTTAGCCAGGCTGGTCTCAAAACTCCTGACCTCAAGTGATGCACCCACCTCGGCCTCCCAAAGTGCTGGGATTACAGGCATGAGCCACCGTGCCCAGCTGGCAATATATTTTTATGTGAAGAGTAACATATACATGTTTAATTCTCAAGATAACTCAGTGGCTTTATTGTGTCAGCAACTAATAAGAGCTATAATTTACAGAGCTCTTGTTTTGTATAAGAAATCTATACTAATCACTTTATAGGTGTACATGTTAAGATAGCTGTTATTATTCCCATTTTACTACAGGTGAAAACTGAGGCCTACAATGGTTCAGGTACTTTCCCAAGCTTACTCAGCTGGTAAGTTTCAGCGTCAAATTTTGAACTCAAATTGCTTTATTTGTAAGTCTTCTCTCTTAAAAACTACGTTGGCCAGATTTCTTCAAGGTTACCTCTATCAGTTATAGCCCTATAACTCTAAGCAGAATTGGCCATTTCTAGATTAGAAAGTGTTTTGTGTGTTTTGTTTTGTTTTGTTTTGTTTTTGAGATGGAGTCTCGTTCTGTCGCCTGGGCTGGAGTGCAGTGGCCGGATCTTGGCTCACTGCAAGCTCCGCCTCCCGGGTTCACACCATTCTCCTGCCTCAGCCTCCCGAGTAGCTGGGACTACAGGTGCCAGCCACCTCACCCGGCTAGTTTTTTGTATTTTTTTTTAGTAGAGAGGGGGTTTCACCGTGTTAGCCAGGATGGTCTCCATCTCCTGACCTCGTGATCCGCCTGTCTCGGCCTCCCAAAGTGCTGGGATTACAGGCTTGAGCCACCGCGCCCAGCCTTGATTTTCTTTATAGAGTTTCTTGTTTTCTAAAGACCATGAACTATGTTAAATCAAGTCAGCCTGAAGGCAATCACAATGGAAATATGAATACCCCCTGCAGCTTGTCTTCAAATTCAGATACAATTAATACATAAATTAACAGTGAAATCAAGGTGTGCACATGTCATCTCCGTATCTGCTCTTGGGTCTCGCCTTTACCTGTATTGAATTAAAGATGATCTCCGTTTCTGGGGTCTGGTTTGCCAGTTCAGACACCCAGCCAAATTGCCCTCTCATCTTCTCCACCAGATAGGCAGTGTCCTCCAAGTGCTTCCGGGTCATCTGGAGAATCTGGCTGTACTGCTGATTGGATACATTGACCAACCTGATGGCCTCGTCTAATTCTGTGTGTAGAGCAGGTACGCCAGGACAGTCTAGCAAAGAAAGTAACGTGGAGAAGGAAAAGGTCCATGAAACTTGGAGGTGGGCGACATGGGCTTATGTCCCAGCCCTTACACTATTTTCCCCTTTTGCCTGTGGGAGTTTTTAGTTATGTCTGTTGTTCTGGAGTAATTACTAATATCGCCTACATCTGTGTCAAACCAGATCCAGTTTAACTGTTAATTATATGGTTTTATGTAACAGAAACTGGGCTGGAGACAGAACTTTTTGTCATAAATTCCACATGCCTACCACCTATATTAAGAAAACATTTGCCAAAACAGATGAAGTCCTTACTATGCCCCTTCTACATCACATCCCATTTATCCCTTAAAAAGGACACTACTGTTTGATTTTGGATGTATATGTCCAGTACCAGTAATCAGTATGGGAAAAGAGGAAAAGGACCACATATAGTGAAGCCACTTAAAATTAAGACCAAAAGTGCATAGTAAATAGTGAAAAAAAAAAGATTTGTGATGTTTTGGAAATTAGTTTATATTTATCAATAATGAAATTATAATTACAGTTGCATGTTTAGTATTAGAACAAAGTAAATCAAAGCTGATTGAAGAGACAAAATTATTATTTGATTAAAGGTATGAGATGTGTTTATAATAGCAAAACCTTGAAAGCAAATGTACTTCAGCTGGGGAATGAATAAATAAATAGTGATCTGCCTACATAGACCAACATACAACAGTGAATTAATGAACTAGAGCAGCACGTATCCACATGGCTAACCCTTGCAAACTACACTGAGTGAAAAGCCACATTGCAAAAGAATACATAAGTAATAATATTTATATTGTTAGGAAAGAAAAATTATCCAGAACTTGGAAATAAGGCAAAAGAATGGTTGCATTTCCTTTCGTTTCTTTTTCTTTTCTTTTTTTTCTTTTTTTTTTTTTTTTTTTTGAGACGGAGTCTTGCTCTGTCACCCAGGCTGGAGTGCAGTGGCCAGATCTCAGCTCACTGCAAGCTCCGCCTCCCGGGTTCACGCCATTCTCCTGCCTCAGCCTCCCGAGTAGCTGGGACTACAGGCGCCCGCCACCTCACCCGGCTAGTTTTTTTGTATTTTTTAGTAGAGACGGGGTTTCACCATGTTAGCCGGGATGGTCTCGATCTCCTGACCTCGTGATCCGCCCGTCTCGGCCTCCCAAAGTGCTGGGATTACAGGCTTGAGCCACCGCGCCCGGCCTCTTTTTCTTTTCTTTTCTTTTTTTTCTTTTTCCAAGACAGGTTCTCGCTCTGTTACCCAGGCCAGAGTGCAGTGGCATGATCATAGCTCACTACAGCCTGGAACTCCTGGGCTCAAGTGCTATCTCCACCTTAGCCTCCTGAGTAGCTGGGACTACAGGCTCACACCAGCATGCCCAGCTAATTTTTAATTTTTTTGTAGAGGTGGGGTCTCACTTTGCTGCCCAGGCTTGCATGTCCTTTCAATGTCATAGTAAATTATTGTCTAAGAGGTTGACCCAAAGATCACTTCAAGGTCTAAGGAAGAGATACTTTGTTGTCTTCACTATTTACTATTGATTAGGGCCTGACTCCATGAAATTACCTGTAAATTATGGAATGAAAAGTGGCAAATGTTTGTCTAGTAGAGATGTAAATTATTTTGGTCTGTTAGAAAAGATAATGGCAAAATTTACAGTTTAGTTGCCTTTTCGAATATTAACTAACTTATATCTAATTCCATAATCTTTCAGCATTCTGTCTGTCCTTGACTGTAAGCACTCCAGTCTCTCTTATACTCCTTTGACCCAGCTCTAACGCCCTGCTGGTTCCTTCATTAATAAGTCAAATAGTCAAATTGACATTTGATATGTGCCCATTTCTTTTTTCTTTTTCTTTTCTTTCTTTTTCTTTTTTTATGTTTGAGACAGAGTATCACTCTGTTGCCCAGGCAGGAGTGCAGTGGCACAATCTTGGCTCACTGCAACCTCTGCTTCCTGGGATCAAGTGATTCTTGTGCCTCAGCCTCCCGAGTAGCTGGGACTACAAGTGCACGCTACCATGCCTGGCTAATTTTTGTATTTTTAGTAGAGATGGGGTTTCACCATGTTGACCAGGCTGGTCTCAAACTCCTGGCCTTAAGTAATTGCCCACCTTGGCCTCCCAAAGTGCTGGGATTACAGGCATGAGTGACCACGCCCAGCCAGACATGTGCCCATTTCATGTTTGTATGATGTTTTTTTTTTTTTTTTTTTTAATGGAGTCTCACTCTGTGGCCCAGGCTGGAGTGCAATGGTGCGATCTTGGCTCACTGCAACCTCTGCCTCCCGAGTTCAAGCGATTCTCCTGCCTCAGCCTCCTGACTAGCTGGCACTACAGGCACGCACCACCACGCCCAGCTAAATTTTTTTGTATTTTTAGTAGAGACTGGGTTTCACCATGTTAATCAGGCTGGTCTGGAACTCCTGACCTTGTGATCTGCCCACTTTGGCCTTCCAAATTGCTGGGATTACAGGCATGAGCCACCACGCCTGGCTGTATGAAGCATATTTTTAAGGTTAAAAGTTCTACATTGACAATGCAAAAATCAAAATGTAAAACATTGCTATGTAGGATATAGGCATGTGTATATATTATATGTATAAGGGACATGATATGAGTAGGAAGAAATGCAAGGAAATAATTAATACCAAATTCAAAATAGCACTTTCCTTTTGAGGAGATAAAGTGAATGTGATGTGGAAGGGGACATAGTGGGGCTTTGTCTGTTTTGGTAATGTTCTATTTCTCAATCTAGGTGATTGAGAATTTTTTTTTTTTTTCTGAGACAAAGTCTCGCTCTGTCACCTAGGCTTTAGTGCAGTTGCTCGATCTCGACTCACTGCAACCTCTGCCTCCTGGTTTCAAGCGATTCTTCTGCCTCAGCCTCCGGAGTAGCTGGGATTACAGGTGTGCACCACCACACCTGGCTAATTTTTATATTTTTAGTAGAGACAGGGTTTCACCATATTGGCTAGGCTGGTCTCAAACTCCTAACCTCAAGTGATTTTCCTGCCTCAGCCTCCCAACGACCTGGAATTACAGGCATTAGCTACCATGCCTGGCCTATTACATCATTCTTTATATATTTATAATAAAATGCAATTTATAATAACAATTTTAAGCAGTATGGGAGCACATTAGGACATTCTTTACATTTTACCTTTGCAACACTAAACTTTCATTGAATTTGTACTGTATTACCTGATGTATACTGTATCTATTATCTGGTGCATATAGATTATCAGGTGCATTTTAATGTATTATCTGATTTATTCTGTATTATCTTGTGACATTCAAGAATTATTAATAAACTATTTTAGCTGGGTAGAAGGAAATAGATGTTGATGATACATAGAGGGATGCTTGAGCGGGACTATTTTTGTAAGAGGTCAGTATATGAAGTGTATATTTTTCTGTTATAAAAACCTCTGCTTCTGTATATAACTTTGCAACTGTGACTTAAAAAACAAATACTTGAATAATGAGAATCACTGATACTTCAGACATTTTATTTAATCTTCAAAAGATGTGTATGAAGCAGATATATTATTCCCACCTTCCAAATGATAAAACAGGCTGAGAGAGTCCTCGAGTCAGCAATTCAGGAGAGCACTCCTTTTTTATTTTTTTAATTTTATTTATCTATTTATTTGTTTTTTCTTTTTTCGAGACAGAGTCTCGCTCTGTGGCCCAGGCTGGAGTGCAGTGGCTTGATCTCAGCTCACTGCAACCTCCGCCTCCCAGGTTCAAGCAATTCTTTTGCCTCAGCCTCCTGCGTAGCTAAGATTACAGGTTCATGCCACCACACCCGGCTAATTTTTGTATTTTTAGTAGAACGGGGTTTCGCCATGTTGACCAGGCTGGTCTCAAACTCCTGACCGCAGGTGATCTGCCCACCTCGGCCTTCCAAAGTGCTGGGATTACAGTGTGAGCCACTGCTCCAGGCCAGGAGAAAGAGCACTCTCAACTGCTCAGGTTACCCAGCGAAAAGGTCCAGTTTATAATCATAGCTACTTGGAGCAATGCTTTCCAAAACCTTTTCTGCCACAAGACATTCTAGATGTCAAATTGTCTAATATACATTCTAAGGCGGGGTAGATGTGCCCATGGCAGAAAATTTGGCCCAAGAGGGATGTGGAGAAGTAGACAAGTCCATTTGTATAATGTACTCTGCTTTCAAAAGAAGGGGGAGAAAAGACCAACTACTGAGGTGGGGAGAGGCTGAGAGAGAATGAAGTGGAAGAGGGAGAGAAAGAACAATCCTTGTTCTTGTTCTGTGGCCCGTGTAACCTGACTCCCTCACTAGCCCAACTAGCCTGAGAATTCAGTGGAAATAAGAACCTAGGCTGGTGATGTTTAAAAAGGAGAAAGGGGCTGGGCATGGTGGCTCAGGCCTGTAATCCCAGCACATTGGGAGGTGGAGGCGGGCGGATCACTTGAAGTCAGGAGTTCACCACTAGCCTAACCAACATGGTGAAACCCCATCTCCACTAAAAATACAACAAAGTAGCTGGGCATGGTGGCAGGTGCCTGTAATCCCAGCTACTCGAGAGGTTGAGGCAGCAGAATCACTTGAACCTGGGAAGCGGAGGTTGCAGTGAGCCGAGATCGTGCCATTGCACTCCAGCCTGGGTGACAAAGCGAGACTCTGGCTCAAAAAGAAAGAGAAAGGGAGTGTTGTCCACTCTAAAAAGGTTTAATAACTACTCGAATAATGATCTAATTTAATAGACTCCATTAAATTCATGGTTTTTTTATTTAATTGAATAAAAAATTTAGAAAGGGAATCTTATTCCTTTTGAGTTGGAAAGCATATAGATGTTTAGAACCCCTACAATGCGTTAATTTGCACAATGGAAAGACCTATTTCATAATAGAGAATATTAATATGTAATTTACAGGCTCCTTGAGCAAGGTGATTAAATAAAAGTAATATGTTAAAAAGTCAAATAAATTTTAAAGATGTCTAATACTTTTTAATATATTATATATGCATACATGTACATATGGTCCCCAACTTACAATGGTTCGACTTACAATTTTTCGAACTTATGATGGGTTAACTGTGACATAACCCTATCCTAAGTCAAGGAATATCTTATGGTTAAAAGTTTGGAAAATACAGAAAGAAGTATTTTTTAAAATCATGGTTTTTTTTTGTTTGTTTGTTTTTTTGAGACGGAGTCTTGCTCTGTCGCCCAAGCTGGAGTGCAGTGGCGCGATCCTGGCTCACTGCAAGCTCCGCCTCCTGGGTTCTCGCCATTCTCCTGCCTCAGCCTCCCGAGTAGCTGGAACTACAGGCGCCCGCCACCGCGCCCGGCTCATTTTTTGTATTTTTAGTAGAGACGGGGTTTCACCATGGTCTCAATCTCCTGACCTTGTGATCCGCCCGCCTCGGCCTCCCAAATTGCTGGGATTACAGGCGTGAGCCACCGCGCCCGGCTAAAATCATGTTTAATCTTAAAACCCAAAGGTAACCTTTACTACTATTGTGGTGTATCTAATGATACTTTAAAAGCCAAATATGTTCAGGATATTATGTTGTTTAAGATTGTAACAATTTCTTGGCCGGCCGCTCACGCCTGTAATCCCAGCACTTTGGGAGGCCGAGGTGGGAGGATCATGAGGTCAGGAGTTCGAGACCAGCCTGACCAATATGGTGAAACCCCGTCTCTACTAAAAATACAAAAATTAACCAGGTGTGGTGGCACATGCCTGTAATCCCAGCTACTCAGGAGGTTGAGGCAGCAGAATTGCTTGAACTCAGGAAGTAGAGGTTGCAGTGCGCGAAGATCACACCACTGCACTCCAGCCTAGGTGACAGAAAAGATTGTAACAATTCCATTCTCCCTTTTCTCTGAACAGCAAAATTCGTTGCAAGTTGCTCATTGTTAGATTGAGGGGACAAAGCCAAGGGAGGGACAGGAGTTTCCACTGACTATGCTTTTTGTTCTTTCTGTTGATATAAATTATTCCAGCGGTCTTCACTGTGGGAAGTTAAGGGCACAAGAGCTATTACTTGGTAGTAAACGAATTATAATCTGATTTTTCTGAACATCCTTTATAGCAGGGGTCCCCAACCCCTGGGCCATGGACCCGTACCAGCCTGTGGCCTCTTAGGAAGGGAGCTGTACGTAGGAGGTGAGCGGCAGGTGAGCAAGCATGACTGCCTGAGCCCCGCCTCCTGTCAGATCAGCAGAGGCATTCGATTCTCACAGGAGCACGAACCCTGTTGTGAACTGTGCATGCAAAGGGTCTAGGTTGAACGCTCCTTAGGAGAATAATGCCTGATGATCATCCCCAAACCGTACCCCCTGCCCCACCATCTTTGGAAAAATTGTCTTCCACGAATCTAGTCCCTTGTACCAAAAGGCTGGGGACCACTGTTTTATAGAAGAATTTTGTTAGAACCCAGAGATTATCTTGGGTCCTTTACTTACACATTACTCAACTGAGGCCTAGACAGCATAAATGACTTGCCCAAAATCTCTAGCTAGTGTTGTAGAATTTACTGACATATTGATTTCTGTCCGTCCTGTATCTTCCAATTTCCAACTCTAAGCCATTAGCCACACTTTAAAAATTTCCTTCCCTTAGGGCTTTAGTGAGATAAAATGCAGAAGCATAGGAATCACAAGCTCTTGTTTTATTTATTTATTTATTTATTTTTTTTTTTTTTGAGACGGAGTCTCACGCTGTTGCCCAGGCTGGAGTGCAGTGGCGCGATCTCGGCTCACTGCAAGCTCCGCCTCCCGGGTTCCCGCCATTCTCCTGCCTCAGCCTCCTGAGTAGCTGGGACTACAGGCGCCCGCCACCGCGCCCGGCTAATTTTTTGTATTTTTAGTAGAGACGGGGTTTCACTGTGGTCTCGATCTCCTGACCTTGTGATCCGCCCGCCTCGGCCTCCCAAAGTGCTGGGATTACAGGCTTGAGCCACCGCGCCCGGCCAAGCTCTTGTTTTATATAAGAAAATTTGTAATTTGGCCCTGGTGGGGTAGGAGGAGTGACTTTAGTTCGAGAAGGAAAAGGGAATGAGGGGAGGGATGGAGGAAAGGGAGAATGATTTCCTAAATGGGGAAGGAACTAGAAAGGCCACTCTGAGAGGGAAAAGGATTCCCGGGGTTTGGAAGGAGAAGCCATTTTCCCAATTTAAATGCTAATTAGTTAATTAACCCACCAATGGGAGAGAGCCAATGCCGCTTAAAAAAAAATATTTCACTTGTCTAAACACTGATTTACAGAATGAAAAGGTTTCTTTCATGGTTGGAGGCGGGGATTCTTTTTTTTTTTTTGCGGTAAGAAGGAAAGAGTTGCCCTAATTTGCTCAAGGTTTTTCTTTTGCGCACTGTAGTGTTTGGTCATTAATCATTTAAAAAAAAACACACACACACACACAAGAACGACAGTTTGTAAACCGGGCCGGGGACGGTGGTTCATGCCTGTAATCCTAGCACTTTGGGAGGCTGAGGTGGGCGGATCACAAGGTCAGGAGTTAGAAACCAGCCTGGCCAATATGGTGAAACCTCGTTTCTACTAAAAATACAAAAAAATTAGCCAGGCGTGGTGGCGCACACCTGTAATCCTAGCTACTCGGGAGGCTGAGGAAGGAGAATTGCTTGAACGCGAGAGGTGGAGGTTGCAGTGAGCCGAGATTGCACCACTGCACTCCAGCCTGGGCAATAGAGCAAGACACCATCTCAAAAAAAAAAAAAAAAAAACAAAAAAACTACATTGAACGCCCCCACATGGAAATGAGCCTGCAAAAAAGTGCTTGGAGGAGGAAAGCAAATGAATCCACCATGCTTGTGAGAATGAGATTTTGTCCTCTGTCCAGAATACTAAAGAAACCCTAAAAAAATTGTTAGATATGAGTTTTGAATTTCTTTTCAATCAATCAATATGTCAGTATGTTCAATTCTTTGCCTTCTACTTTTAAACTTGATTTCCTCCTAAAGCAACCTTTTTAAATTACCTGCCCCGCCCCGACCCATTCCGATTACCTGCCCCACCCCGACCCATTCCAAGTACCTACTCACCCTGACTAATTCCAATTACCTGCTCTGTCGTAACCATTCTTCCCGCCAAACCAGTCACCCCATCACTCTCTTTAAATTAGCCAATCGGAATTAGTTTAGCCTGTGCGGTCTAACCCTAGCCAATAGGGGAACGACACAGCAGCAGGGGCCAGAACCCCTTCCCCTCCCTTGTCGAAGTGCGCGCTCACCGTTGTTCCATCTGTAAGGGTGCAACCGTCTATAGAAGTAACTTGCCTTGCTGAGAATTGAAAATAAAATTTTATATTCGAGTGCTATTTCTTTTGTGGCACCGAAACTTTATAACGAAATGTACCCCAGAACTTAAAGTATAATTTAAAAAAATAGCAAGTATTTACCTTCAGATAGGTGAGCCTGACATTTTTGGCATTTCTCATGAAATTTGAAACACCTCGACAAATTCTGCTCAAGTTCCCCACACAGTCCTCTGTCCTGCCCAGGTAACATCTTTGAAATCAGGCCTTCGTGGTCAGGGGCTACAGGGAACATAACATTTACACGTTAGTGTCTAAGAGTTTGCACTGTAAAGAAGTGAAGACAATGCCACTGCTTTTTCTTACCGGTGCTTTCAAAATCTTTTTCATGTATGTATGTATGTATGTATTTAATTTATTTATTTTTTGAGACAGTTTTGCTCTGTTGCCCAGGCTAAAGTGCAGTGGCGGGATCTTGGCTCACTGCAACCTCTGCCTCCCAGATTCAAGTGATTCTCCTGCCTCAGCCTCCCAAGTAGCTAGGATTACAGGTGACAGCCACCACACCCAGCTAATCTTTGTACTTTTAATAGAGATAGGGTTGCACCATGTTGTCCAGGCCGGTTTCTTGAACTCCTGACCTCAAATGATCCACCCGCCTCGGCCTTCCAAAGTGCTGGGATTACAGACATGAGCCACCGTGCTGGGCCCTTTTTCCTATATTTAGACACAGAAACGCATGTTGGTGCAATAATTTCCTAGGACAACTGAACATCTATTAAAAATTGCACATACTCTTGAATCCAAGAATCTCATTACTAGACATTTATTATTAGTATATACACAAATATATTAATGCATGTAATTTTATTTTCTAGGAGGAGTCATGAATTATTAACAACTATCTTTTAGAAGAGGGACTAGATAAGGTAGGAGAGGGCAGCTTTTGTTAATTTTGTTCTTTTATATGTTTTAAAAATCGTATGTCTTACTTATATCATTAGTATTTCTGATGTCAATAGGATTAAGTAAATAGGTGACTGTAAGCAACTTTTTCTCTTGGATTTTTCTGTATTTTAAAAAACGCTTTAATAATTTTTTAAGCTATAATTGGGAAGAAGTTTCAAAGATATTAGAAATGTCTGTTTCTTAAAGTGGGTGATAAGTGGTTATTTTATTACTATTCTATTTTTGCATTTGTCATGTGTGTGTATGTATATATATATATATATATACACACACATATGTGTGTATGTGTGTGTGGAGATGTACATACTGTTATGAACAGTGGGTCAAAGATTTAGGAAAATACCTAAAGCAGATCACGTTTTGAGAAGTTTTTTCCCCTAGGAGAATTAATCCATATAAAAATGTGTAAAAGAGAAGTCTATCCAACAGATACCTGGCAGTTCCCGATAGAGTATTTGACATTAAGAAACATGTATTACTAATTTACAACCTGATGATCTTCTGTTAGATTAAATCCTCAGCATTTAAAAATGAAACATTTTATTTTGACATAAATTGCAATGTCCATAGTTTAAAAACAGCGAAGCATTGTTCGATAGAATGGCATGGAAGGCACCCATGCCCTTTGGTGACTAGAAAGTCAATTTCTCCCAGCTGCTTTCCTGGACCCTCTTCTTTGCCCTGCATAGCCCCCTGTGAGAATTTCCACTGTAGAACTGATTCCCGCTTAATGCAGTGTTTGCTTTCTTATCTTTCCCATTAGACTCTAAGCCTCTTGAGGGAAGGGACTTGGTCTTGCCATTTTAATCTTGTCATTCTTCATTACCTTCTTCTGCCATTTTACCCACGATATGGTGATGTAATTGTTCACTAATCTGTTTTCCTTTCTCTGGACTGAGTTCTTGGAAGTCAGAGGCTGTGTCATAATCATCATTTTATCTCTAGCATCTAGATTAATACCTGGTACGTACACCAAGGATGACAAATTCTAGGCCCATATGACACTAATTCCCCATCCTGCACCCAGAGCACAATCTGTCACCTCACTTAGTCTAGCCTTGACAGAACCTCAGAACCCTTCCAGGGAGCTACTTCCAGTGCAGTGGCTGAGATAAATCATCTACTCTCCCACCTGCCTGTCTGTTTTTCCCATGTGAAAATTAATGTCCACTAATTCTCTCTTAAGGATTAGAAACAGGTCTGCTGGCCCCCTGCACTGGTCAAGCTACAGTAGAACATGATCTCATCTGTTCTTTCCAGGGATTCATAAGACAAGTGAAGACAATTCCAAGACCTACTTTCCTGGACCTATTCACTTTCAACAGATTCAGGAACTGAGGTCCAGAAAGACCAAGGTAGGAAAGAAATTTGAGACCAAAATGAGCCTATACTCAAAAAAACAAAAATAACATTGATTATCAAGATATTTCTGATTCTTTTTATTTTCGCTCTCCTTTTCTTGGTGTTCATAATTCAGTTGTGGCTATTTTTCTGATTTTGGCCCTTTAAACAATCATGACCAATAAGGCCCATCCATGAAGGTTGCCACACAGAACTTGCTCAGCAAATGTTGGTCAGTTACTAATATTATTAACTCTGTTACAGCTACCACAGATTCAGTGGCTTGAAACAGCACAAATTCATTATTGTTTGGTCTTTTAGGTCAGAAGTCTGAAGTGGGTCTCACTGGGCTAAAATCAAGATGTCATCTGTTACAAAAAAAAAAAAAAAATGCAAAAATTAGCTGGGTGTGGTGCCACGCACCTGTAGTCCCAGCTACTCAGGTGACTGAGACTCTGTCTCAAAAAAATAAAAAATATAAAAAATAAGATGTCAGTAGGGCTAGTTTTTTGGGTGGCTCTAGAGGAGAATTCATTTCTATACCATTTCCAGTTCCTCAAGGCCACCTACATTCCTCGGCTCATGGCCTCCGTCCTCTGTCTTCAAGGCCATCAAAGTAGAGCCAAGTCCTTCTCTTGGGGCCACTGCAATTAATTCTTTTCTGCCTCCTTCTTCCACTTTTAAGGACCCTGTGATTACATTGAATCCATCAGTTGAGGCCGGGTACGATGGCTCATGCCTGTAATCCCAACACTTTGGGAGGCTGAGGTGGGCGGATCATTTGAGGTCAGAAGTTCAAGACCAGCCTGGACAACATGGTGAAACCCTGCCTCTAGTCAAAATACAAAAATTAGCCAGGCATGGTGGTGAGTGCCTGTAATCCCAGCTACTCAGGAGACTGAGTCAGGAGAATGGCGTGAACCCGGGAGGTGGAGGTTGCAGTGAGCCAAGATCACGCCACTGCACTCCAGCCTGGGCAACAGAGCAAGACTCTGTCTCAAAAAATAAATAAATAAAAATAAAGTCGGTTGATTAACAAATTTATTTTTTCCATCTGCAACCTTACTTTGCCTTTGCCACCTAACATAGATTCACAGGTTCTGGGGATTAGGGTGGATATTTTGGGCAGTCATTATTTTGCCTACCACAAGGGGCAAAACTCAAAGTCATTAGGCAGATTTTCTAGGGGCAGTAAGCTTACTCCTCACCAACTACCTGTCCAGAAAAGTGATGGAAACCACATTCAAGTGCCGTAGAGCCCATGTCCGACTATATCTTGAGAAACAGTCCACATTTGCTCATCTGGGAAGACAGTGTCTCCTTTGCAGTAAGCGTCTGTGCACTGTCTGGCTGGGGAGGGATGCTGGAGAAAGAAGAGTGCAGCAGAGTAAATAGACTTTTTGGTTTGCTATTTTGTTTTTTTCTTTAACATTTGCATTCCCAGGGGACCTTGGCTTTTCAGGTCATCACTGAGATGGAAGTGGCACGGAGGGGCTGGGGAGGGTGTGTGTGAGGCAGCTGAGAGTAGGGTTGGCCCCCAGCTGTGTGAATGAGAAGGCAATGGTGGCAGACAGTGGTAACCCATGTTCGTAGCTGGTGTGTGGAAGAGGGTTACAGTGGTTGGCACATTATCTAGACTCTGGCACGTCTGAATCACTACTGACAGTCCTGTGCACATGGAAATATAAGCAATGCTTGTGTAAGGCCGCTACACAACATGCAGGGGAGGAACCCTTTTGTTCTAATGAACACATTCTCAATGTTATTCCAAGACAGTTGATATCCATTTAAACAGTCAGGCTTAAATCACTTGATACCACCCAGCCTGGATAGATTTAGTCTACTCGCCTGGTGTTTATCCTGAATATTTGATGAATTTGGAACCTCAGAATGGAATACCAGACGAAATACTTGACTTATAAAAATAGTCCACTGGACTCTGAAATAGAACCCAACAATTCCAGTAATGATGCCTGTTCTCTGTTCATGGAACGATGGGACCTGAAGGATGTAATGCATTGTTTCCTAGCTTCAGTTTCTGAAAAGTAAACCTCTCCTATGCAGAGGCCAGTTATGTAATCTCATGGCGATTTCGAGAATCTGATTCAGTTGTTGCCAGCTACAACATTTTTTTCAATATAATTGAAAAATAGTCAGATAGGGTCAGGCGTGGTGGCCGGCTGGGTGTGGTAGCTGGCTGGGTGTGGTGGCTCACGCATGTAATTCCAGCACTTTGGGAGGCCAAGGCGGGCAGATCACCTGAGGTCAGGAGTTCGAGACCAGCCTGGCCAACATGGTGAAACCCTGTCTCTACTAAAAATACAAAAATTAGTCAGGCGTGGTGGTGGGCACCTGTAATCCCAGCTGCTCGGGAGGCTGAGACAGGAGAATTGATTGAACCCAGGGGCCAGAGGTTGCAGTGAGCTGAGATCGCACCAGTACACTCCAGCCTGGACAACAGAGCAACACTCCATCTCAAAAAAAGAAAAAGAAAGAGAAAAATAGATAGAAAGAGCCCATTTTATTTTTCATCTCAAAGGAGAGCAGCCTTCAACCTGGCTTAGTGGTCAATACAATAACAAAGGAAATGCAGATCCTACACTTGACCCTCGTGGCAACTCTCATTTCTCGAATGCTGTATCTACTTTACTCCATAGAAGCCCACAGAAGATATCTCCTGCCTGGAAACATAAAGCAACATTGTGTCTCCAACATGGAATGCCATGAGGCATGATTACTATTGGTAGAAGGCAATTCTTATCTAGTATTTCTGTAGTTTGGGGTTTGTGAGCATTTTCGGTGGTTTTATGCATACGCTTTATGATTTAAGGAATGATTGTAGTGATTCAGAGGAGGGCACTAAATTGCTCTGGTTATATGTCAGAGTGGGCTTCTTCTCAAACTGGGAGTTGAGGATTTCAGATCAATTTTACAGAAACTCTCCGATGCTTTAGCAGAATAGAGCTGAGCATCTACATGAGCTTTAATAAATGAGAGAAATGGCCAGGCATGGTGGCTCACATCTGCAATCCCAGCACTTTGGGGGCACAATGTAGGTAGATCACCTGAGGTCAGGAGTTTGAGACCAGCCGGGCCAAGATAGTGAAACCCCTGTCTCTATTAAAAATACAAAAATATTAGCCGGGCGTGGTTGTGCACACCTGTAGTCCCAGCTACTCGGGAGGCTGAGGCAGGAGAATTGCTTGAACCTGGGATCAGAGGTTGCAGTGAGCCAAGATCGCACCACTGTACTCCAGGCTGGGAGGCAGAGCAAGACTCTGTCACAAAATGAAATAAATAAACAAATAATAAATGAGGGAACTGCTTTTTTTTTTTTTTTTAAGTTCTCAACCTATTAGCATTTTTTCTTTCTGCTTTGAAAATTTGCTCTAGAAAGAGTTCAGTTCTCAACAATGATGGAAGAGGGATGGTGTTTAGCAGACTTCAAAGCTTCTTTTAAGAGGCTCTGAAACATTTTCCATAAATTATCTCTTCAAGAAACACCATACAATGTGACTCAGAAATGTCCACCATTTCTGAAGCTAAACAAAACTTGACTTTGGTATAGACCTCTAAGTAAAAGTTATCTTTTAATACTTGCCTTTGTCTTGTTTTGGTAAATCTTCTATTGCCTTCAGTGTCTTCGTAATTGTTTCACTGACACTTTCATAAATAGAGACACTGAAATTACAAAACAGCTGGAAGAAGTTGGGAATGTCCCAATGTTGCTCAAGATCTGCTTTGGTCATTGGCTCTTTAGAGAAAGCTGGAAAAAAGTAATGCTCAGTTAGGTCTGTATCTGATATGAAATGTGATTGAAAAGTATGGTCAAATTCTTGCTGCATCTGTCTGAAGACGTTAAAACTCCTATCGAAGAGAGAATTCACATCCACAGTCAACTGGCTGAACACATCTTCCATTTGGGTCAATTGTGCATCTTCCTCAATGAGCTTTTCACTGATGGGGAGATCTTTTTCATTATCTTCATGGAAAGGAAATAGAAATTGATATATCTTCCGGAAAAACTGTTCAATCTGTGGAGTAGAGTAGGGGACAGAAATGGAATAAAAAATTACTTTCTTTCTGGACCCTTCCTTTCTTTCTTTCTTTTCTTTCTTTCTCTTTCTTTCTTTGTCTTTCTTTCTTTCTCTCTCTCTCTTTCTTTCTTCTTTCTTTCTCTTTCTTTCTTTTTGTTTTCTTTTCCTTTCTCTCTTTCTCTTTCTTTCTTTCTTTCTTCCTTTCTCTCTCTCTCTCTCTTTTCTTTCTTTTTTATTTGAGATGGAGTCTTGTTCTGTCGCTCAGGCTGGAGTGCAATGGCACCATCCCGGCTCACTGCAACCTCCGCCTCCTTGGTTCAAGCAATTCTTCTGTCTCAGCCTCCCGAGTAGCTGGGATTACAGTCACACACCGCCATGCCTGGCTAATTTTTTTTTTTTTTTTTTTTTTTTTGTATTTTAGTAGATGCAGGGTTTTATCGTGTTGCCCAGGTTGGTCTCAAACTCCTGAGCTCAGGTGATCCACATGCCTTGGCCTCCCAAAGTGCTAGGATAACAGGGGTGAACCACTGCACCCGGCCCTGGACCATTTCTTATTGCAAATTTTAAAGTCAACTTACAGAAGTCATTTCAAATCAAGAATAATTCTTGGCAAGCTAGGATGAGGCAATGAACTTTAAGATAATTTCTTAACCCTCTTATACCTGACTTTGCCTTTGCCTATGGAAACAGGATCTGAAATTTCTCCTGGTTTACATTTGCCCACCAATAACCTAAAAAGGTCAAGTTTTCACTTTGGGAGGCCAAGGCGTATGGATCACCTGAGGTCACCAGCCTGGCCAACATGGTAAAACCCTGTCTCTACTAAAAATACAAAAATTAGCTGGGTGTGGTGGCAGGTGCCTGTAATCCCAGCTACTTGGAAGGCTGAGGCAGGAGAACCACTTGAACCCAGGAGGTGGAAGCTGCTGTGAACCAAGATGGCACCACTGCCCTCTAGCCAGGGCAAAGGAGCCACACCCCATCTCATGAAAAATATAAAGAAAAGAATTTGGGTGGGTTGTCTGCCTCTCCCTCTTCCAGCTTCTGTTTACTTGACTCTTCATCCACAAAAACAAACCTTTAAAGCCCCAAGAAATTTTCTTAAGATCACACAACTGACCCAGATGGGAATGGTCCCCAAATCTCCTGACTTCCTGCTGCTGCTCATTACGCCATATTCTGGTGTATTAGCAGGTAACAGTGGCTCTAAAAATAGAGCAGATGCAATTAATAGTGGAGGCAAATTAACTTGGCGCATTCATTATCTTAGTAGTTGCTCCCTTTGTAATTGAGTATGGCATTGCCAAGCCAGGAACGTATTCTAATTAGTATGTGCTCTAATATGGAGCGTGAAATTCCACTCAATTTTGTATTCAGCTCACTTCTTGAAGGGGGAGGAAAATCTAGCCTAATTGGAGCCGTTAGTGGGGCAGAGCTCATCCTATTCAGGTCACCACCCTCTGTGATCCCTCTGCTCAGAAGATAACCAAAGGGGACAAAAAAGAAAACATGCCAGTCCTACAGAACATACATGGGTCGGGCGAAAGGGGACATGAAAGGGGGTAAGGGTGTGTGTGTGTGTGTGTGTGTGTGTGTGTGTGTGTGTGTGTGTTATGCATAAGGGGCAAGCATGTTGAAGGTGACATTTGGGAGGCAGAGAATATCTTTAAATATTTGGCCTCCAGAAGGAAAAATTAATGTGGATTGAAATCAGAGACTGCAATGCTATGATTCCAAATGCGATTTGGTAAACATTTACTGGATGCCACCAGTGAGCAAATGAAGACAAATAAGATATGATCCCTGCCTTCAGAGAGCTTACTATCTAGTGGGAACATGTTCACAAATAACAAAACAAGGTAGAAAGCCAGGATATTTTAAGAGATGCATTCAGTGTCCACTGAATGGATGCTCTACCTTATAAATCACGTATACACAGGTGATGGGATGTAAGCATTAGTATTAGATTCTGGAAAGCAAAAGGCCTCTGTTCTAAACATTAACATAAAGTAATAAAATAGTAAGCTGAAACAGGTGCCTTAAGAACTGTGAAATCAGGCCGGGCGCGGTGGCTCAAGCCTGTAATCCCAGCACTTTGGGAGGCCGAGACGGGCGGATCACGAGGTCAGGAGATCGAGACCATCCTGGCTAACATGGTGAAACCCCGTCTCTACTCAAAAAATACAAAAAACTAGCCGGGCGAGGTGGCGGGCACCTGTAGTCCCAGCTACTCGGGAGGCTGAGGCAGGAGAATGGCGTAAACCCGGGAGGCGGAGCTTGCAGTGAGCTGAGATCCGGCCACTGCACTCCAGCCTGGGCGACAGAGCCAGACTCCGTCTCAAAACAAAACAAAACAAAAACCTGTGAAATCTTGAGCTCTCTTTTTCTTTTACCTTATTTTTCACAGAGGACCAACTAGGTTGGCAGGTTGTATAAATTCTCATGCAGTTATTTTCCAGGCAAGACCTGCATTCATCCCAGGAATCTGCCAAAGACACCTGGCATAGCCTTTCTTCTTCCTCCAGATGTTCTTGAACTTCATTCAGAAGTTTCAGGGCCTCCTAATTAAAAGTAGAAACAAAAGTCCAATTTCCATTTCATGATCTATGTGCACCTTAATTGATTTCACCCCTTGAAATGTGCACATTCTAAACTGCTTTTTCATTCTTTCTCCTTCAGGTGCCTCGCAGCTATCAGATCTCCTCCAAAGCTTTCTGTTTAGTTTAAGAAAAGAGTGCTGATTGATCCCTACTGAAGATTGTAAATCTTATTCATCTGTTCATTCATTTGTTCATTAAGTATTTACTGAGTGTTTGCTATGTGACAAACATTACTCTAGGTGTGGGTGACCTGACAACGAAGATGCCATCCCGATCTGGGAACAATTGTGATTTACCTATTTACTGGGAAGTTTGTCTTCAATTCTCGTCCACTGGGGCATGGGGAAAGAGGGCTTTACACTTTATAAAGCTGGCACATTTTCTTTCTTTCATTTATGCTGTCTTAGTTGTTGTATATGCTTAAACATTGCAAGAAAGTGCATTCTTGTATGTCAAATTAAATGTTCCCGTTGAGTTATATTCTAATTGCAGAGATGCCATCCTGCATCTCTGCAATTAGAATGTAATATAATAAATATATTATATTTCTATATAATGTAATATTAAATAAATATAAATGGGAATATAAACAAGCCTTTGTTCTTCTTGTTTATATTCCCAGCGCTCCCCCTTGTGGTGCTTGCTGTACTTGGCCAAGTCCTGCTCTGGGTGGTGAGGAGCCCAGCAGCGGTGGCACCTGTCCCTGCCAGCCTCAGCCTTGCCCCTGGAGTGCCTCATGGGTCAGCACTATGGTGCAACAGAACCTTCTTCCTGTGCCCCTGCCTAAACCTCTGGCTTCCCTGCAAGTTTGGACTTCTGCACCCCAGCCCCCTACATGCCGAGATATTGTGCAGGGGAATAAAGTGAGTATAGTGGATCTGGCCATAAGAAGAGAGCCTCAGAGCTAATGGAAATGACCCTTTCCTGGAGTATTAAGCCCAAAGAATCACCTGGGCACTGACAGTCTTCCACATGTTCTCTGCCTGGCTAGGATTTGTCAGTTGCTCTCACTGTAAAGTTCAGCTGCTAAGCCAGGTAGCATTTGCTATGATCCACATAAGAAAACTACCAGGGCCCCAGCTTGCCAAATACACATTTTGACCCAGACAGGAGTGTGTGTGTGTGTCCTTGGACTTTGCAGAACAATTTTGGAATCTTATTTTTTTTTTTTTTTTTTGAGACAGAGTCTGGCTGTGTCACCCAGGCTGGAGTGCAGTGGTGCAATCTCAGCTCACTGCAACCTCCATCTCCCAGATTCAAGTGATTCTCCGGCCTCAGCCTCCCGAGTAGCTGGGACTACAGGTGCGTGCCACCATGCCTGGCTAATTTTTGTATTTTTAGTAGAGATGGGGTTTCACCATGTTGCCCAGGCTGATCTCGACCTCCTGGCCTGAAGTGATCTGCCCACCTTGGCCTCCCAAAGTGCTGGGATTACAGGCATGAGCCACTGCACCCAGCTGAATCTTACATCTTAAAGTGGTTGTTTTTCAGCAGGGTACGGTGGCTCACGCCTGTAATTCCATCACTTTGGGAGGCCGAGGCGGGTGGATCACCTGATGTCAGGAGTTTGAGACCAGCCTGACCAACGTGGTGAAACCCTGTCTCTACTATAAATACAAAAATTAGCTGGTCGTGATGGTGGGTGCCTGTAATCCCAGCTACTTGGGAGGCTGAAACAGGAGAATTGTTTGAACCCGGGAGGCGGAATTTGCAGTGAGCCAATATCACACCATTGCACTTCAGCCTGGGGAACAAGAGTAAGACTCTGTGTCAAAAACAAAAAAAAAGGCTGGGCGCGGTGGCTCAAGCCTGTAATCCCAGCACTTTGGGAGGCCGAGACGGGCGGATCACGAGGTCGGGAGATCGAGACCATCCTGGCTAACATGGTGAAACCCCGTCTCTACTAAAAAAATACAAAAAACTAGCCGGGCGAGGTGGCGGGCACCTGTAGTCCCAGCTACTCGGGAGGCTGAGGCAGGAGAATGGCGTAAGCCCGGGAGGCGGAGCTTGCAGTGAGCTGAGATCCGGCCACTGCACTCCAGCCTGGGCGACAGAACGAGACTCCGTCTCAAAAAAAAAAAAAAAAAAAAAAAAAAAAAAAAAATCTCACACCCCAGTTTTCTTAGCTATAAAATGAAAGTAGTGGTTTACCCAGATGTTTAAAGCATTCCATGTGATAATGTGTTTGGTGAAGAGTGTATTACTGCTATCTAGTGTCTCTATTCCCAGATGGCCAGGCTCACAAGCCCACCAGGGAAGATCCCAGCTGGAGGGGCTTCCACATTTTCCTGATGAGGAGTTATTTTAGATTTCCTCAAAACCTTTTGATTGCTGCCAAAAGGGAGAAGTGTTTGCAGCTGCTGGTCCCGCATTCTCCTTTCCTTGCCAGAACCCTGACTGACTCAGGGCAGTAGGTGGGGCTGCAACATCAACCAGTCCGGTGACAGGCTGACACGCAGCTTTGGGGTCAGCCTGTCACACTACCCGGCTCCAGTTGCTTAATGGACTCCCAGAGGCCATGATGCTCAGTAGTAAAAAGATGCAAGCAGCAATCTGAAATTCAGTGGCCCCCAACTTTATAGATAGAGGGATAGTTGGAAAATATTAGAACTTCCACTTGTATTTTTAAATTAAAAATCTGACTGGGGTGGGGGGAATGGGGCATTGTTTAATATGTATAGACTTTCAGTTTTTGCAAGATGAAAAGATTTCTGGAGATTGGTTGCATGACAGTATGAATGTATTTAACACTACTGAATGGTACACTTAAAAATGGTTATTATGGTAAATTTTGTTATACGTATTTTACAACTTAACGTTTTTCAAAAAATAAAAATAAATTTAAAAAGTAACTTACTCTTGACTGGGCACAGTGGCTCACGCCTGTACTCCCAGCACTTTGGGAGGCCGAGGTGGGCGGATCATGAGGTCAGGAGATCAAGACCACCCTGGCTAACACGGTGAAACCCCGTCTTTACTAAAAATACAAAAAATTAGCCGGGCGTGGTGGCGGGTGCCTGGAGTCCCAGCTACTGGGAGGCTGAGGCAGGAGAATGGTGTGAACCCAGGAGGCGGAGCTTGCAGTGAGCCAAGATCGCGCCACTGCACTCCAGCCTGGGCGACAGAGCAAGACTCCGTCCCCTCTGCCAAAAAAAAAAAAAAAAGTAATTTATTCTCAATATTAAAATTGGAAACATTTTCCAAATTATTTTTGTTACAGTTTTAATTTCCTTTTTGATTTAAGGGTAATGTTTGAAGATAACCTTTTTAAAAAAAAGTCATTGTTTTGAGTGTGATGTTAATTATTAATGTCATTAAACTGCAAGTTATTCAATGTTTATAGTTTAGAAATTTACTGAACTTTATACTGTAGCATAGGAACAATTTTTTACATCTTCCAAAGACGTTTGAATATGTGTTCTCCATTGATAAAATATGTAGTTCAAGCTATAGCTATTAAATAAAGCTATTTGATTTTGAAAAAGTGAATTAGGCTGATGCATTATTGGATATACATGGTACTCTCTTGAGATGCATATGTTAGATATCGTATGTGCCCAACTGTATGTGATGACTTTGGGAAAGAGGGGATCCTCTACATTCCAGAAGAATCGACTATAGTTCCCTTGCTCTGTGCACATGCAGCCAATTGTAATGAGTTGCCATGTAAGAGAACTCAGGTAGACTGATGGATTTTATTATCTAGTTTTAACTAAACCAACCTTCACTAAATGCACAGCATGGTTAACAAGATTCTTGAAAAAAAAAAAAAATTGGCAGATTTTAAAAAATGAATAATTTAAGCTCAAGTGGACCAAAAGCAACATGGCAGAGCTGACACTTGATCATTATGAGCTCTTTATTGGCCATGTGACAATGGAAAACTATGGTGATCTAATCAGATCTGCCAAGTCAACTAAAAGTTTCAAAATATTTAGAAGATTATTTGAAATGTGGACTTACATCCACACTCGCTAGTGGTGAATCCCACCTCACATACATATTGTGTCTTGAGATATTAATGGTAGCAATTTATATATCTAATTTATAAGTAAGTTAATATGCATATATTTAGGAGTGAGTGCTAACACATTTTTTAGTCATAGGAATGAGAGACCAAAAAACTCTGGGCCAGGCACGGTGGCCCATGCCTGTAATTCCAGCACTTTGGGAGGCTGAGGCAGGTGGATCGCTTGAGCCCTGGAGTTCGGAACCAGTCTGGCCAGCATGGTGAAACCCCATCTCTTCTAAAAATACAAAAATTAGCCAGGCATGGTGGCGGGAGCCTGTAATCCTAGCTACGAGGGAGGCTGAGGCAGGAGAATCGCCTGAACCCAGGAGGCCAAGGTTGCAGTGAGCTGGGATCAACTCCAGCCTGGGTGACAGAGCGAGTCTTTGTCTCAAAAACAAAACCAAAACAGAACAAAAAAACAATTCTGGAGACCACTGATCTAGTAAAAAACACTCTTCAAATACTTTTGACTCAATATCCTAACTCAGAAGAGACCAAGAATAATCCATTTTTGAGAAAGCAGCGCTTAAACAGAGATGATTCCCCCAGACTCCGGTTTGGAGTCTTGCAGAAGCCTATCCTACACGAAATATGTTCTTCAAGGAAGTCTGAAGCTTCCCTCAAACTTTTCCTCTAATAAAAGCAGCTACCCATAAAATGTGTTATTAAGGAAAGCAAGTAATTCATCAAGAGCACTAACAAGTATAATATTTCCGGTCCAGATCTGTGTAAGAACAGATATTATTTTCAATGACTGTACCTGCTTTTCTTCTCTGCATTTCATCAGGGTGCTCATTAGATTGGTGTGTTCCTTCTCTTTTCTTTCCATCATGATTTTCATTTGCTTAATACCAATCAAAGCCTTCTTCACCTCTTCATCTGTGTCTACCTCCCCCACCTCAGAAAAACCTAAAAGACACGTGGCAATTTTTTCTTTGAGATCTGATCAGATTACAAAACACCGAGTTCACCAGTCTTTCATGTCTCCTAAAGATAGGCTTCACTGTTCTTTTATAGGCTCATATTCTGAAAGCAGATCATAATGAATTAGCTGTCAGCTGCCACATGGACCATACCTTCTGTTCCTCACTTGTAAGCTCCTAAACAGAGTTCACTGAACCTCATTCTTGTCAGTTTGCTCAGGCCCTGTTTTCATTTATCCATTTTTTTCTTTCATTTAAGACTCAAGTGTGTTTATATTAGATAAAATTTCGCATTTTCTTCACAATTTATAGTAAGCGCCCAACTGGGGACCTCAAACAGAGTCAGCAATTTCTCTTTCTTTCAGCTTCAGTCACCTAATAAGGAGGCATGAAACCTAGAAAGTATCCCATGTAATACAAGCTTCCTTAATAACCTAATGGATGTGTCTTATACACCTTTAATAAATTTAAAATTCATTGTCATTCCCTGTTCAAAATAGCTAATGTGGCCTACTAAGGAGCTTATTTTTGACTCTGATTTTAATTACAGACCTAAATCAGCTACATTTTAGCTAATTTGTTCTTTTAAATATTAAGTACCCAAAGCATATATCACCAAGCAAAGGCTGCAAGTTAATGGCCACAGAACAACCAGATTCAATGTAATTATAACCCGTTCTTTCACTAGTTTAAGAATAATTGCACAGATTACTCTAATGGTTTAAATTTTTCAAATGCTTGAAAAGTATTTCACTGTTCATTAGAGCTGTGCTGAGATGACACCAACCATCTGGATGATACAAAAAAATGCAGTGAAAAAATTGGCAGGTTTTATCTACATGATACGAACATCTGGAAATGTGAACGCCTGCAGAGACGTCATTGGAATTTTCTATTTTTATCCAGATGTTTGGCGTCATGATGACTTGGTTTAAGTGCCTTGAGAACATTTCACCGTGAAAACAGCGAATATGGTTATCTCTCAACTGCGACTCACTATAAATGCCAGCAGGACAGCCAGCATGCAAACAGGACACAGCACAGACAAGAAACCGAACATACTCTTCAGGTTTTCACTGATAGCAGTTTTGTCCTTCCAAGTGGGTGCACAGTGACAATCTTTCAACCATAGCAGATACACAGTAAATACCAAGAGTGGCGGCTTCATGTTCCCGCTGTTACTGCAAAGGAAAAATAAACTCGCATCAAATGCCTTCCATTAGGTTAGTTTCTGTTGGCATCAGTTGAAAACACCTGGGGCTCCAAAGCATTTTTCTGTCGATTTTTCTTTATGACTTTAGACAACTTATGCTAATGTGCCGGAGACATAAGGAAGCTTGAAATGTAAGTTAAAAAAACAAACAAATTAGAGTCCCTGTTTGGTTTAAATTCTTCATGACAGTTAAATAAGGCTGCCATGTGAAGTACTTGAAACTCAATGCAATGGAGAGGATAGATCACATCCTCTCAGAGTCCAAGCTTCATTTTATTTTCTTGTCAACAGTAAACATCTGGAAACACAGAATTGATTTGAATCTGTTAGATTGATTTTTTTTCCCCTCCAAATTATTATAATTTTTTTTTGTTGTTGTTGTTTGAGACAGAGTTTTGCTCTTGTTGCCCAGGCTGGAGTGCAATGGCACGATCTCAGCTCACCACAACCTCCACCTCCCAGGTTCAAGCCATCCTCCTGCCTCAGCCTTCCCAAGTAGCTGGGATTATAGGCATGTGCCACCAAGTCCGGCTAATTTTGTATTTTTAGTAGGGATGGAGTTTCTCCGTGTGGGTCAAGCTGGTCTCGAACTCCTGACCTCAGGTTATCTGCCCACCTTGGCCTCCCAAAGTGCTGGGATTACAGGCGTGAGCCACCGCACCAGGCATCTCCCTCCAAAATTCTATGTTCTCAAGTGAGTTTTTACCTAGGTGGTTCGCTATGTTTTTTTTTTTAAAAAAAGCAAAACCAACCGCACACATTTTTCTCATACTCCTTATAAAACCCATTATGCGGTGTGAATAGTGCACAGTTAAAATTTTCTCTTCTCAGTTAATGAATTTCCCTTTGAGTTTAATTTGATATACATTAGTTACACATATTCCAAATACAGAGGTTAAAACTTTACTAAGAAAAGTTAAATAAGTTAGAATAGCCGTATGCTTTAATAAAGTTAAAACTATAAAATAAGCTAGATTATTTTAACTCCCACAAAGGGGATATTTATCTGCTTTACATATATTTACTATTTTAAAAAGAAAACCACAGAAACCTCCATTATTTGATCAACATTTGGAATATCTTTTTAATACAATCATAAACTAGCAACTGTACTAGTAATTATATAGTTATCACATTTTACATACATCATTTCAACTAACTCTTCTTCTTATCATTACTCTGTTCACAAAACAAAACTTTTTAATATAGTATATTTACCACTAACTTTGCAATATCTCCCCAGTGAAGTTGCCACCAGCTTCTGGAAGGACCTTTGTTTTTCTCTGCTTTAAGTTTCATCTGTGTCAGGGATTTACCTGTGTCCTATCAATTTGATGACACAGTGTTTAATCCTATTAACCCAACATTTTGAGATTAAAACTATGATCTAAAATTTGATACTGTTTAGAAGAAAACACTAGGGGGCAGGCTGTGTACACAATTGGGAACAGTGACCTTGGGCTACCTTCCTTTATACAAATGTGTTTTGATAGGACTCATTAAAACCTTAAAAATATTTTTTTAATTTTCAATTTAAAATATGTAGTTTCCTAGGTAGGCAAAATAAGTCTCTTAGATTGGAAATACTAGAAACCACAATGTGAAAGTGAGTAAACGCTTAGATAAAACAGTTTGAAAAGTGTACTTACACAGTCATGTGGCATTTTTGTTCTGTTTGTTTGTTCTTTTGACATTTTTTGACTATTAGTATATGAAGCGATATAACCCACTAAAGTGATAAAGCCTAGCATATACATAATGCAATAGATGAGTATTTTAGGTCCACTGCAATTTGCTACTTGATTAGCTGAACTGAAAATGTAGCCCTTAATGATTCATTTAAAAACAACTTAGACAGCTGTTAGTCACAATAGCCAACTCTGGAATCTATGTAATGGGTCTCTCCGGCAACTGAAATCTCAAGATCACCCTGGGCCCTGTTTGCAAGTTTTGAGAGACTAGCCAATCCTTACTTACTATGTACTCAGTACTTGTCTAAGCAGGTCAGACCTTGACAATTCTGAACTTGGCCACCTACCTTTTAGGGGCCTACGAAGTTGGTCCTGGTCTCTGAGCAACATGCAGTCTGGAGTTTATCTTTGCTCTGCTTGGGCACAGAGAGTGACCCACATTCAAGGCCCAGCCACACCCCATGTCAGCTGCCTTGATTACCCATTAATGCCCTCTTTTAGCTGGAAACCTCTTAGCTCTGTTGGAAAACAGATCAGCTCATAGCAAGACTCAAACTATTATTATTTTTAACAGCCTAATGTCACTTCTGAGCAACTACAATCCACACCTATAAACAGATGTGTCCTATCCTGAAAGATGCATGGTTGGCCAATGGAAGAGGCAGCACTTTGGATATTTTTCTCAGGAGCAGAGCAGAGTCCTAGAAAAGTTGGTTATAGGAAACTGTCCAGCTCTACCCTGACTCTGTGCACCGTTGCTCATTAGTTTACTATTGTCCAAGTTTGGGTCCGTTTGACGTCAAGGCTGGCATCTATGTGTTCTTTTTCTTTTTTTTTTTTTTTTTTTGAGACGCCTGGCTCTGTTGCCCAGGCTGGAGTGCAGTGGCCGGATCTCAGCTCACTGCAAGCTCCGCCTCCCGGGCTTACGCCATTCTCCTGCCTCAGCCTCCCGAGTAGCTGGGACTACAGGCGCCGCCACCTCGCCCAGCTAGTTTTTTGCATTTTTTTTAGTAGAGACGGGGTTTCAACGTGTTAGCCAGGATGGTCTTGATCTCCTGACCTCGTGATCCGCCCATCTCGGCATCCCAAAGTGCTGGGATTACAGGCTTGAGCCACCGCGCCCGGCCTGATGTGTTCTTTTTCAACAGACCCAAATTTTGTTGAAAACGGAACCAGTTTTTAGGAAGTCTAGTGGCTTCCTTCTTAGTAGCAGGTTTTTTTCTTTAATCCATGTTCCTCCTTTAAGAGCAATTTCTGAGAACAGAGCTTTATTGCTAACTAGTACTAATTACTTTGAAAATACCTCGAAGCTTCCAAAAAGGCTCTTCCTTTAATTACTTCATCTGTTTTCACAGCTGCCATTTTGTTCTTAAGATTAAGCAATACTTCATGTGAATCCGGTCACTTTCATAATTATGACATCATTATACTCAAGATTTAAGTGGATTACAAAATATTATACATAGCAGTTTGATAATTAAGGAGATTTAGAAGCAAAGTCATCTTAATTAAGAAAGATGGCAACAAGATGCATGTGGTATCAACTGGAAAATAGAGGAATCGATGGATTTCAAAATGTCAAGTTTATTGTTGCTAAGTTCAGGCTTGGACAGAGCATCTTAGATGCATGACCTAGTGGTCTTGCTAATATCTCACCCTTAAGTTAGACTTGCCCATCCTGCCACTGGCATAGCCAGACAACCTTTGGGCTTCCGACTGGGACATCTGGCCCAGAGCAGACTAGGAAGCCTGTATACTAACTACTCAGGCTGTGTCTCATATAGAACCAGCTCCAGGATACAATGACAGTGGTCCCTGCAGTTATGTAATCCAGGAGAGCATGTGTCCCATAGACACCAGCTAGGATTTGCTGTCTTGCACCAGTAAGGTCCAAAAAAGATGGAAAGAGGGCAAATCTCTAACGAGTTCTCCTCAACTGACAACCACAGACTAAGAACATGAATCAAATAACACTCTGCTTTTCAGGGTGAGAACCGGGAGGGTGAGAGGCCAGGCGCGTTAGCCTGATAGAAGTCTTTCCGCAGTCTCAAGAGGCAGTCCTCCTCCTCTGGCCCATTGAAAAAAGGTTGAGGAGAATATGCATAAGAGAAGTAAAACAAAAGATAAAGATCTAAATAAATTATCCACGTAGAATATAATAGCAGCTAATGTCATCAGACTTATCCTTCCTTCCCTTCCTCTCTTTTTCCTTCCTTCCTTCCTTCCCTCCCTCCCTCCCCCCTTCTTTCCTTCCTTCCTTCTTTCCCTCCCGCCCTTTCTTTCCTTCCTTCTTTCCCTTCCTCCCTCCCTTTTACTTCCTTCCTTCCCTCCCTCCCTCCTTTCCTCCCTCCCTCTCTCCCTCCCTCCCTCCCTTCCTCCCTCCCTTCCTCCCTCCCTTCCTTTCTCCCTTCCTTCTTTCTTTATGTCCATTTATTCAGTCATTCATTTAATAAACTTAAA
This sequence comes from Macaca fascicularis, assembly GCF_037993035.2. Lineage (NCBI taxonomy): Eukaryota > Metazoa > Chordata > Mammalia > Primates > Cercopithecidae > Macaca > Macaca fascicularis. The sequence goes on along the minus strand of NC_088392.1, from coordinate 69,269,839 downwards.
GAAGATGATTCACAATAATAAGCAAAATTTTAGAAGCAGAATATAAATTCTCAATCAAAAATTTCCCCCTTTGCAGACAAAGGTTGGCTAACTCACTTGCTCAAAAGGAACGATGGGCATAAAGATCACTGACTTAAGAGGTCAAGTTTCATTAACTTCCTTGCCACACGGTTGTCTCATGGGCCTGTCCACTTGGACCTCATCGTCCTCTCATAAAAAATGTGATTATTGGAAGAAATATTTCCAACTGTTACTCCCAGCTCTGAAGTTCTGTGATTATTATTCACATATTCTCCCCAAGCTTCCACATAGCTGGAATGTACGAAATGATTTGACGTGACCCGTAAAATGAAGAATTACAGCTACTTTGTCTCTCTTAGAGATTGCTGAGCAGGTCAAATTAGTCATTATAAATGAAAATGTTTTATTGAGCCACATAGAGTGCAATGTCATTGGAAGGTAGAACAATAACCTTTTTAAAAAATTCAGACTAGGCCAGGCACAATGGCTCAGGCCTGTAATCCCAGCATTTGGGGAGGCTGAGGCAGGCAGATCACTTGGGTTAGGAGTTTGAGACCGGTCTGGTCAACACGGTGAAACCCCATCTCTACTAAAAATACAAAAATTAGCTGGGGGTGGTGGCAGGTGCCTGTAATCCTGGCTACTCAGGAGGCTGAGACGGAAGGATTGCTTAAATCCAGGAGGCAGAGGTTTCCGTGAGCTGAGATCGCATCACTGCTCTCCACCCTGGGCAACAGAGCGAGACTCCGTCTCAAAAAAAAAAATTTCAGACTAAACTAAAATTATTGCCGGGTGCGGTGGCTCACACCTGTAATCTTAGCACTTTGGGAGGCCGAGGCGGGCGGATCACTTGGGTCAGGAGTTCGAGACCAACCTGGCCAGCATGGTGAAACCCTGTCTTTACTAAAAACACAAAAATTAGTGGGGCATGGGGGCACGCACCTGTAGTCCCAGCTACTCTTTAGGCTGAGGCAGGAGAATTGCTTGAACCTGGGAGGTGGAGGTTGCAGTGAGCTGAGATCACAGCAGTGCACTCCAGCCTGGGCAACAAGAGCAAGACTCCATTTCAATAAAATAAAATAAAATAATTGTTTTAGTTTCATATAATAAGTAGCAAAGGTAGGCATTGAATCTAGACTTCAAACTCCTTCATGAAAAAGGTCTAGTTTGAATACAAAATGAGAAAATTATATTCCACTTAACCATCATCGTGAAGCCAGAATTTATCTGTTTGGACCAGCACTATACAAATTTAATTATTGATTAGAATGTACATTTAAAATCAAGTACATTTAAAATTTCCATTATACCCAAAATAGTGCTTCTCTTGCTTCCAGCAAGTTCAACCCTTGGAATAGTTTATTCAGCAAATGTATCGAGCACTCATTACATTCTGCACCGGGCATACAGCAGTCTCTGTGTTATAGGTGCTCACGCTGCATTCCAAAGGGAGGGAACTGGACAACACGCAAATAAATACAGAAGCCAGAATGTATAAAAGCATGACAACTGTTATAAAGAAAATTAAATGGGAATAATGGGATAGCGAGTAACTCAGAAGGGGAGGGGCTACTTGAGGATAGGTGGCCAAGGAAGGCCTCTTTGAGGAGGAGACTTCTAATACAATCCCTGAAAGTAGAACCAGCTACACAATTTTCAGGGCCCAGTGCAAAATGAAAATATGGACCCCGTGTTCAAAGAGTATTAAGAATTTCAAGATGGCAACAATAGATCTAAACCAAGTACAGATCCCTTCTGAGTGAGGGGTGCACATGGCCCATATGTGAAGCCGGCTGGCCTGAAAGACAAGCAGCATGCCTCTTCTGAGATCTGACAGCAAGTGCAGGAGGAGTGGGAACAAACCTGTCCGAGTGTGGCAGAGTGCGGGGACAGAAGAAGTGTGATATTAGCTGGAGATCAGAAACGTGCGTATCCTCTAAGTTGGGCAGTGTAAGAAGTCAGAAATACATATATTTTTTGAAGAAAGACTGCGTAATTGTGGAGGATTTTCCAAAGGGTAACGATAATGTACTGGTTTTATTTTATTATTGTTATTTTTGTTTTTATTTATTTATTTATTTTTTTGAGGTGGAGTCTCACTGTCTCCCAGGCTGGAGTGCAGTGGCGCGATCTCGGCTCACTGCAAGCTCCACCTCCCGGGTTCATGCCATTCTCCTGCCTCAGCCTCCCAAGTATCTGGGACTACAGGCACCCGCCACCATGCCCAGATAATTTTTTGTAATTTTTGTGAAGATGGGGTTTCACCATGTTAGCCAGGATGGTCTTGATCTCCCGACCTCATGATCCGCCCGCCTTGGCCTCCCAAAGTGCTGGGATTACAGGCGTGAGCCACCACACCCGGCCAATGTACTAGTTTTAAAAGGCCACTGTTGCTGTCCTGAGAAGAATGGACTATGGGAAAGCAAGGTAGAAGGGAAGCCAGTTAGGAAGCTGTTTTAATCGCCAGGAAAGAGATAATGGTGGCTCTCTGGACAGTGAGAAGTGGTGAGATTTGGGACTTATTTTGGAGACGGGACCGGACTGTGAGGTGAGGGGAAGTCAGAATCAAGGGTGGCTGCTGGATTCTTGACTTGAGCTTTGGATGGGGGATGCCATTTTCTGAGATGAGAAAGGCTAGGGCAGAGTGTAGTGGGGGCCATTGGCTGGCATGGGCCTTTGCTCGTGCTCTAGGAACCCTCTACCCAGCCCACCAGGGTCTAACTCTCACTACCAACAAGAATTTTTGTTGCTAAAGTCATCAAGAAGCCAATGATGACCAAATCCACTGGTGACTCTCTATCCTCTTTCTTACTTTTTGTCCTTGTGGAATTGGATGAGCAACTGATTTTAAAGCATCTCTTTTTGTGTAAATGATGCCACTAGCTCTTGGTCCTCCTCTTACCTCTCCAACTTCTTTTATTTGTAGCAGGATGTGGTTACCTTTCCCTTAATTTTTAAATTTATTAAAAAATATTTTTTCCCCTAGAAACAGGGTCTTGATATGTTGCCCAGGCTAGAGTGCAGTGGTTATTCACAGGCATAATCATAGCGCTCTATAGTCTCAAACTCCTGGGCTCAAGTGATCCTCCTGCCTCAGCCTCCTTAGTAGCTGAGATGACACGCTGGAGCCACCACGCCTGAGCCCTCCTAATCTTTTTATTTCTACCCCCTTCTCACTGGCAAAACAGGATGGGTTCTTCATCCTCTCAATCTTCTTTATCTTATCCATTCCAATCTGCCACAGAGAGAGGGTCTTTAAGGATAATAATGAAACCCAATTATGCTATGAGAGGCAATCTGTACTGGTGAAAAAAAAAAAAAAAAGGTTGGGGGGAGGGTTATGTTGTAGGTGCTCCACTCTGAAAGACGCAAAGGTGCAGGCAAGCTGTAATAGGTGGCACAGGGCTCTCCCTGTGCTGGGCTGAGCCAGGGCCCCGGGGGGAAGGGGAGTAGGAAAGGAAAGTGTGAGGGAGACCAGGAGGAAGGAAGCAAGGAGCATGGGAAGTGGACTTGGGATCGGCCAGAAGGTGATCTGAGAGGAGGAGCAGCCAAGATGTGGGACAGAGCCTCAGAATTCCAGGCAAATTATTGATTAGCTGCTGGTAAGAGTGGGCTGGGTTTTTATGCCCACCCAACCCACAGTGGGCTCCAGCAGCCAGGTTATGAATTCATCTCCTTTTTTAATGTTTAGTTTTTACTTTTTTAGAGGCAAGGTCTCACCATGTTTTCCAGGCTGGTCTTGAACTCCTGGACTCAAGGGATCCTCCCACCTAGGCCTCTCAAGGTGTGGGGATTACAGGCGTGAGCCCCCTCCCCCAGCCTTGGATTCATCTCTGTTATGGTATTTGCTGAGTGTCTACTGCGTACTATGTGTCAGGCTCTGGTGTCAGACACATGACGCCTGCTCAGTCTCATTCCTGACCCTTCTTCCTCTGTCCTCCGTCAGATGTTTTCTCTTCCCTGGGGCTTTGTCCTGGGTACTCTTATTTCTACTGCCTGGAACTCTCTTTCAATGAACTTACCCAGAACCACAGACAGGCAAAGGCAACCTTCTACTGCCTCTCTCTCTGTCGGCACAGCCCTCAGGGACTTCAGTTTCAACAGTTCCTAACCCAGCTTTTTCCCCTCAAGCTCGCCCTGCCGCATCTCCCTGTCACCAGATCCGGCATTTGGGAATCATCCCAGACTTCTCTCTCTCCTTCAATCCAGTGGCCAATCCAAGCACACCGCCAGATGTATTGCATCTGGACCCATGCAGTATAAAGGCCTACATGAGTCAATAGCCCTAGAAGTGCTGCGCTTTATTTTTGAGTAAGCTAAAGCAAATAGAAATCGGTAGACTAAACAAGCAAAATCATACATAATTAAAAATCAAGTTTTTCTTTAAATTCTGGCCACATTATTATGACCCTGGCAAATGTGTTTTACTTTGGTTCTTGATCTCCATGACAGCAGGATGGGTAAAATACCATAAGTAGTTGATGATAACATAGAGGAATGAATCTTTCTAACCATTGTACAGTAACATTTAAGTCTCATCCTCAAATCCGTAATTGGCTAAGTTGTTCTAAGTCCAAATTAATTAAGGAAATATAAACAGGAGCATATATATAGTATCAGAATATCTCACTTGTTTTGTTAAGTTTGTCCTGAGCAAATCAGATTTTCTCTTCAACTTGAACTGAACTAATGCAAAATCCAAAATCCAAAATGCTCCAAAATCTAACTTTTTTTTTGAGACAGAGTCAAGCTTTGTCACTCAGGCTGGAGTGCAATGGAGTGATCTCTGCTCACTACAACCTCTGCCTCCCAGGTTCAAGAAATTCTCCTGCCTCAGCCTCCCGAGTAGATGGGATTACAAGCGTGCACCACCACACCACTCTAATTTTTTAATTTTCAGTAGAGACAGGATTTCACCATGTTGGCCAGGCTGGTTTCGAACTCCTGACCTCAAATGATCCACCTGCCTTGGCCTCCTAAAGTGCTGGGATTGCAGGCATGAGCCACTGTGCCTGGCCAATCTAAACTTTTTAAGCACAGAGAGACAAGTAGAAAATTCCACACTTAACCTCATGTGATGGGGTCGCAGTCAGAATACAGGCACATAATACACAATTTATTCAGTGTTCCCCAAGGGAAAAAGGACCCTCCCAGCTCCCTTCTGCTGCAATATAACTTTTCTGAGCATGCCAGATATATATGTCATTTTTTAACTAAGTGCTTATGTGTAAGTATAAGAAAATGATTGCTTATCAGTAGCGTATCAATTCGGAATGAGGAATGATGGTGACACCAGACAACTACAGACTGTCCTTGTGGGTGGCTGAGACAGGGACACCTTGCTTTCTGATGGTTCAATGTATACCAACATTCTTTTATGTGCAAAATTATTTAAAATATTGTGTAAATTTACCTTCACCCTACGTGTATAAGGTGTATATGAAACATAAATGAATTTTGTGTTTAGACGTAGATTTTATCCCCAAGATATCTCATTGTGTATATGCAAATATTTCAAAATCCCAAAACATCCAGAACCTGAAACACTTTGGCGTCAAGCATATCAGATAAGGAATACTCATTCTATATACGGAAAAAAGAATCCTTGTGTGCTGACTCTGGATTATTGGAAGATAAAGACAATAGATTTAGATTATTATAATGGTCAAGTAAATTATTTGCATATCTTATAAACAGATCAACAGGCCTTATGAAAACTCTTTGGTTATTGCCAGATTTTTATCTAAAAGGCAGTAAGAGATCCAGGCCATTATCTGCCATGCTTGAAAAAACTTTATTTATTATTTGTTTGTTTGTTTAGAGACAGGGTGTCACTCTTTTGCCCAGGCTGGAGTGTAGTGGTGAGATCGTGGTTGACTGCAGCCTCGACCTCCTGGCCTCAAGTGATCCTCCCACCTCAGCCTCCCAAAGCACTTAGACTACAGGCATGAGCCACTGCACCTGGTTGACAAAGCTTTAATACTGAACCACTTGTTAGCCAAAATGTCACAGAAGTTGTTTGTTCTTTTAATCAAAATTGTGAATTAATATGACTTTTCTTATAGCAGGTGAAAGTGAATAATTTTTAAAATTGTGTGTCTGCATTAAAAAAACAAAACAAACACCTCCCTGATCACCAAGATCAGATAATACCTAGGGAATTTTTTGGCCTGTCCATTTGTCAGGGTCCTGGAATAAGACAGAATTATTCTCACTTGGGTAAGGGGATGAAACAATGATTCTGGAGCTCAGTGAGAGCTAGAGCTGGGACCGTGGTTGCCTTGTGGGAGCAGTAGCCTTCAAGGGGAACCCAAGAAACCAGCAGACTCAGACCTGGTGATGCCAACGCAGGGTCAACTTCGCAAGGGCACAGAGCAAGACAGAGAAGTGAGAGCACGGGCAGACATAAACAGAGCACCCAGCACAGCCTTGCTCTGCTTTGGTCTGGCACGCATCTGACGGTTCCGTGATGGTCACTAACGCTTTTTAGATGGAGGGACTGTAGTTCATCCTTCTGCACTGTGCAACTGATGACTGCTCAGATACATACACAATTTTGAGGACTATATATAACTGTTGGCTTTTTTTTTTCACCCAAGATCCTAATTAATTACTATAAAGAGGCAATTGGGTGAAGTGCACAAATGGCACAGAAGAAGTTTTAGAGCCAGGGGTGGTGGTGTGTGCCTGTAATGTCATCCCAGCTACTCAAGGAGGCTGAGGTGGGAGGATCACTTAACAGGAGGAGTGGAGACCAGCCTGGGCAATATAGCAAGACCCCAATCTCTTGAAAATTTTTTAAAAGACTGGGCACAGTAGTTCACTCCTATAATCCCAGCACTTTGGGATGCCAATGTGGGAGGATCATTGGAGCCCAGGAGTTTGAGACCAGCCTGGACACGAGGGTGAGACCCCGTCTCTACAAAAAATTTTTTAAAAATTAGCTGGGTGGTGGCATGCACCTGTAGTACCAGCTAATCAGGAGGCTAAGGTGGGAGGATCACTCCAACCCAGGAGATCAAGACTGCAGTGAGTTGTGATTGCACCACTGCACTCCAGCCTGGGCAACAGAGCTAGACCTTGTCTAAAAAAAATTTTTAAATAAAATAGGCTGGGCGTGGTGGCTCATGCCTGTAATCCCAGCACTTTGGGAGGCCACAGTGGGTGGATCATTTGAGGTCAGAAGATCGAGCCCTGCCTGGTCATCATGGTGAAACTGCATCTCTACTAAAAATACAAAAATTAGCTGGATATAGGTGGTGCAAGCCTGTAAGCCCAGCTAGTAGGGAGGCTGAGGCAGGAGAAGTGCTTGAATCCAGGAGGCAGAGGTTGCAGTGAGCTGAGATCATGTCACTGCACTCTGGCCTGGGTGACAGAGCTAGACTCTGTCTCAAAATAAATAAATAAATAAATAAATAAATAAATAAAATATAGACAGGTATAGCGGTGCATGCCTGTAGTCCCAGATCCTCGTGGGACTGAGGTGGGAGGATCACTTGAACCCAGGAATTTGAGACTTCATTGAGCTATGAACATGCCACTGAACTCCAGCCTGGCAATGGAGAGGGACGTGACTCTAAAGAAAAGAAAAGAAAGGAAAGGAAAGGAAAGGAAAGAAAAAGAAGTTTTAGGAAGCCTACTAAAATTATTACAGATATTCTATGAACACTGCAAAGTAGTGAGCACTGAGGGTGATCTGGCCTTGCCTTGTGGCAAGGGGGAAGGCTAAAGAGAGACGCCCAAGAACATTCCTGCTCTAAACGCTCTGGGAGAATAATATATCACATTTATTTTTGTTTGTGTGTATGTTTGTTGTTTTATGTTTTATTACATAATCCTCTTTTGCTTTTATTCTCCAAGTCTTTGATAAAATCTCTTTCATTTGAGAAGACTCTAATAGCCTTTTGACTACATCAGAAGAAGCCGGTGGTTGATCTGGGGCGAGCCCTCGGTGAGAAAGCCACGCTTAATTCCTGGGACGCTGACTGATGTTTTGGCTTCTCCTGACCAGGGGTGAGGACAAGGAAGATGGGGTGGGAATGAGGGGTTGGAGGATGGCCAGAGTCTCAGAGCTGTGGGTCCTGGTACTTTGCAAAGAAATGTCATGAAGAAAGCACTCTGATTTGAGGGGAAGCTGGACTTCCATGTTGTGGATGATGGGCTGGTCCTAAGAGGGAGGTGGCCAGTAGGTTCCCTCAGAGAAAGGTTGGTGACAAGGAAAATTGTTTCCTGCCCTGTGCTGTTTTCCCCCTAGAGTCGGTGGTGGGGAGTTAGGAGTCAGGCTGTGCACACCCCGGGACAGGGGATTGGGGGACTGTGGCTGTCCTTCTTCCTGCTGTGGATCTGCACGGTGGTGGTAGCGTCGTTCCAAGAGAGGACCCGGACCTAGGAGCATGAGGAAGCAGTTCCCAGCCGAGGTGCTAGATACCATCTGGGGAGGGAGGTTCTTCCTGCCACCCACAGGGGAGGACTTGAATATTCTTATTTGGTACATTCTTAAATATTCTTCCAGAATGATCTTGGAGGGCAGAAAAACTAAGGAACATTTGGGTAACGTGTAAATTCATTAAAACATAGAATAAAAAAGAAAAGAAAAAACTGCTATACGGGGGCCGGGTGTGGTGGCTCACGCCTGCAATCCCAGCACTTTGGGATACTGAGCGGGGTGGATTGCTTGAGGCTGGCATTCAGGCAACATGGCAAAATCCCATCTCTACAAAAAATACAAAAGTTATCTGGGCGTGGTGGCGTGTGCTTGTAGTCCCAGCTACTCAGAGGCTGAGTCGGGAGGATGGCTTGAGCCTGGTAGGTGGAGGCTGTAGGGAACCAAGATCGTACCACTGCACCCTAGCCTGGGTGACAGCACAAGACCCTTTCTCAAAAATAAAATAAACAACAAAAACCCACTAGACTGGAATGACTCTAAAGCGGATGATACAAAATACCATGCATGTTTTCCTGGTATGTATCCTTTATCATTTTCTTTTTTCTGCTTTTTTGAGACAGGGTCTCATTCTGTCACCTAGGATTTCCCACCTTAACTTCCAAAGTAGCTGGGACTACAGGCATGGGCCACCACACCTGGCTAATTTTTGTATTTTTTATAGACAGGGGGTTATACCATATTGCCCAGGCTGGTCTCAAACTCCTGGGCTCAAGCGATCCACCCACCTAGGCGTCCCAAAGTGCTGGGATTACAGCGTGAGCCACCGCGCCCTGCCTCATTTTCATTCTTGACACTTTCCATGACTGTATAGAATGTTCTTTCTTCAAATTAAAAGTAATTTAAAAACTATTTGAGGAATGCCATGATACAATAATGCTTAATAGTAATAGCACATTGTAGAATAGGAGCCCAAACAACTAAAAAAACAGAATTTTTAGAACAGCAATATCTTTTAAAATGTCAAATCAAAACAAATACCATTTTAAGTTTACTTAAATATTTAAAATGATTGTACTGAGAACCATTGTCTGTATGTCTTTATTATTGTTGAAAGGAGTTAGCCAGCTTGCTTTAGGTGGAAAGCAAGGGAAGAGTCGCCAGAGAACCTCCAACCCATGCTTTGTGCAGATAAGGGAGCGTGCACAGGCGGCTTGCCTAAACATGTCCCTAGCGGATGAAGGGCCCACATGTGCACTGGGGGAGTGCAGTGGAGCCACCAGGAATTCATGCCTTATATGAACAGGGAACTCAGCCCCATCAGCTTTTATATAGAAGCCCTTGTATTCAATTACGAAGCGGCAACTGGCAACCTGCTTTCAGGACCCCACTCTTTCCCGAGAGCTTTCCTTTTTGCTTAATAAATTCTACACCACTCATTCTCTGATGTCCGGGTACCTATTTCTTCCTGGGCATAAGACAAGAACACAGACCCAACTGAGCTAAGGAGCAAAAAATCCTGCATCACTGTTGTCAAGTTTTACTTTAGATTTTAAGTTCATAGTTTATGTTAAATTATTGTTTTCATTTGAAAAGGATATTCTTTGGTTATTAATAAAGCATGTGTATGTATATATAGAAATATATGTATGAAACAAAATAAACTCTTTTTTGTTAGTAGTAGTACTTGCTGGCTGCACATTGCATTGAGGGTTACTTTTTCCTACTTTTGCCACTCTTCATCCCACATAACCGATCACTAAATCCTATCCATTCCATTCCATTCATTCATACAAAAAGTATTCATTGTATATGAATGTTCATAGCAACTTTGTTCATAATAGCCCAAAACTGGAAACTTGGAAACCACCCAAATGTCCTTTAATGGGTTGAATGGGATGAATAAATTCTAGTACATCCAAGCCAAGGAATACTACTCAGTAATTAGAAGGAGTGAAATATTGATACACACAACTTAGATGAACTTCAAAGAAATTATGAATGAATAAAAGCTCTTGGGAGTGGTGGCTCATGCCTGTACTCCCAGCATTTTGGGAGGCCAAGGCGGTTGGATCACTTGAGCCCAAGGGTTCTAGACTAGCCTGGGCAACATGGTGAAACCCCATCATTACAAAAATATAAAAATTAGCCAGGCGAGGTGGTGCGTGTCTGTAGTCCCAGCTACTCAGGAGGCTGGGATGGGAGAATCACCTGAGCCCAGGAGGTGGAGGCTGCAATGAGCCAAGATCATGACACTGCACTCTAGCCTGGGTGCAGAGTGAGATCCTGTCTTGCTCTGTCACCAGTCCCAAAAAATACATACTGCACATACCCATCTATAAAACATTTGTGAAACAAAATAATTATAGAGATGAACAGATTAGTTGTTCCCAGGGGTTAATGATGGAGGGATGGGTGTGGCTATAAGGAGGTAACACCAGAAAGTCTTCTGCTAATGGCTTGAATATATTGATTGTGGTAGCAAAGCTTCACATGTGATAAAATTACACAGAGCTCTATGCACACACACACACACACACACACGAGTGCATCTAATAACTGGTGAAATCTGAATAAGCTCTATGGATTGTAGCAATGTCATTTGATTGTTTTTGATATTTTAATATAGTTGTATAGGATGTTAATGGTGGAGGAGGCTGGGTAAAGGGTGCGTTGTTCTTTCCTACGCATTTCTTTACAACCTCGTGTGAATCTATAACTATTTCAAAAAAAATTTTTTAAGTATTTAGGAATTGTCTACATTGTGCTGTGCATTTTCTTCCTTTATATTTTTCCCCTCTTTTACCTCCCTACTGCTGCCCTGTTTTAGGCCCTTCCCACCTCTCTCTGACTTGTCTATTCTGTTTCAAATGTATCTTCCACGCTCCTATCAGATGGATCTTTTAAACTAATGCTTTTTTTTTTTTTTTTTTGAGACAGAGTCTCGCTCTGTCACCCAGGCTGGAGTGCAGTGGTGCGATCTCGGCTCGCTGCAAGCTCCACCTCCTGGGTTCACGCCATTCTCCTGCCTCAGCCTCCCGAGTAGCTGGGACTACAGGCACCTGCCCCCACGCTTGGCTAATTTTTTGTATTTTTAGTAGAGACGGGGTTTCACCGTGTTAGTCAGGATGGTCTCGATCTCCTGACCTCGTGATCCATCCCTCTCGGCCTCCCAAAGTGCTGGGATTACAGGCCTGAGGCACCGCGCCCCGCCCTAAACTAATGCTTCTTAAACTCTACCATACAAATGGGCCACCTGGGATCTTGTTAAAGTGCAAGTTCTGATTCGGTTTGTCTCGGGGACTTGGGATTCTGCATTTCTAACAAGTTCCCAGCAGATGCCAATGTGGCTGGTCCTGGATCATACTTTGAGTAGCAAGGATGTTAAGTAATTTTCTTTCATGGGATACCCATATTTAAATCCATCTAGTTGATTCTCATTGTTCACAGAATAAAGTTCAGTCAGAGCATGTACCTCTTTGCTCAAAAGTCTCTAATGACACCCCAGTGACCCTCAGAATAAAATCCAAATGCTTTACAATGACCTATAAGGTCCTGCAAGACCTTCCCACCCTGAAACTCTCTGACCCCAGCTCCTATCACTCTCTCCTTTTCCACTCCACCTCTAGCTTCACTGGCCTTATTGATGTCAGGATCATGTCCCAGGTACAGTCTTGCCATGGGGCCTTTGCACTGGTGATCCCTCTGTCTGGAATGCTCTTCCTCCAGAAATCCACATTCTTAACTCCCTAAATTCCCTCAACTCTGTGCACAAATTTCCTTCTCAATGTGGCCTTTCCAATGAGGCCTATTCCCCTTTTTAATGGCAACCTACTACCCTCCCAACTCATTCCTGACCTTCCTTGCTCTCTCTACTTTTTCTTTTACCAAACACTTAGCACTTTCTAACATGCTTTGTAATTTATTTATATGTTGTATCTATTGCTTATGTTTTTATTTTATTTTATTTTTTTGAGATTGAGTCTTACTCTTTTACCCGACTAGAGTGCAGTGGAGCGATCTTGGCTCACTGCAACCTCCCCTTCCCGGGTTCAAGTGATTCTCCTGCCTCAGCCTCCTGAGTAGCTGGGACTACAGATGCCCACTACCGCACCCAGTTAATTTTTGTATTTTTAGTAGAGACAGGGTTTCACCATGTTGGCCAGGCTGGTTTCGAACTCCTGACCTCAGGTGATCTGCCCACCTCGGCCTTCCAAAGTGTTAGGATTACAGGCATGAGCCACCGAGCCTGGCCTTCTATTGCTTATTGTTCACGTTTTCCTAAGGATAGGAATCTTTGTTTTGTTGTTTAGTGAATCTCAAGTGGCTAGATGGTGTCTGGTACATGATGGGTGGGTGTGAATAATGATCAAAACTGCTTACCATACATACATGAGACAGATGGACCCTGGCCTGTCTCTCCACACTATCTCCCACTGCTTTCTCCCATATACTTTGTGTTCCAGATGTCCTAAACACTAACATTTGCATGAATGTACAATAGTTTATTTTCCCTCCTTGCTGTATATTGCCCCTTCTAGGTCTTTCTCCCATTTGTTTCTTATCCTTCAGTGTTCAACTCAAGATATATTTACTTATCTCTGTTATATGGGCACTCTTGATGGCATGAAAATGCGCCATTTATTGCCCCATTCTACTTATGTATACCTCTATTATTACACTTCTCTTCCTCTACTTCAATAATTTGTTTTCCTATTGAATCAGGGTCTGCACAGGAAACAGAAGGCACACTCAGAGGAAATTATAAAAATAGTTTTATGAAGAAACTATTTTCAGAAGTGAGCATTTAAGGGAGTCTGTTATTGGATACAGGAATCCAGTGAGTGCCGGATCCTTGGAGGAGGGAACTGTAATTGCAGAGGAACCGCCAGAGCTGCCACGCCAAAATGATCCCTCCCATTGGCTGAACTCAATCAGAAGCCACAGAGCAATGAACCACAGTGATCCAGCCCCCCTCCCTGGAGGCAGGGAGAGGGGAAGAAAAAGGTGGAGAATAGATCTAGAGGAGAGGGGGAGAACAGAGACCAACCAGCCCACACTAAATCTCTGTACTAAATGAAAGGTTCCTGAGGGCAGGACCAATTCTCTTTCATCCCTGTAGCCCCACACATAGCACAAGGTTTAACCTAGAGTAAGTATTCAGTAAGTCCTTGTGAAAGCAAACTACAATGTCAGAGCATGTATTGCATTTAACTTAGTATTTTAAGGAAGGGAGGCTGGAAGGCAAGCAAGTTATTCATTACCTCTTAAAAATTTTTTTTTCTTTCATAGAGATGAGGTCTCGCTTTGTTGCCCAAGCTGGTCTTGAGCGCCTGGCCTCAAGTGATCCTCCCACCTCAGCCTCCCAAAGTACTGGGATTCCACGCATGAACCACCATGCCTGACCCTGTCTGTTACCTATTTTGGCCAATTTTAATTTATGTTCACACAAGTTTTTTTATACTTTTCTAGGTATATCTAATTTATGTATTCATTTATTTATGTATTTATTTATTTTTTATTTTTATTTTTTGAGATGGAGTCTTACTCTGACACCCAGGCTGGAGTGCAATGGCACGATCTCATCTCACTGCAACCTCCATCTCCTGGGTTCAAGAGATTCTCCTGCTCAGCCTTCCGAGTAACTGGGATTACACGCATGCGCCACCACATCCAGCTAATTTTTTTTGTTTGTTTTTGTTTTTGTTTTGAGATGGCATCTCACTCTGTTGCCAGGCTAGAGTGCAGTGGGGTGATCTGGGCTCACAGCAACCTCTGACTCCCTGGTTCAAGCGGTTCTCCTGCCTCAGCCTCCTGAGTACCTGGGATTACAGGCACACGCCACCACGCCCAACTAATTTTTGTATTTTTAGTAGAGACAGGGCTTCACCGTGCTGGCCAGGCTGGTCTCGAACTCCTGATCTCAGGTGATCCACCTGCCTCGGCCTCCCAAAGTGCTGGGATTATAGGCGTGAGTCACCGTGCCCGGCCATTGTATCTAAGTTAGATGACAACAGCACAACAAGGACAGAATTCCCTGGAAAGGTTCATTTTGATCATCCTATTTTGCTGAGTTCAGGCTAATATCTCCAGAAGTGACACAAACCTGGAAACAGAAATATCCATGTGGGGCTATCAGCACAAGACACAAAGCATGAGAACCACAAAATATTTCAACCAGTGATGCTCGTCCATCAGTTGAACAATATCACCTCCAGAAAATGGCACACAGTAGGCAATTTATAAAAGCTTCTTGGCCGGGCGCGGTGGCTCAAGCCTGTAATCCCAGCACTTTGGGAGGCCGAGAGGGGCGGATCACGAGGTCAGGAGATCGAGACCATCCTGGCTAACCCGGTGAAACCCCGTCTCTACTAAAAAATACAAAAAACTAGCCGGGCGAGGTGGCGGGCGCCTGTAGTCCCAGCTACTCGGGAGGCTGAGGCAGGAGAATGGCGTGAACCCGGGAGGCGGAGCTTGCAGTGAGCCGAGATCCGGCCACTGCACTCCAGCCTGGGTGACAGAGCGAGACTCCGTCTCAAAAAAAATAAATAAATAAGTCCTAAGACAAATTTCACTGCCGGTATTCTAGTAACCCCAAACCTTATAAAACTACTTAATCTATTAATTCCTCAGGTGTACCATCAAAACATACTCTAGCATATTTCTAGAAATAATAAGCCTCTCTTGCCACTAATTTCCTCAGGTTTCTGAGTATTTCCAAACAGCTTGCCAGCCTTCTCTGGAAACTGCCAATCCCTTGTTCTAATATTCTGCAAGAGAAATACGCAGACGCAACGATTGCACCACTGACCATTTCACATCTCTGCATATGCTAAGCGAGAAAATGGTGAGAACAACAGAAGACTTTTTGCAGTAAGTCCTTATCCTCAAACTTTTGGCTGAACTGTAGAAACCTGATATGCAATAAATGTCCTGGTCTTGAACCAGATAAACTCCTTTACAGTGAGAAACATCATAAAGAGACTGATTTATGTGTTCTTTATGTCTGTCCAGGAAATATTTAGCCAGTATTTATAATGTATGAGAGATTTTAGGGGAAAAAAAGGCAAATGGATTGTTCGAATCTTGGTAGGAAAGGCTAATGCTACTGAAGCAAATAAAAAATAAAATCTAACTGCTGAGTTCAGTCACAACATGCAAGTGATCATCCATCTAACAACAGTTTGCTTTTAGGAAGAATAGATAAACCAGTCACCAAAACTATCATCAGCCTATGTAATGTGTTATTAAAGGAAATAATTCAGTTCATACTTCGGGTTTAAATTATTATTAATTTTTTCTTTTCTTTTCATGAGATGGAGTCTGACTCTGTCGCCCAGGCTGGAGTGCAGTGGCGCGATCTCGGCTCACTGCAAGCTCCGCCTCCTGGGTTCACGCCATTTTCCTGCCTCAGCCTCCCGAGTAGCTGGGACTAGGAGCAGCCAGGACTACGAGTAGCTGGGACTACAGGTGCCTGCCAACACGCCCGGCTAATTTTTTGTATTTTTAGTAGAGATGGGTTTTCACCGTGTTAGCCAGGATAGTCTCGATCTCCTGACCTCGTGATCCGCCCGCCTCGGCCTCCCAAAGTGCTGGGATTACAGGCATGAGCCACCCCGCCCGGCCAATTATTATTAATTTTTATCTTTATGACAGTCATTGACATTTTGGGTAATAAAAATAAATCTGGTGACAAAAATAAATGATTAAAATCAGCAGTCTTAATCATTTGAAAATCAACTCTTTCTAAAGTTTAAAAAATTACCTAAACATTTAAAATCACCATCACCTGAAAAAGTTAATAATAATAATGAAAGCTATCTTTATTAAGCATCTTCTACTGTCCCAGGCACCATATTAGAAGTTTTACATAGAGCCTCATTTAATCCTTTCAACCTGAGGAGTATTACTAATCCTATTTCATAGATAAACAAGATAAGGATCAGAGAAGGTAAGTAATTTGCTCACTATCACAAACTGTTAAGGTAGACAACTAGCATTCTATCTAACCCAGGTCTCTGTTCTTTCCACAACATCACATAATTACCTTAAAAACAGCAACAACAACAACAAAAATCACTTAAAGACATGTAAAAATACTATTCTGGTAACTATATTACTTTGCTTCTATGTAATTTCATTTTATTTTGAGAATTAAGAATGAAGTTAAATAAGAAACCTTATATGGCATTATAAAATCTACTATAATCATACCTTTGATGTATTGTAGAGGTATTTGTTTCTTTAGTGCTTGTTGAATGGTACTAGCTAATAATTGTACTCATTTCTTTAATTTGCTCACATATTTCAATCTCTGAAAAAGTTGCCAAAAGCTGTTAACAGAGAACAATGGACATATTTTTAAAGTTTAGTAAATCAGAACAACATGGGCACATGCTAAAGATTAATTTGGAATCATTTACATATATGCCTTCTGAAAAAAAAAGAGGAGGTACTTTTTATAAGTGCCGAAAAAGGAATGCAACCTATTTCTTGCAAGGGCATATGAGTGGATCTCCTATTCTCACACATGGCTTTGTTTTCAAATTCTTGAAAGTGCAGAAATTCTTTTAATTTAAAGGTGAGCCCATGGAAAATCTGGACCAGCTGTAGAAAACCATCCAAGAACTCAGTGCCACAGCCACTTTTTTTGGTTGTGACACCAACCCCCGGGTGATCTGACCCTCTGCTCACCAGTGTTCTAAATTATCCAAGAGTGGTACTTCTGTTTCCACTGCTGCAACCGAGATGCCTCCCTGGAATTCATTGTCTCATTAGCTGATGCTGCCTAGAGGATGTTAGAGAGGAACTCAGGCAGCCTTTAGACTCAAGAGAGAGACTCGAGGCTGTCAAAAGAAGGAAGACTCACAAAGGGTCTAAATTCAGTGCACTGGAGAGGAAGAGTTGGGAAACAGCCACATCTCCCCGTGCTATTTGAGGAACCTGGAAAAACAGATCATCGTGACTTTCTTCAAGGTCATGCAAAGTTTAAGTGATTTTTACTGTCCCACATTCCAGCATGTCCTCTTCTATGGATTCATTTCCTATGGTAGTTCATCATTCTCTATGGCATTTTTATTAGGTAACAGTATCTCATCTTTTCCCGATAATTGTGCTGCCGCATATTTTTAGAAACTTTCCCACCCGCCATTGTCAGGGACTGAGGGGTTGCATGAATGTTGAGTTTGAAAATTCTGTTCTTGCATCAGACAGGTAAAAGTGGCCTTATTAGTATTTCTGTTTTCAATGTCTGGAAAAAAGTCCCAGGGAGAGAAAAACAAGATAAAGCATCATGTTGTCCACTGGTAAAATCTATACATGGAAAGTAGGCTAAGCTAGAGTAATCGGTTTAAGGTAGCAGTAAATAGTGTCTACAGCTCTTTACTTCGTTAACCTCAGTTAACCAGGACCTGGCAGAATGGGATTGAAACCAGGGGGCTCATCCACAGTTTCCTCAAATACTGATTTTATCAGGTTGGGCTGATAATTCCATAAACTGTCTGAGCATTGATCCTTGAATGTGATCGTTTTCAAAGTGATTCTTTTTCTGCTTGGGTTTATTTATTTATTTATTTTGAGACAGAATCTCACTGTGTTGTCCAGGCTGGGGTGCAGTGGTGCAATCTCGGCTCACTGCAACCTCTGCCTCCCCAGTTCAAGCGATTCTCCTGTCTCAGCCTCCCAAGTAGCTGGGATTACAAGCATGTACCACCACAATCGGCTAATTTTTGTATTTCACAATGCTGGCCAGGCTGGCCTCCAACTCCTATCCTCAAGTGATCGGACCGCCTCGGCCTCCCAAAGTGTTGAGATTACAGGCGTGAGCCATCACACCCGGCTCCGCTTAGATTTTGCCAGTGGTTTTGCAGGGATGATGTGTCTCCCTGCCTCTACCTCCTCCTCCTCCTGGCTGTTTTGAAAAAGAGAAGAAATGCATTGGAACAGCCCAGGAGATAGCCTGAGTTCTGCTGGCAGCCTCTGAAGGAGCCCACAGTATTTCTACCTTCCCCGGCAAGAACAGGGAGTGGCTTTGTTCTGCCCGCGCCGGAAGGGCCGGGCATCTGTGGAGCCCGGCCTTGGACTTGGGAGCGACCTTCTCTGGCTCTCGAGAGAAATGGGCAAGAGGGGCGAGGAGAGAAGTTTGTGTCCTGAAGGGTGTTGTTTCTCACCTGTCATTCATAAGACGCGCTCGAGTGCTGCCCCCTGGAGGCGTCTGTGCCACCGGCTGGAAGTCAGAGCCTGTGGCACAGGTGTCGGCAACCTCCAGGGTGGAAGCCAACCCCGCGGCCCGGGCCTGCAGGTGACACCGGTGGGCGGGGCCTGCAGAGGACCTGCGAGTCTGGGCCTGAAGCGAGCAGAGGCCTCTCGGCTCCCGCTGAACGGCGATGGTTGTCAGGAAGGAATGTGGGCTCACCGTGGAAAGAACATTCAGTTTTTCAAAAGAAGCCAGAAATATGGATGCTTATGTGAAATTCCTGATTTTTCAAACTTGGCAACCTCAGTTAAAAAAAAAAAAAAAGAAAAGAAAAGAAAAGAAAACACGCAAAAAAAACCCCCACAAAAAAACAGCATTGCTATGGCAGGACCACGAGTCATAGGTACAATGCCTTGTACACATTAGAAAGAGAACATCGCTCTGGGCAGATAAAGCAGGAGGGGAAAAAGGTAGTGGGTGCTTATGTGCCAAGTCAAAGGTGCCTATAAGCAGTTGCTCCCCTGCCCGACTGCTGGGCGTAATGCGAGGATCATGGCTGGATGTCAGCCTCCCTGTGGGGACACTGACACAGCTGCAGCAGCCCTGAGACAGCCACCTAGCAGGCCTGCCCATGCCAGATTCTGTCCTTGGGCCCCAGGTTCACAAATTCTGGATGCTGGAACAGGTAACCCAGAGGGCAGGAAAGCCAGTGCAACTTGCAAGTCTGCTCTTGTTAAAGGGTCATACAATTGTAAAATTTCACACCCCCCATATCCCAAACATCCTCTCCATATTCCTGGATGGTGAATGTTGGCTCTGTAGGCATGTTTACTCTAGGCAATATTTTTCTGAGGTTATTGTACTCTATGTGTGAGAAAGATGCATTTATGTATCCACTTTACCTTTTGGGAGTATGTTTCACCCGTTGTTAATTTTAACATCTTCCCTTGATTGACCTACTTGTGTTGGACCTCTTTAAATTATTTCTAATTCTGAAAACATCCTGACAAGGTAATATAATTCCCCTTATTTTACAGATAAAGACACTGAGGCTTGAAGAAGTAATTTTTCCCCAGACCAGCTAGGAAATGACTGTGCAGAGCTTCAAACCCAGGTCTGTCTTCCTAGGAGGCTGATGACTTTGTTACTTCTACCTGAGATGGCAAAGTCTATGTCTTTTCTCCCTGATGTCACCTAATGAAGATCTATGCTGTCTGAGCACTTAATGCCTAAGAATCTTCCATCTGGTGCCTTCTCCTTTCCTCTTTTTATGTCTTTATAAATGTAACAACAGTTCTTTTATATGGCAAAGGATGAATCTTTGTGGCACATAACTTTAAAAATAATAACATACCAGATGCACACATCCAAATGAGTGTGGATTTCCTTGATGATTAGAGACTTATTCCAGTGATGCTGTTGCCAGTCACCATCTTTCTTGTGCTTTTTTTAAAAGAAGTGCCTTCAAAGCCAGTTTACAAACCATTCAAAGAAAGTAGCCTCCTCATTTAGGTGGCATTTACTGTTTTAAACCACAAATGAAAACAGCCAGCTTCCCCAGCTGCTCTTTTTATCAGATTTGACTACAAACAACTTCAGGCTAATTCAAAAAATGAAGCCCAGTCTCCATGGAGAAAGGTTTGCCTCTGGAGAACGTTCAGAGGAATGTACTGGAGGCTTTTTTTGGTTGTCACCAAAATCGTAGTTCCAAAAATGTTCTGAGCCCAGTAGCACCATTGGTTATGTATGTGACCTTTGAAGGGGACACATTTATTGAACTGGGCAATTATCCCCTTAATTTACAGATAAATAAGGGTTAAATCATTTTTGAATCATTCCTAACAAGTTGGTTAAACTAAATGAAGAGTTAGGGTGGTGGATAGTATATTGGCTTTCAGCCTGGATTATGGAGCCAGAATGGGTTCCGATCTTTCCTTTACCACTTACTAGGTATGTAACATCGCACAAATTACTTAATCTCTCCATGCCTTAGTTCCCTGTCTTGTAAAATAAAGATAATAACGGAATATGTAGACGCTCCTAGACAGTGCGTGGTACAGAATAAGTGCTATTTTAAGTGCTAATGTTAAAATCAGATATGTCACTTTATAATACCATCCTGAATTATAGATATATTAGGCAAGATTCATAATGAAGCAGACACATTGCCTATAAGTAGCCATCATCAACTAGAGTAATAACATGTTCTTATGTAGGAAAAAGTAATTTTGTGTGGTCGCTAACATCAAAATGAAATCTGCAACTCTCTATCAAAACACATCCCATTTCATTTTACGTCGTAGAGACTCATATTGAAGTGGAGTTGCCTGGTATGACATTACAATGTCAATAGCCTGAAATATCTGTGGCATTTTGGTAAAATATTCATCTAACCCATACCTCCATACCCTTAATGTCAGAACACAATCCTTAGGCAGGGCAGTCCATCTTTGGGCAGGTTTGGTTGTTGAAAAGTCTTCCTGAGACTAAGCTGAAGTATCTCTCCCTTATCATTCTCTCATAAAAACCCCTTGGAGCCCCAAAGAAAAAGTCCTGTTTCTTTGGAGGTCAGATGTCTCCACTATTTTCTTTTCAGGAGAAACAGCCTTAGTTCCTTTAAACCATTTCTCTTTGGACATGGTTTTGTATCCTTTCACCCTATTTATCTTGCTGGTCTCAACAGACTTTGATTTCCCCAATTTCTCTGCAGATGTACTATCCAGAGGTGAGCATGGGCCTCCAGATTATAGACATGGGTGTCCCTCCTCATTCAGTGAATTACACTTTCATGAATGTAGCCAAGGAGCACATTCATTTTTATTTTATTTTAATTTTTATTTTGACAGCAGACTGCACACTTACAAAGGTGCCAAAAGAAAAGAACCAGTAGCCAAGAATCCTATATCCAGTGAAAATGTCCTCCAGGAACAAAGAGGAGAATAAAGACATTCACAGAGGAAAGAAAGCTAAGAGAATTTGTCACTAGGAGATCTACTCCAATAGGACGGCTAGGAAGTTCTCTAAACAAAAAGAAAATGATAGAAGAAGGACCTATGGGGCATAAAGAGGGAAGAAACAACATGGTAAATAAAAATTTGGGTCAATACAGTAGGAGCTTTCCTTTTCTTCTTGAGTTTTTGGAATTATTTGATAGCTAAAGCAAAAATAACACTCATCTGGTTTAAAATGTATGTACAAGAAATACCTAAGACAACTATATTATAAATGAGGTAAAGGAATGTAAAGAGAGGAACATTTCTATACTTTACTTGAACTGGTAAAATAATGATACCAATACACTATGATAAGTTATGAATAAATAATGAAATACTTAAAGTAACCCCTAAAAAAGCTATGCAAAGAGACACACTAAAAAACACTATAAGTAAATCAAAATGGAATGACTCACAGTGTTCATTAGCCAATATGAAGCAGAAAAAAAGAAAACAGAGAAATTAAAAATTGAGATAACATAGAGAAAGCAAAACCATAACAGATTCAAGCTCTTACATATCAACATTCACATTAAATGCTTCTACACCAGTAGAAGACAAAGATTGAGTGGATTAAAAATATTAAGCTGGGCACAGTGGCTCACACCTGTAATGCCAGCACTTTGGGAGGCCAAGGTGGGTGGATCGCTTGAGGTCAGGAGTTCAAGACCAGCCTGGTCATCATGGTTAAACCCCATTTCTACTAAAAATACAAAAATTAGCTGGGCATGGTGGCGTGCGCCTGTAATCCCAGCTACTGGGGAGGCTGCGGCACAAGAATCGCTTGAACCCGGGAGGCAGAGGTTGTAGTGAGCTAAGATCGTACCACTGCACTCCAGCCTGGGTGTCAGAGTGAAACTCCATCTCAAAAAAAAAAAAAAAAAATTATATATATATATATGTGTGTGTATATATATATGTATACACATGACCTACTACATGCTGTCTACAAGAAACTCACTTCAAATATAACAAGTAAGCTGAAAGTAAAAGAATACAAAAAGATGTATCGTGTAAACATTAATCAAAAGAAAGCAGAGTTGCCTATTTATATTGAGAAAACAAAGACTTCAGAGCAACTACAATTACCAGGGACAGAAAAAGACATTATATAATGTAAAAGGTTCAATCCACCAGGAAGTTATAGTAATCCTAAATGTGTATGCACCAAACAACAGAATTGTAAAATATGTGAAGAAAAAACCAATACAACTGAAAGGAGAACTTGACAAATCCACAATTCAAATTGCAGAGTTCAATACCTCTCTCTCTGAATAACTGACAGACTAAATAGACTTAACTCAGTAGGGCTATTGGAAAACTCAACAACATCATCAACCAACAGTATCTAATCATCACTTACAGAACACTCCAAACATTCCACCAAACGGCAGATACACTTTCTTTTCAAATGCCACATATATGTGTGTGTGTGTGTGTGTGTGTGTATGTGTGTGTGTGTGTATATATATGTGTGTGTGTATATATATATGCGCCAAGATAAACTGTATCCAGATCCATTAAACAAAGCTCAATAAATTTGAAAGAACTGAAACTGTACAGAGCATGCACTCTGACTATGATGGAATCAATGCAGAAAGATAACAGGAAAATGTAAATACTTGGAAACTAAACAACACAATTCTAAATAACAAGTTAAAGAAGAGGCATAGAAGGAAAATTTAAAAATACATTGAACTGAGTAAAGATTTAAAAACAATATTTGTCGACATAGTTCAAATAGTATGCAGCACTAAGAAGTAAATTTAGAATACTAAATGCATACATCAAAAAAGAAGAAAAGTCCAAAATGAATAATGTAAGATTTCACATCGAATATATAGAAAAAGAAAAGCGAAACAAACCCACAACCAACAGAAGGAGAGAAACAACAAACAGCAGAAATCAATGAAGTTGAAAACAGAAAAGCAGAAAATCCATGAAACAAAGAGCTGATTCTTTGAGGAGAAAAAGTCAACAAAATTGACAAACCTCTAGAAAGACTTACCAGAGAGAGAGAGAGAAGAGAGTGAGATAGTTACTAATATTAGGAATTAAACCAGGACCATCACCATATAACATGTGAACATAAAAAAATAACAAGGGAATATTAGCAACAATACTACACAAATAAATTTTATACCTCAGATGAAATGGACCATATAAACTCATAAACCACAAACTATTGCAACTCACCCAATATAAAATAGATAACTTGAATAGCTTATATCTATTAAGCAAACTGATTGTATAATTTAAAACTCCCCAAAAAGAAATCTTCAGCCAGGTGTGGTGGCTCACGCCTGTAATCCCAGCACTTTGGGAAGCCAAGATGGGTGGATCACCTGAGGTCAGAAGTTCGAGACCAGCCTGGCCAATATGGTGAAACCCCATCTCTACTAAAAACACAAAAAATTAGCCGGGCGTAGTGGCAGGTGCCTGTAATCCCAACTCCTCCAGAGGCTGAGTGAGGCAGGGGAATCACTTGAATGTGGGAGGCAGAGGTTGTAGTGAGCAGAGGTCACACCACTGTACTCCAGCCTGGGGGACAAGAGGGAAACTCCAGCTCAAAAAAAAAAAAAAAAAAAAAAAAAAAACCCAAATCTTCAAGCCCATACAGCTTCACTGAAGAATTCTAACTAAACTTTAAAGAAGAATTAACTCCAATAATTCTTCCATAAAATAAAAGAAGAGGGGCCGAGGTAGATGAATTGCTTGAGGTCCTCTGGGCAACAGAGTGAGACCCCTCTCTACAAAGGAAACATTTAAAAATTGGCCAGATGTGGTAGCCTGCCCCTGTACTGGGAAGGCTGAGGCAGGAGGATCACTTGAGCCCAGGAGTTTGAGGCTGCAGTGAGCCATGATTGTACCACTGTACTGCAGCCTGGGCAACAAAAAGACTGTCTCAGAAAAAATAAATAAATAAATAAGAAGAGGGCACACTTCCCAGTTCATTTTATGATGATAATATTACCTTAATACCAAATTAGCCAGGTGTAGTGGTGCGCACCTGTAATCCCAGCTACTGGGGAGCCTGAGGCAGGAGAATCACTTGAACCCGGGAGGTAGAGGTTGCAGTGAGCCAAGAGCGCACCACTGCCCTCCAGCCAGGGCGACAGAGCGAGACTCCATCTCAAAAAAAAAAAAAAAAAAATTACCTTAATATCAAAACCAGACAAAGACATTGCAGGGGGAAATAAAACCTACCAGCCCAGATCCCTCATGAACATAGATGCAAAAATCCTTAACAAAATATCAGCAAATAGAATTCAGCAATATATAAAAAAAGGAATTACACATCATGACCAAACGGGGTTTATTCCAGGAATGCAGGCTGGTTCAATAATAGAAATCAATCAATGTAACCCACTACAGTAACTAAAGAAGAAAATCACATAATCATATCAATCTATGCAAAAAAATTTGACAAAATTTATGATATAAACTCTCAGAAAAATTGGAATAAAGGGTAAATTCCTCAACTGGATAAAGATTAAAACACCTATAGCTAACATTATGCTCAGCAGCGAAAGACTGAATATCTTCCCCCCAAGATCAGCAACAAAGAAAGAATGTTCACTTTTACCACTCTTATTTTAATATAGTGCTGGAAGTTCTAGCCAGTGCAGTAAGGCAAGAAAAGGGAATAAGAAATACAGACTAGAAAAAGAAACAAAACTGTCCTTATGTGCACATGACATGATTATGTATATAGAATATTCTAAGGGATGTATTTTAAAAACTCCTAGAACTAAGAAGTGAATTCAGTAACATAATAGGAAAAAAGATACACAGGCAAACATCAATTATATTTCTATAAATGCAGTGTACAGTTGCTATATGCAATTGCTAATTGAAAATAATATAGGTTTGGGTTCAACATATAAAGAGCTTGGAAGTCATCACTTCTGTCTTCAAAACAAGAATTAAGTTGGACAAATTGAAAATCAACAACTCTTCTTAGATTCATTAGAGAACTGAGGCTGTGGAATAAACTCCAGCGGACGCTTTGTGTGTAGGCCCTCATACTTGCCTGAGTTTTACCTGCAGGAATCCCACCAGACTCTTAGGGTGAAGATCAAGAGAAATTCCCTTATGCTTCCAACAGGGAGAGAGGAAAAGTAGCAATTTTGAAATACCCCCAGAGCCCTCTGTTCTCCTTAACAAAGCCAGACCGCAGGGAAACTATTTTACCACAGCTTGATAGACTGTGGTTTTACCAAAGCCTACCAACCTGGGATAATGGATACTTCCAACTGCAGGCCACTCTAACATGGGGAAAGGGAAAGGGGAATACTTAGGCTTATTAAAAGATTGAGACCTGATCACAGGACTGCTGAATACTTACTCCCATCCTCCCACCTTACCACCACATCAGCAGGGCTCCTGTATAATAAGAGGGGTTACAGGTAAAGAACCTCAAGCCTCACACCATATTCACGGAGACTCTACAGAAACCCAAACATAACAGGAGAGACAAAAATAAAGGCACCAGAGGAAATTTTAGCCTCTGACACCAAAGCTATGTTAAACAGTAAATACAACCTAACTCCAAGCCAGATAAACATAAAAGCTCATATTAAAGGTCTGTTTACCTCAATTACTTTTATCTGATATATCATGTCTGGTTTTCAACAAAAAAAGATAAGGGACATCCTAAAAGGAAAAAACAGAGTCTGAGGAGACGAACCAAGCATAGAAACAGACTCAGATATGACCGAGATTTTGGAATTATCAGGTTAGAATTGAAAATAGCTATAATTAATATGCTGAAGGCTCTAATGGAAAAAGTAGACAATATGAGAGAACAAATGTGTATATAAGCAGAGAGATGGAAACTCTAGGAAAGAATCAAAAGAAAATGCTAGAAATAAAACCCACTGTAACAGAAATGAAGAATTGCTGGGTATGATAGAATGGTGCATTTGTGCCACTTACTTGGAAGGCTAAGCTGAGAGGATCACTTGAGCCCAGGGGTTCTAGGCTAGCCTGAGCAGCATAGTGAGAAATGATTTCGAAAGAAAGAAAGGAAGAAAGGAAGAAAGAAAGAAAGAAAGAAGGAAAGAGAGAAAGAAAGAAAGAGAGGAAGGGAGGAAGGGAGGAAGGGGGGGAGAGAGAGAGAGAGAGAAAGAAAGAAAGAAAGAAAGAAAGAAAGAAAGAAAGAAAGAAAGAAAGAAAGAAAGAAAGAAAGAAAGAGAGAGAGAGAGAGAAAGAAAGAGAGAGAAAGAAAGAGGGAGGAAGGGAATGGGAGGGGAGGGGAGGGGAGGGAGAAAGCCTTTGAAGGGCTTATTTATAGACTGAACAGAGTCAGAGGAAGAATCAGTGAGCTTGAATATCAATAGAAACTTCCAAAACTGAAACACAAAGAGAAGAAATAATGAAAAAGAACAGAAAATGCAAGACTTGTGGGACAATTACAAAAGGTCTGACATATGTGTGAGGGGAATACCAGAGGGAGAAGGAAAAAAGAAAGGAGCACAAACTGGGCAAAGGACACAAGCAGACTTCATCCAAAGAAGACATACAAATGGCCAATGGGCATATGGAAAAATGCTTGACATCACTAATCATCAGAGAAATGCAAATCAAAACCACAATGAGATATCATCTTACCCCTGTTAGAAAGGCCATTGTTAAAAAGACAAAAATAACAGATGCTGGTGAGGATGCAGGAGAAAAAGGGAACTCATATACTGTTGATGGGAATGTAAATTAATACAGCCATGATGGAAGAGTATGGAGGTTTCCTAAAAAACTAAAAATACATCTACCACATGATCCAGCAATCCTACTACTGGGTATTTATCCAAAGGAAAAGAAATCAGTATATTAAAGGGATACCTGCACCCCCATGTTTATTGCAGCACTATTCACAATAGCCAAGATATGGATCAACCTCAGTGTTCATCAATGCACACATGGATAAAGAAAATGTGGTCTATATAAACCGTGGAACACTATTTGGCCATAAAAAGAAAAAACAATGAAATCTTGTTATTTGCAGTGACCTGGATGGAACAAAAGGTCATTATCTTAAATGAAATAATCCAGACAGAGCAAAACAAATACCACATGTTCTCACTTATGTGTGGGAGTTAAAAATGCTGATCTCATGGAGGTAGAGAGTAGAATGATAGATACCCAAGGCTGGGAAAGGTGTGTGGGTAGAGGGGATGAAGAGAGGTTGGTTAATGGGTACAAACACCCAGTTAGATAGAAGGAATAAATCCTAGTGTTTGAGAGCAGAGCAGGGTGACTAGTTAACAACAAGGCATTGTATAATTCAAAATTATTGTAACAGAGGACTTGAAAAGCTCCCAACACATACAAACGACACATACTCAAGGTAATAGCTCAAACACCTTGACTTGATCGTTACACATTCTGTGCAGGTAATGAAGTATCACATGTACCCCAAAAGTATGTAAAATATCATGTATCAATTAAAAAGTTGGTGCAAGTTAAAAAAAACACAAAGGAACAGAAGAAATATTTGAAGTAATAATGACTCAGAATTTTCCCAAATCAATGACAAGATACCATACCACAGACCTAGGAAGCTCAGACTACATCAGACAGGATAAATAGCCCCAAATCTACACATAATTATATCATATTCAAACTGTAGGAAATCAAAGACAAAGAGAAATTCTTGAAAGAAGCCAGAGGTATGAAACCACCTTACGTGTGCAGAAACAAGAATAAGAATTACGTCATTCTCTTCAGAAACCACATAAGCAAGAAGAAAGTGGAGTGAAATATTTAAAGTATTAAAAGAAAAATACACTAACCTATACTTCTTCCCGTGAAATTATCCTTCAAAAGTTAAGAAGGTTCGAGACCATTCTGGCCAGCGTGGTAAAACCTCGTCTCTACTAAAAATACAAAAATTAGCTGGGCATGGTAGCAGGTGCCTGTAGTCCCAGCTACTCGGGAGGCTGAGGGAGGAGAATTGCTTGAACCTGGGAGGCGGAGGTTGCAGTGATTCGAGATCGTGCCACTACACTCCAGCCTGGGTAACAGAGTGAGACTCTGTCTCAAAAAAAAAACAAACAAACAAACAAACAAACAGTGGAACTAACCAGTGATTGCCCTTGACTGAAGACGTCCACCTTGCTCGAAGTCATCCCCTCTTCCTGGGGACTGCTCATGCCCAGTGACTGACAGTCAATGAGAAGTTTTAAAGGCCCAAATTCCTCGTCCCAATTTGGAATGCCTTGGGACCAGCCAATCTCTCTCTCTCTCTTTTTTTTTTTTTTTTTTTTTGAAAGAGTCTTGCTCTGTCAACCAGGCTGGAGTACAGTGGCATGATTTTGGCTCACTGCAACCTCTGATCACCAGGTTCAAGCCATTGTCCTGCCTCAGCCTCCCACGTAGCTGGGATTACAGGAGGGCACCACCACGCCCTGCTAATTTTTGTAATTTGAGTAGAAACAGGGTTTTACGATGTTACCCGGGCTGGTCTCCAACTCCTGATCTCAAGTGATCCACCTGCCTTGGCCTCCCACAGTGCTGGGATTACAGGCGTGAGCCACTGCACCTGGCCAGTTCTTCCCAATCTTTATAGCCGTGTTTCCTCATCTGCAAATAGTTGTCTGCAGATTTCCATTGAATTTTTTTGTGTTCTACTTTTGTAAAGACTAAGAGACATGGCTGGCCCAGCCAATGTATGATTAACTTATCTTAAAATTTAAATGCCAGTTTAGGCTTGTTCCAGTAGACCCTCCTCCCCTTGTCCCCATATTCTCTAGAGTATGAGCCTATTGAGAGGCAGGAGAATGCACTATTCAGTGAATTGAGAGGTTCTTCCCTGGCAGTGAGTGGGATTCAGAAATATTCTGGAGCCCCCTTTCCTTGTTTGGAATGGACCATGCCCTCAGGCCACCCCTGTAAGGCCTGAGGTGTGTGGCCAGCCCGACCGCTGGGCTTCAGCCTGGGTTCCTGGTTTTCTCTTCTATCATCTGCTGGGCCAGTAGCCAAGACTGAGCCCAGTCCAGTTGGCTGAGACTCTGCTTCTCCTAGTTTCTGCCAACTTTCTTTGTTTCTGGTATTTCTACTTTTAATTCATACGTTGATCCTTGGGCCAAGACTCTGGTCAACAGGATACCAGGAACTCATGCTTCCCAGAATACCCCTTCCTCCCCCCGCCCTCAGATCAGGCCCTTCATACTGATGTTGGCCCAAGTTGTACCTGTTCCCATCCTGACTGCACCTGAGTCCACACTAAGACCTTGAACCTGAACCATTAGCATCTTGCAGCCTGGGTGAGTTCCCCTGCCCTGTGCCAGGCACCTCAGCAAAATCCTCACAGTGAATACTTCCATACCCATCACTTCAGCTAGTACTGCCCCTTTGACAAATTAGTCCCTGTTAATGAGAATTAAGTCCAGGGTAGTTTGTTCCCCTGATTAGATCCACACCCTCTGAAGGGTAAAATTGCTGGCAAAGCAAGTGAAATGTTCCCAGAATTTGAGCATTTATCTTAATGGGGCTTTGTATGAGGATTTAATTTAGGTTTAGTTGTGACCAAAATATCCTGCCTTTTTGTTTTGTTGCCTATTATTAAAACACTAGTCAAAGCCTCCATCTCAGCAGATCTATTTATTTTCCCACAATTACATTTAAAAATTTTTCTTTACCTTCAGATTTGTAGATATTCAAAATGATAGCTATCTTACTCCAAAGCAAGAAAGAATTTATAACAGAAAACAAGCAGTATTAACACATAAACAAGCCACAGTGGAACAGTTTACTGGGATTTGTAAAGTAGAGCACTACTTAAACGCCAGACACTCTAACATCAACTATATGTCAGAGGGGCTAAAAGTCAAGTACCAAGAAACAAGATGTTCTAAGGATTGGCGGGGAGAAAGTGTCTTATAATCAAGCAGTAATGAGATGACTAAGGTTTTAATAGTCTGATATCTAAGATATTTGTTGATATTTCCAAGGACTGTAAGTAGCTTAAAATGTTATATTAAGGTATTCCCTACAATTTCCTAAACTAAGATCCTACATTTGTAGATATTTACTCAAAATCATTTGTTAGCATAACCTCTTAAGCAAATTATACTTTGCTTGGGCCAGTATTAGATTTTATTTTTATTCTGTAGCCCAGGTATACATACTAGCCCTAGATAAATGCACGGTGGACAATTTACACACAAACGAAGAATCATTTGCACGTATGAAGCCAGTGAATAGTCTAAATTGCACAACGTACTACCACCCAAGCAAGCCTATTCTTTAAAAGATTATCTGTCCTGAGCTCAGTAAGTTTGTAAGTGGCCACTCTGTTTTCCTTCAAACTGGTATTCAGCTAAGTGGACAGGCTAGGCAAATCTACTGGCAGATTCCATCTCATTATGCTGGAACAATGACTGGAATTTAAGGAATGATATATGAAGCAAGATAATTTAAGACCACCAAAGAAGTGACAAAGGGAATCACATTTTTGTGTGTCCCAGAAGTTGTCCTGCCTCCAGCTCAACGGATGTCTCTGCAAGTTCAGCACAGGGCAAATGGAGGGCGCACTCAAACTTCAGGGCCCTTTGTTTAACCTTATGTGCTCCAGGTAGGCTCTTGAGAATTAAAAACCAAAACTCACATTACAAGCATCTTTCAAATTCTATAATTGAACTAGAGATATGGAAATAGATCTAGACAAATTATGGGGGTGAGGGGGTGAAGAAGGGACAGGCAACCGCGGTCCTCTAAGGTTTCACAAAATGGAAGCGGGGAACCCAGAGAGTCACTTTAGCTTCTGAACCGACTTCAGTAAAGGTTGGTCTTCTTCATGATCCGAAGGAACTCCTCCTCATTCACTTCGCCGTCCCCGTCCCGATCAGCTTCGTCGATCATCTCCTGCAGCTCCTCATCCGTGAGGTTTTCCCCCAGCTCGTTGGCCACGCGCTTCAGGTTTTTGAACGAGATCTTCCCGGTCTCATCGTCATCAAAGAGCCTGAAGGCCTTCAGGATTTCTTCTTTGGTGTCCTTCTCGGACATCTTCTGAGTCATCACGGCCAGGAAGTCATTGAAGCTGATCTTCCCCGTGCCTTCCTTGTCCACCTCGGAGATCATCTTCTTCATCTCTTCCTTCCTGGGTTCGAAGCCCAGAGCTCTCATGGCCACCTTCAGCTCCTTCACGTCGATGGTCCCGCTTCCGTCCGCGTCAAAGAGGTCAAACGCTTCCCGAACTTCTTGCTTCTGATCTTCAGTGAGCTCGGGCTTAGGCGCCAACTTTCTCTTTTGGCTGGTGGGGGCGGCGCTGGGCTTCTTGAAGCTGGAAGCCATTCTCCCGCCTCGGCTGTGATCCCAACGGCGCCGCCCCGCGCTCGCGCTCCGGCGCCCCCAGCTGGCGCGGCGCGGGGCCACCCGTAGTTCACCGCCAACCCCTAAGTCCGTTGGGGGTTGGAGCGGGCCTGAGGAGACTCTTCCTACGCCCCCACATCTGCGAGATCCTGTTCACGCGAGAATCCGCAGTTCCCTCGGTATTACCCAGTTTCCACGAGTTGACGCCTGAGCTGGAAAACA
The DNA here is from genome assembly GCF_037993035.2 of Macaca fascicularis. Taxonomy (NCBI): domain Eukaryota; kingdom Metazoa; phylum Chordata; class Mammalia; order Primates; family Cercopithecidae; genus Macaca; species Macaca fascicularis. Next base: position 69,237,714 of record NC_088392.1, on the reverse strand, counting down.
GCTTGTAGCCGCCGTGGTCTTCCGTAATTGACTGGAGCTGGCAGTTCTTTCCAAGATATTTGCTAGCATCCATAAGACCCCAGTTTTATAGTTTTATAGGTTTATTTAGAGCCTCTGTCTCTCTCTCTCTTTTGACAGGAGTGTACTGGTGCCACTCGGCTTACTGCAGCCTCCACCTTCCAGGATCAAGTGATCCTCCCACCTCAGCCTCCATAGTAGCTGAGACTACAGGGCATGCCACTACACCCTGCTAAATTAAAAAAAATCTTTTTTTTTTTTTGTAGAGACAAAATCTCACTATGTTGCCCAGGCTGGTCTGAAACTCCTGGGCTCAAGGGATCTTCCTGCCCCAGCCTTCCAAAGTGCTGGAATTATAAGCATGAGCCACCAAGCCTGGCCTCTCCTTTTGATATTAATTTAAAAACCCTCTTGTTCTGGCTGCAACACACAATGGGGTGATAGAGCCTAAGGGTAAATTTAGGATAATCAAGATTGAGTGTGATCACTTGACATTCAATGTGGGGAAGGAGAAGGAAGAGAGAATATTAAAAGTCATACCATGTGTTCAACTTGACATAAATGGGAAACAGAGAAAATGGAAAAATTTATGTATAAAATTTGTAGAAGTTTGTCTCCTGACATTACACTCAACAATCATAAAATGTTTCTGGAATGTTCTCACATATGAAATGTAATATCCAAATGTATGATTTACTTTCAGTGTTTCCATTTTACATACTCAGTATAATTACACTTGAATGATGGTCATAATTTCATTCACAAGGCTTTTGATTTGGAGGGAGGAAATTTGAAATACTACATTCTGGTATTCTAGTTTTTTTTTTTTTTTTTTTTCTCTAACCCCCTAGCAGCATATTACTCTCCTTGCTTATCATCCAATCAGAGCTGTGCTGAAACCCACGCTCTGGTAGCCTTCCTTTGGCAGTGGGCACAGGAGATGATGCAGGACATGTTGGGACTCAAAATTGCCTCCTGGGAATAAAGGGGTTCTCCTACAAACCAAAGAGTAAGAGAAAAATGGAAAAGAAAGAAAAAAATTACCAAATAAGCCCACCAAGGAATTACCTGTAGAATTACTTTGTATTTCTTTAAATGGTTACAGAAAAGAAAGCTGACTTATTTTTTAGCATTCTTTCCCCCAGCAAATCTCAATCTATTAATACCTTTTGTAACCTATGAAGGTTACAAAAGATGGCATTTTGAAGAGTTTGTGTTAAAAAGTTTTAACGGCCGGGCGCAGTGGGTCACACCTGTAATCCCAGTAATTTGGGAGGCCAAGGCGGGCAGATCACCTGAGGTCAGGAGTTCAAGACCAGCCTGGCCAACATGGTGAAACCCCGTCTCTACAAAAAAATACGAAAATTAGCCGAAAGTTGTGGCACACAACTGTAATCCCAGCTGCTTGGGAGTATGAGGCACAGGAATCGCTTGAACCCAGGAGGCGGAGGTTGCAGTTAGCAGATATCGTGCCACTGCACTCCAGCCTAGGCAACAGAGTGAGATTCTGTCCCAAAACAACAACAAAACAAAACAGTGCTTGATACACAGTAAGTAGGTGAATAAATATTCGTTGAATGAATGCATGACAATGTTGGTCCTAAAATACCTTCTGAATACAACAAGTGAAAACCCCAAAAGATTAAACGATGCCAGGAGTGTTTTACAAACTGTTTTTTAAAATTCGTGGTCAGGAATTTTTTACATGGCACATTTAATTAGCCATATATCACTACCTGCCCCAGCTCGATATGTGACTTAGTTGACAGAGAGCCTAGACACAGGGTTTCTTCTAAAGGCCAAGGAAACTTACATAGGACCTCCCCTCTCCTGCCTTCCAGTGCATGTTGTGGACAGTGTCAACTCAAGGACCACTTTGGCAGGCAGACGCTACAGCCGCTGTTCTTCCAACACCGCAAATCCTTGTGACCTGCTTTCTTCCATGACAGAAGCCTGGGATCTTATCCCAAGTCCTTGCCTTATTATCTCTGTGACCTTGGAAAGTCATTTAAACCACCCAGAGTCATCGAAACACCTGCAAAGTAGGCATCATCATAAAGCTTCCTACTGCATTTTCAGTGGGAGAATGGACACGAAAGCTCCAGGAACAGCGCCCCAGTGGGGCCATACAGATCTGGGTAATTGTTAGTTGAATACGAATTTTTCCCAGACATTGTACATTTCCTTTGGCACCCACCCCTCTGCCCAAACTCAAGCCAAGCTATGATGTATTGGGAAAAACTGAAGTATAGAAGCTGCCTTATATAGAGCCACATTTGGGCCAAGCTGAACTCAAAGCACAACGGTTGTCATGGTTTCCAGATGTGTGCAATCAACAGTTACAACAAAGGGCCACCAAGAGCTTCCTTCATAGAAACAGTGCCCATAGTCAGAGTCAACTCTTGGTGGGGAGTTACATTTTATGTTCAGAGTCCAAACTCTGACTTAAGAAGGGAAGGGAAACACATTTAATGTGTGCCTAGCTTTGGGCTTGCTTCTTGTAGTTATCGTCTTATTTGATCCTTGCCATCACTTTCCATTTTGCTGATGAAAAAAATGAGGACCAGGAGAGGCCTGTAACACATATCTGATGGTACATGGCCAATAAATGGTGGCTCTGGGATTTAAATCCTGGCCTGTTGAAGCTTTGTCACTACATCATGCTGCCTTCTCCACAAGTTGATTCTATGTTACCAAAATAAAGAATCACTGGGAAGACAAGATACTGATTTTGTTAGAGTAGGTAGGTAGTCAGGCATGAGTGGGGCAGAGAAGGGCTCCCCTCCCAGCCGGCCAGAAATGTCAGGTGACGATCAGGGGATGGTTTGGCAGTTCTCACACTGCCGCTCTAAAATGATCATTGATCATGGCCGCAACAGGGAGAGGCAGTTTCCCAACAGATGAATACACTTGAAATTGGTAGTCGGCAGCTTCCAATTAAGATCTCTGGAACTGGGCCAGTGGGCTTGAGCATGCGCATTAAGAGACAAAATGGCAGAGTATGACCTTCTAGCGGCGTTCCACTGGAAAAGGGAAGAAAGCCTTAGGTGAGCACGCATACAACTTCTTAAACACACTGCACATGCTCACCTCCCAATCACAAGCAGGGCACTATGCACGTGGGAGGTTCACCCTAAGGGAAGAATGAGGGAAAGGGGCACAAAATGCCGGAAGTAGGCCAGCATATAAAATCCTAGGTTCAAGATCAAATGGGGCACTTGACCTACAAGGTGTCCACTTGGCTCTCTTCCAGGTGTACTTGTGAAGCGGCCTTGTTGTCTGGGATGACACCCAAGGTTCTCGGTCTCACAGCCTTGGAGGTAAAGGATGCGGAAACACACAAAGGGTGGGGTTTAGAGCAGAATTTTAGTAGGTGAAAGAAAGAGAATAGCTCTCTGCCCCAGAGAGGGGTCCCGAAAAAATGAGTTGCCTATCCGTGGTTAAATGCAGGGGGTGTTATAGATGAGCTAGTGGGGAAGCGGTGTCGGATCTACATAGGGCGTGAAAAACTGGTTAGGACCGTGTGTGCCATTGGCATAGGGCACGAATCTCTGGCAGCCCCCACCCCAATCTTTTATTATACAGGTGAGTAGCACTCCATGTTGCTTATTTTTCTTTTTCTTTTTTTTTTTTTTTTTTTTTGAGAAGGAGTCTCACTTTGTCACCCAGGTTGGAGTGCAGTGGTGAGATCTTGGCTCACTGCAACCTCCGCCTCCCAGGTTCAAGCGATTCTCCTGCTTCAGCCTCCTAAGTAGCTGGGATTACAGGCAGGTGCCACCACACACGGCTAATTTTTGTGTTTTTAGTGGAGACGGGGTTTCACCTTGTTGGTCAGGCTGGTTTCGAACTCCTGACCTTGTGATCCGCCTGCCTTGGCCTCCCAAAGTGCTGGGATTACAGGCGTGAGCCGCCGCGCCCGGCCACTTATTTCTTTCTTACTGTGCATGTGCTAAAAACAGAGGGGAGGTGGAGCCCCCATGGTGGACATTCCTGGCCCCAGGCACCTCTTTCTAACTGTGCAGCTGCTGGCATCCCCTCGTGCAAGTTTCCAGCTTTCTTCTCTGTGTTTGCAGCCCGATCTCCCAGGCTGCTCTTTGTTGGAAAAGAAGTGATTTCTTGGGCTGTTCTTTGTTAGAAGCCCTTCTGCCGAGGACTCTTTTGCCCTCATTATCTGCTTAAAATAATTTCTGTCTCCTGTATCACTTGCCTTATGTTCCTGCTCTCAGGCGTACATAAACTTCCACTCCTGCTCTGAAACTTGCCTCAGTCTCTTTTTCTGCCTATGACCCTGAGTTGAATTCTTTCTTCTGAGGACGTAAGAATAGAGGTTGCTGCCGACCTATACAGATTCTCTGACGATAACTTGGATATTCGCTACCAGTGATACATTTTGGTGCCATGTGACTCGGATACCTTCTGCCGATAACAATTTTCTTCCCTACACATAACAATAATTAAGCATCTTGCCTAGAAGGATTGAACAGGAATTTGTAGGATCTAAGACAGGCTCCCATTCTGGGGCAAGTCACTGAACCTGCAATATGCTTAGTATTTACATCTGTTCTTCTTCCATTCCACTTCACCCCATTCCCTGCTTTCAACTCTGTGTATAAGCTGGGGAAAGCAATCTGGGCAAAATGCCTTTGCTTGGCATTAGTGAAAGTCTGTACAAGGCATGTGAAAATCAGCTTTATTACTTTAAAAGTGATTTTTAAGTTCTAGTGAGACTGACATAAAGTAAACAAGACATACTAGAAAATCAGTGGAGATGAGTGGGGTTCTGTTTGGTTTTGGGTTTTTGGGGGTTCCTCAATTTGTTTGTTGTACCACAATGTCCTAAGTATTATGCAAAATTGGTGGTTGATTCTCTGAGAAGGGGAGAGGAGATGGTTATTTAAGTCCGGTCATGGAGACTTAACAGCTGGAAGTGGGGAGAAAAGAAGCACTGGAATTGCACAACAGGGTCTGGAGTCAGTTGAAACCAAGAGAAAGGACCCACCAGCTTGCTTATGCTGATTATTTGGTTTTCCATTTGACTTGCATGGCATGAAAAAGGTGAGGCTCAGGAGCCTTTTAAACTTTAAGTTGCACTCAGCAAATTCAGCAAATTCCAGGTGCCACCCAAGGCAGAAAACATGCATAATACAGCTTCTTTACTGCTGCTTATTTACTTTCCAACAAATGCAGAACAGACAAAATGTGAATGCTGGATGTGGCTCCTACAAACCAGGATAACTGTGCTGGGGCTGTGGAGGGGGACCCCAAAACCAACACTAACAGAGCTGAATTATTTATTCTTAAATACATGGAGCTAGTTACAAGAAATGGACTCAGCAGCAAAAGGTTTTACAATCCCAGTGGTCTCCGAATGGGAATTTGAAGTCAAGTCCAGTGACTCAACCCAAGTCTTTTTGGCAAGTCCAGGAACATATTTAAGTGTCCAGCCAAGGGCTACATGATTCCTTATTCCATGAACCCCAGAAATAAGAAAATATTCCTCTCAGATACAAAAGCAGACTTTTCTAAAAAGATCTGCCAGAATTTCACACGGTTTCTCAAACTTTCACCCAAATATTCCTAATCGCAAAAGAGAGTTGAAAGCTATCCCCTGAGATACAAGGAAACATTTGGAAGAAACCTGCAAAAAGCATCAAATGTCTTTATAATCCTGTGTTTTAACTTTTTGAAAAGTGAATGTTGCTTTCTGTTTCATAGTGCCTTTGCTGGTTCTATGATAGTTTTAAATGACTGACCATTCCAAAAAAGTACACATTGCTTATTTTATGACTTTAAATGGTCTCCAAGGACATGACCAGGGGTTACAGAACCTTATATGTTTTAGCAAACACGGATGTGGGATTTAATGTGGGGCTTGAGGTGAATAAAATAAAGATCTACAATGTTTCTCACCCCTACCCAACCCCTAGCTGCTCACTTATACCCCATTTGGGTTTGGGAGTCAAAGAAGGGAAAGGATGGAAAAGTGTGAGGAGGAAGGGAAGGAAGAATGAAAGTCTAGAGCATTTTGAACTTGTTAGGTAGAGTAAAATTAAATGCATCCAGTGAAAGAATGACTGCCCTCTCCCCTTCCTTCCCGGAGCCCAGATCAGCCCCAATTAAGCATTACTTTGATGGAAACAGGCTGAGAAAAGACGAGATCTATGTTGACATAAACTCCAAGCAGAACCTCATGGGGTTTGCAATTCTGCAGTTGTCCCACCCTGTAAGTGGTCTTCAGAGTGCCCACCAGGTGCAGGCATCCAACAGAAAATGCAGAACCAGGAGGCCCAGGAGTGGCTTCATTGGATTTTTAAATCTCATTTAAATCTCAGTCTATGAGCGATTGGTTTACTCTTTGATCCACCTTTTATTCTCCAAGGGCCCTGGAACGTCAGGATCTAAAGCTGTTTCTGAGGCTGTTAACTGAGAATTTTTCGTTCACCAGAGGTTGAAAGGTCAGAAGCCCACAGTGGTGTTAGGTAACACAGAATGAGCCAAGTGGGCTGCCTGGGAAGGGTGGATTTAGGGATTAACAGTGACCTGGAGAGTTTGTGCCCTTTTTAAAGACACTGACATTCAAATTAAAAGAAAAAAGAAAAAAAGAAAACTGTGCAGGTCCAAGAAAACAGGTGAAGCAGAACTTGGCCTATAGGGTGCACATTATCCACCCAGCCCTTGCAGAGGCCACCTCTTCCGCCGAGGTTCAAGCAGTAAGGACACTTCTCAGAGAAAAGGACAGAGACAGAGGGAAGATGGAATTCTAGCCTAAAGTCCATCTGTGCCTAGTTCCTTTAGCATAAGTATCTTTACTAAAGGTTAGGCCATACTACAGGACCAGCCCACAGGGGAAAGTCAACTAATGAAGATGTAGCAATTAACCTGTTTGATTTTTCTCCCCAAACCAGCTTGGAAGGAGAGAAGCCCACTCTGCCTGCCATGTCCCTGTGTCCTTTCCACTGGAACCTCCTTGGGCCTAGCAGTCCTCTAGGATTGTCAGCGAGGCTGATCTAGGTCCAGTCTTAGAGGCCATCCATGAGGTCCAGTACATGGCACAGTGAGGGAACAGAACAGCTGGGGGCTAGGACTCTCTCCCATGCACTCCACAACAGTCTTGTTTCCAGAAGTCTGCTCCAAGCTCAGAGGGAATTGGAGAAGCCAAATGAAAGTGATGAGATGGGAGAGGAAACTTACGCCTTTTGTGAAGAAAAGACTTGCATTTTAAAAAATTCTGAAAAGTGGATTTTAGATAAAAATCAGTTCTCTGACTGAAATATATGTTTAAAAACAAGCTTCTGAACTAAATTAGAGTTCTACTGCATTTCAAAGTCCAGCAGTTGTATCAGCAAACAAAACATCAAAGGAAAGCAATAGGTCATTTCAGTCTCCTCTGAAGCAGCAACTAGAAATCCCTTTCTCAACAAGTAATCATATTACAGCCCCCTCCTGCTAAGCTCTAAGTAGGAAAGGGGGGGTGCAATTAGGCAAGACGATGATGTCTCCCTCATCCTTTTGAGTTGGCAACTGACCACGCCCAGGGAGATTTTTTCATTTAGATGCTGCTTAAACATCTTTTGAAGCTCAGTGGGTTCCCCACCCCGAACTGAGGCCCTCTTAGTTTTCTTCATGTTCTGCATTTGCTCCTTTGCGTCTATAAAGTCTTTCCCAAATTCCTTTGGTTTCTGGATCATTCTTATCTGAAATCCATGTTCTTTTCCTTTTTTTCACGTGGCACTGGTCAGGGCTTCTTTTGCCTTGAATGCTGCACAGGGGACAAAGCTTAGAATGGAAACTGGGTTATTTAGTTGTACTAGTGTTTTCAATTACACCTCATGCAAAGTGTTTGCCTGCCAGGGTGATCTCAGACCCCATTGCATTACTATTGAGTCCATAGTTAATCTTAAAGCTCCCACAGCCTGTAAGAACAGATTTCATACAGGCACATTGAAAAATAATATTTTACAGATAACATATGAGAATGAGGCAAGTGGGGGAAAGAGGAGGCAAACTCACTCTCAAATGTAAACTCACATCAAACTCATCTACCAAGCTGGACTAAAAAAGGAGGGATACATATCTCACAACAGAAGTGTCTTCGTGAACTCAAAATCATGAGTATTTAGTGAATCCTAAGAAAGTGGTAGACATTCTTAGTCTCTCTTTCTGCTTTAAAGCTGTGAGCATCTTTTTAAAATATTTATATGTTTATATATTTTTAGAGACAGGGTCTCACTCTGTCACCCAGGCTAGAGTTCGGTGACACAGTCAGGGCTCACTGCAGCCTTGACCTCCTGGACTCAAATGATCCTCCCCCTTCAGCCTCCTGAGTAGCTGGGACTATAGGCACATGCCATCATGCCCAGCTAATCATTTTTACTTTTATTTTTATTTTGAGACAAAGTTTTGCTCTTGTTGCCCAGGCTGGAGTGCAATGGCGTGATCATGGCTCACTGCAACCTCTGCCTCCGGGGTTCAAGCAGTTCTCCTGCCTCAGCCTCCGGAGTAGCTGGGATTACAGGCGCGTACCACCATGGCTGGCTAATTTGTGTATTTTTAGTAGAGACGGGGTTTCACCATGCTCATCAGGCTGGTCTTGAACTCCCGACCTCAAACGATTTGCCCTCAACCTCCCAAAGTGCTGGGATTACAGGCGTGGGCTACCTCGCCTGGCCTCAGCTAGTTATTTTTAAAAAAATATTTATAGAGATGAGGTTTTGCTCCGTTGCCCAGGCTGGTCTCAAACTCCTGGCCTCTAGTGACCCTCTCACCTCAGCCTCCCAAAGTGCTGAGATTTCAGACCTGAGCCACTGTACCTGGCTTAGACTGTAAACATCTTAATTTCCCAACACAGCCAAATTTTAGAGACTAAAACATAAGCTATATGTGTTATGCTTAGGTACTCTTTAAGATAAAGAGGTACCTTAGAATTCCTGATTCATTAAGGATGAATTATAATACACACAAAATAAATACATTTAAATTTAGCATGAGGGCACTCCAGAAATTTATCAGACTAGGACTAATGTCTAGATAAATGGGATAAAATTAAGAATGTGTTCGGAAATTGTATCCCAGGTCTTAGGAAAAAGCAGCTCCCAGAGAGATGTCTGTCCTCTGATTTTCATCATTCCACTTCTGCCAGAGCCTGTTAATACTGCAGTGAGGACAAGGCAGGAATGTTGCAGCTGTAGAGTCCGTTTGAATCTGAGACGGGTTGTCCACATTACGTAGGTGGCATGTAAATGTGTAGGTAGTGGCCATATGACCACGTGTACAGGGCAGCAGTGTGGTGGGGGGCTTGAGTGTGGACCCATAAGCCTTTGAACATCAGCCTCCTCCTTCTACTAGTTACTTGGCCACGGGCAAACTGAACTTCAAATTCCTCTACCACAAACAGAAGAATAATTAGCTCATAGGGTTGTAGTGGTGATTAAATGAGATTATCCATGTAAAGTGCTTTAATACTGCGCATGGCCCACAGTAAGTAAATGTAGTACTTTATGGTTTATAAAGCACTTCTATATACACATACAGTCATTTAATATCTCCAAAAGCCTGTGAGGTAGGTTGTATTATTCCCATTTTATCAAGGAAGTGCCTGAGGTCAGACAGTCTCAGCTGTTTTCCCATTCACACAGAGAACAACACTGGTCTTCTGATCTTTTTATTTATTTATTTTTGAGACAGAATCTTCCTCTGTTGCCCAGGCTGGAGTGCAGTGGCACAATCATGGCTCGCTGCAGCCTCGACCTCCTGGGCTCAAGTGATCCTCCCACCTAAGTCTCCCAAGTAGCTGGGACTATAGGTGTGCACTGCCACGCCCAGCTGACTTTTTTATTTTTTGTAGAGATGGGGGTCTCACTATGTTGCCCAAGCTAGTCTCAGCTCTTGGGCTCAAGTGATCCTCCTGCCTCAGCCTCCCAAAGTGCTGGGATGACAGGGTGAGCCACCGTGCATGGCCGAGTCTTCAGATCCTGACATCGTGCTCTTCCTTTATGGCCCTCCCTTTAAGCACCAGGTGAGCAAGCTATTTATTTTAGGTGTTCTAGTGTCCCAGAGAATATTAGAGCTAAAACTTTCTTCAATCAGATTTAGCATAATGAGTAAAGCAGAGACTTCTGAGTCAAGCATACCTGGGTTCAAATCCCAGCTCTGCCAGTTTCGAGTTGGGCCACTTTCATCAAGTTATCCCTCACTCCCTGTACCTACTTCCTCCTTCATAATGTGGCACAGATGTTTCCTCAAGTCAGTATGTGCACTTTGAAGGAAAGCAGTTAACACAGTCCCTTTATATATCCTATTTAAGGCTCTGTCAAATTTAGTCACTTACTAGCTAAAAGTTTATTCAGTGAGGGGTATATTTAGTGTGCTAAAGCTATATCAATTCTTAATAACTGGTATGATACAATGACATAAAATAATCATATTTGTAAAAAAAACATCATTACATTGCTTTAGCTTAAAATACAGTGTGCTAAGGCTAGAACGTGTATATTTTATTTTATTTATTTACTCATTTAATTTTGGGGACAGAGTTTCACTTTTGTTGCCCAAGCTGGAGTGCAATGGCACCATCTCAGCTCACTGCAACCTCCACCACCCGGGTTCAAGCAATTCTCCTGCCTCAGCCTCCTGAGTAGCTGGGATTACAGGTGCCCACCACTACGCCTGGCTAACTTTTGTATTTTTAGTAGAGATGGAGTTTCACCATGTTGGCCAGGCTGGTCTCGAACTCTTGACCTCAAGTGATCTGCCCGCCTTAGCCTCCCAAAAATGCTAGGATTACAGGCGTGAGAAACTGTGCCTGGCCTAAGAATGTGTGTATTTTATAAAGTATTTGGAGGGGTTGTGTTTGGATGGCAACGCCATCCAGCGAATTCAATAATTTAGTGCCAGTTGTCACAATTGTTCTTTGGTGTCACAGACTGAGCCAAACAGAGGTGAAATTTTCAACGTGCTCATCGTACGGACCATGGCTTTGCTGCTTAGTAACACCTAAACTTTTTATTCGCTGGTCTAAACAAGTCTCTGCAGTTTGATGTTTGTAGCTCATGATTATCAGATGCACTTTTTATTAGTTTACACAATAAGGGTCACTTAAATGAAAGAGATTTATTTCTCTCTTGTACAGCTCAAGTTCACATGGCTACTTAGATATTTCCAGGGTGCCAAGATCCTTCAGTATTATCGCCCCAGGCCTCCCAGGTGGTTTGCCCTTGTCTACATGGTCTGAGCTGGCTTACTACCACAGGCATCTTACCCAGCAGGAAGGGAAACTACTTAAAGACGACTTCAAATTCTCTCAGCCCCACCTAACTACTCCTGTGATGATCAGATCTGTGCAGACTTTGCCAGTTTGCACAATTGCACCCTGTTAGTACCTCACTTTGGCCCGTGCCCCAAGCCTCTCAATTTCCATTCTGGGGCTTCTAGACATCACAGCAGTGTAGACTTAACACCTTGATCAATGGCAGACTAGTATCAGTGGATATTTCCCCCTTGTGTCTTCCCGTCAGAAGGTCCTGTGGGATTGAGCACCAGTCACCCATAAGAGTGTCCAACTTAGTACCTCTTTCTTGCATTGACCTCCGCTCTTTCCTGCCACCCTCTCTATCCCTCAGCCTTGCTCCCTGAGATCACTTCCCAAATAAACCTGCAGTTGAGTTTTAGGTTTAGATTCTAGTCTCAGGGGGACCTTGGCCAAGACAGGGGAGTGCACAAGCCTTTTATGTACCAAAAGTTGTCTTCATCCTTTCTGCTCACATTCCACCGGACACATGAAGCTGCAATGGGGGCTGAGCGATGGATGTTTTATTCTGGAAAGACTTGCTCTCAGTTTAAAAGTTCATTACTGTGGATGAAGTCTCTGTGCATGCTTCATAAAATTTGAATTTGCACAACTAAATGCATCATGGATAGGCTAGAGGTTATGACCACTGAACTAAGAGACCTGAGTTTTCATCCACACTCTTCCACCCATTTTCCAGGTGAACTTAGGCAAGTTGCTAAGTCTTCTGAGCTGGTACTTCCTCATTGGTAATTGGTGATAATCATCACTTCTTTCTCTGAGTGACTGTGAGGAAAGTTACAGTGCACATGGGAAAATGCTTTGAAAGTTTTGAAATATGATGTATTAGGTTGGTGCAAAAGTAATTGCGGTTTTCTGCCATTACTTTTAATTTCTTTTGCACCAGCTTAGTAAATATAGGTTAGATCTAGTATGAAAACAATAAACCAGTTGTAGAACATTCGATTCCATTGTGTTACTGTATTACTGGTTACACCTACAGAGCACGATCCAGTTTATCCATAGGTGGATGAGATTGCCCAGCTCACCATCCCAAGAAGCAACCATCAGCACCAGGTAAGCATTTTCCAACTTAAAAGGTTTCATTGCGTGGGTCTCTTGCACATCATCTCTCATCATTTCATCATTGTTTTCCAAAAGGTTATCCACCTCTGGAATTTATCCTTTTAAAAATAATCATAAAGAGAATAAAGGGAGAAAAAAGTTGCCCATGGTACTCATTATGTGAGCCCAAGGGACGAAACAGCATTCTCTCTCCCCATTAATAACCTAAACTTTCAAACATGTAGCCGTGGTTAAGGATTCCTTCTGGACTATTTTAAGGAGCAAATTTATTAGTTCTATAGCATCTCGTAATCCTGAGGTATTTAGGAAAACTACATTCTTTGGATTCTGAAACCTTGGCTGTTTCCCCAAGCTACTTCAAACAATGCAGCTTTTGCTGACGGGGCATTCCATGGGCCAGCAGTGTTGTTGAATTGTAAGTAAATAATCTTGAAACAAATCCATGGTTGACACACTGTCATATTATGCTTACTGCTCCAGAGGAGGGATTTATTCTGAAGATATTGAAAAATTCCATTGCTGTTTGGGGGAAGCGACAATTGGGATCACCCATAAATTAGAGTAATTGCCCTCTGTTCTGTACCATAGATATGATCCAAAACATTGTGCATGTACTGTATCATATGTGAAATAGAACAGTGCTGGATAAAAATGTACAATATTACTAAATAAAAACAGATACCATGGATATGACAGAAGTTTAAATCGCCAAGTTTGGCTACAGCTAGCTTTGTTCTTCTTGAGCATGGGAGCTCAAAACTAGAGGAGAAAAATGAACCAGTCCAACCACATCCTCCTTTTTAGCATAGGTTTCTTGATGAATTTTTAAAATGATTAATATTTAATTTTATTTTTTGAGATGGAGTCTCCCTCTCTTACACAGGCTGGAATGCAGTGGTGCAATCTCGGCTCACTGCAACCTCTGCCTCCCAGGTTCAAGCTATTCTCTTGCCTCAGCCTTTTGAGTAGCTAGGATTACAGGCATGTACCACCATACCTGGCTAATTTTTTGTATTTTTCGTAGAGACGGCATTTCACCATGTTGGCCAGTTTGGTCTTGAACTCCTGACCTCAAGTAAGGAGTTCAGCCTCCCAAAATGAACTCCTCAGCCTCCGTGCCTCAGCCTCCCAAAGTGCTGGGATTACAGGCATGAACCACCGTGCCCAACCTAATGTTTAATGAACCAGATCTCTTTTTCCCTGTAAGAAGGGGACTGGTATTATAGCTTTCTAAAACTCAGTACCTTCTCTCTTCTCTCCTTTTCCCTCCACCCTGGCTCACTTAGGGGTTGATGTGACTTTGCCTCTGGTGGAGGTTGGTGAAAGCGGTCATTTAATATGAAGGAGGAACCAATACACAGGGGAGGAGGGCATCAACTGCAGTCCTTTATTTCAGCAAAACTTGTCTAGGCTAACTTCATCTAAATCACAGCAACACATAATTATGGAAAATCGAAAAGAACAAAAACCAGGATCAAACTGCAACATCCTATTGCAAACATAATCGCCTTCCTCTGATACTTTCTACAATCATTGAAATAGCAAACATATGCTTTTTGAGACCATTTTTCTATGTATAATGGTGGCCACAGAGATAGGCGATTGTGATTGGAAGAGAACATTTTCCTTCATTTTCTGGCTCTAATGAGTACCTCCTAACATAGAGCTGAAAACTCATCTTCGGATTCCTCTACAAGAGGCTCCAATATTTAGCAGAGGAACAGTTCAGCAGGGTGGAAAGAGCCAGCCATGTTGCAAATACTTATAGCCCCGAGGACGATGCTGTGTAGCAGAGGACGAACAGCTCTGCTCGGCCTGCGGAGTCAGGGAGACGCCTCCCTGGAGGAGGAGGACACACTTGAGCCCATTCTGGTAAAATGACTATGAACTGCCCAAGAGAACAAGGGGTAGGGAGGAGCAGAAGGCTTTTATGCAGAGGGAAGAGCGCATAGAAAGGAGTAGGAACCAGAAGGGGGGCACGTTCCGAACTGCAGGGGTCGACTTGGTTAGGCATAGGAGGTGAGCCTGTGAACTTGGAGGGTGGAAGTTGGGGGTGGCCTGAGTCCTGTGAAGGGCTGATGGGTACTCAGGTATGGTGGGAACTGGGTTGGCAGCTGCAAGCCATGGAAGTCCAGAGTCAGAGTCTTCAAAGGGCAGTCAGAGTCTCAGAGTCTTGGAGTCGGTCTTAGAAGGGGAGAGTCTGGTGATGGGGCTTCCTCTGTCATAGACCACCCAAGTCAGGTGGCTGATAGCCAGTGTGGCACTACAGGATGGCCACAGCGTCCTGTTTGTGGGCTTCCTCTGGCCAGCCCAAGGGCTCAGGGCCACAGCACTGCTCTGAAGTTTTGCAGCAACAGCAGCAGCAGTGGGATGGACTCATACATAGCTCTAGAGCTGTCCATGCTGGCCTTCCAGATCCCACTTCCTCCCCCGCCTCCCATGCCAGCCTGGCTGGGTCTTTCGTGTTCTCATGCTTGCACATTTTATGTGTTCTGGCCAACTAGACTCTTTCCTGCATGTAAAAAGCTGGCGAGTCCCCCTTCATTTTGTTCCCCTTTCTTTTTTAATCTCCTCTGTTTTATGCTTTATAGCAGGGAATGCTTAGCATTCAGATAATCCATAAATATCTTCACTTGTTCCAGTTATCTTCTGGTGAGGGTTCTCAACCCTTGTCCCCTCTTACCCCTCCTCCTCACACATACACAATAGGAGGGAGAAGAGTACAAATGAACCCAGCTTCAGCAGTGACCAACTCGCGGTTGATACGTTGCATCATTATCTACCCCTGTCAGATTATTTGGAAGCAATTCCCAGATATTTCATCTCCAAGTATTTCAGTGTATGGGAACATGAAATGATTGAGTCACATGCCAATTTGAAGTCTTTCCCATGGTCATATATGAAAGTATCATTTTTCCGTTCATGTCATCAAGGTGTTTTGTTCTCAGCAATTTATTGGAAGATCCTTGCCACTTTAGAAATGCATTCTAGGCCAGACACAGTGGCTCACACCTGTAATCCCAGCACTTTGGGAGGCTGAAGTGGGTGGATCACTTGAGGTCAGGAGTTCGAGACCAGCCTGGCCAACATCTCTACTAAAAACTCCGTCTCTACTAGAAATACAAAAATTAGCTGATGTGGTGGCACATGCCAGTAATCTCAGCTACTTGGAAGGCTGAGGCAGAAGAATCGCTTGAACCCGGGAGGCAGAGGCTGCAGTGAGCCAAGATCGTGCCACTGTACTCCAGCCTGGGCAATAGAGTAAGACTCTGTTTTTAAAAAAATGCATTCTATGTGCAGAATGTGTATATAATCAATACTCTCAGAACTAAAAATATTTGAATAATATTTGAACAAACACCTATATAACTATGATTGAGCTCAAAGGAGAGAGAGTGAGAGAGAGAATATTACCAGTATCTTTGAAGTCCATGTTTGCCTCCTCCCTCTCCCCACTCCAGTTACCCTCTATTCTGAAATTTGGGCTAAGCATTTCCCTCATACGTGTGTCCACACACACGCAAGCACATTTATAAGTTTGGTGCTCTTAACAATATATTGTTCAGTTTTCCTGTTTGTGAGCTTTGTATATAAATAGAATTACACTGAAATCGCCTTCTGTGACTCTTTTCCACTTCAACATCATGTTTTCAAGCTTCATCCACATTGAGGCATATCTAGCTGTGGGTTATAGTATTCCATGATATGAATCCACTGCTGCTTATTTCTCCATTCAATCATTGATTGGCATTTAGGTTGTTTTTAGTATTTCCCCCCAACCTCCCAAATCCTCCTAAGAATATTATTTTACTTGTCTTCCGGACATATGTACAAGAATTTTCCCAAGAGTGGGACTGCTGTGTATATACACTCATCTTTACTAGGCGATGCAAAATTGTTTTCTCAAGTAATGTGTAATTTTACACTCACATTAGCTGTATATAACAGTTCCCACCAATACTTGGTCTTATCTGACTTTCAAATTTTCACTCTTTGGTAGATTTAATATATTTTTCTTGAATAATGAGAGTAAACATCTTTCCATATGTTTACAGGCCATTCATGTTTCTCTTCTATGGATGTCTGTGTTTTTGCATTTTTCTATTTTTATCTTTTTCTTGATGATTCATGGGAATCCTTTACATATTTTGGATATTAAAACCTTAGTGCACAGAATGTCTGCAGAAAAGGCTGCCAACAATTCCTCTCATCCCTGCAGGTGCGCGCCACCTGCCACCTTTCATCATGAGGTGGGGTTATCGCGCCTCCTCTTGGATTGGAGGTGGCCCTGTGTGTTCCTTTGATCAATAGAATATGGCAGTGATGCTGCGTTAGCTCCAGGCCAAAGCCTTAGAGGCCTTATGGTTTCCATTTCACCATCTTGGAAGTTAGCGGCTGTGTGAAAAGCTTCAGCTATCCTGATGAAGAGAGAGGCCATGCAGAGAGACTCTCCACAGGATGAGACATGGTATACAGAGAAAGAGAGGCCCAGGCAGCCACTACTCATTCAACTGCCTCAGCTGATTCTCTATCCATACAGATGAAACTGTCTTGGAAGCCTCAGCCAAGCTGCCAGCTGAATGCACCTATGATCTCCACTAATGCCCCAGGAAAGAGAAAAACTGCTCATTGAGCTCAGCCCAAATTCCTGATTCAGAGACTCACAGGTAATAAAATAGTTATTGTTTCCAGCTAGAAAATTTGTAGTTATACAACAATACAGAATAGAAACAATTCATCAAATGTGCTCTAAAAATCTTGTTTCAAGGCATACCTTTTTTGCTGTCTTTATAATACAGAAGGCCGCCCTTATCCACTGTTTCACTTTCTGAGATTTGTTACCTGTGGTCAATCGAGGCCCAAAAATATTTCAGTATTTTGAGAAAGAAAGAGAGCTAGAGACCACATTCATATAACTTTTATTACAGTATAATTGTTATATTATTCTTGTTAATCTCTTACTGTGCCTCATTTATAAATTAAACTTTATTACAAGTTTGTAAGTATAGGAACAACTATACATACTATATATAGGATTGGGGACTATCTGTGGTTTCAGGCATCTACTGGGGGTCTTGGAGTGTCTCCCCAAGAGATAAGAGGGGACCACTATATCTTGACTATCACAGATTGTAACATATACAAGCGGTCCCCAACCTTTTTGGCACCAGGGATCGGTTTTGTGGAAGACAATTTTTCCATTGACAGGCAGGGTGAGGTGGGGGGTGGTTTTGGGATGATTTAAGCACATTACATTTATTCCACACTTTTATTTGTATTATTATTACTTACTCGCCATAATGTAGAATCAGTGGGAACCCTGAGCTTATTTTCCTGCAACTAGACAGCCCCATCTGGGAGTGAAGGGAGACAGTGACAGATCATCAGGCATTAGATTCTCATAAGGCGCATGCAACCTAGATCCCTCGCATGCACGGTTCACATGGGGTTTGAGCTCCTATGAGAATCAAATGTCCGGGCTGATCTGACAGGAGGCAGAGTTCAGGTGGTCAAGCTCACTTGCCCACCACTCACCTCCTGATGTGCAGCTGGGTTCCTGACAGGCCACGGACAGGTACCGGTTTGTGGCCTGGGGGTTGGGAACCCCTGATTTATACTGTAGTTGAATTCTTCAATATTTTATAGTTAGTGATTTTTATATCTTATTTGAGAAATCTCTCCCTACTTTAAGGTACTGCATACTAAAAGTTTAAAAGTTTTGCCTTTCACGTTGAAGCTCCTTAATCTGTCTTGAATTGATAAATTCCTTAATTTACCTTGAATAGTGTAAGGTAGGGACACATTTTCATCTTTTTAAATATGGATCATTGCTTCAGCACCACAGATTGAACAGTCTCATCAGTTTTCCATGTATGCTGGGTCTGTGGCTGCTCCATTGATTCGGTTTGTCTGTCCCTACACGATGACTGCATCATTTAAATTAATACAGTAGCTATAGAATAATAAGTCTTGATACCTGGTAAGCACATCCTTCTCTTTTATTTTGCATGTCTTTGCTGTATTATTGACTTTTTGGTCTTCCTTATAAATTTTAGAATCATCTTGTCAAATTTCATGATAGACCCTTTTTGAGATTTTGATTGGATTTACATTGAATCCATAAATCATTGGGGTAGGGGCATTTGTGACTTTAATTATTGAGTCTTTATCTATAAACATGTCATCTTTCCAGTCTTAAAAAAGTTTTGGCTGGGTGTGGTGGCTCATATAATCCCAGCACTTTGGGAGGCCAAGGTGGGTGAATTACCTGAGGTCAGGAATTCGAGACCAGCCTGGCCAACATGGTGAAATCCCATCTCTACTAAAAATACAAAAATTAGCCAGGCGTGGTCGCTGGCACCTGTAATCCCAGCTACTCAGGAGGCTGAGGCAGGAGAATCACTTGAACCCGGAGACAAAGGTTGCAGTGAGCCAAGACCACGCCATTGCACTCCAGCCTGGGTGACAAGAGAGAAACTCTGTCTCAAAAAAAAAAAAAAAAGTTTTCTTTAATGCCTTCTTTAAAAAGTTTTATAATTTTTTTTTTTTTTTTTTTTTTGAGACGGAGTCTCGCTCTGTTACCCAGGCTGGACTGCAGTGGCCGGATCTCAGCTCACTGCAACCTCCGCCTCCCGGGTTCACGCCATTCTCCTGCCTCAGCCTCCTGAGTAGCTGGGACTACAGGCGCTCGCCACCTCGCCCGGCTAGATTTTTGTATTTTTTAGTAGAGACGGGGTTTCACCGTGTTAGCCAGGATGGTCTCGATCTCCTGACCTCGTGATCCGCCCGTCTCGGCCTCCCAAAGTGCTGGGATTACAGGCTTGAGCCACCGCGCCCGGCCTATAATTTTTACATATAAGTCTCGTACATCTTTTGTTGGACTTACTCCTAGGTATTTTATATTTTTATTGCTAGTATTAAATTATTAATAAAATGTTTTTATTAATTCAATATTCTAATTGAGTAGCTGGTGAAGAGAAAGGCAATTAACCTGGTATATTGATTTAGTATTTGGAAATTTTACTAATCTTATTTTAATTCTAATAATGTGTAAGCTTCTTTGGGTCTTCCATGTGAACAAGTCTATCATCACTGAATGGTAGCTTCGTTTTACCCTTTCCAACCCTATTAATTTTCCAAAAACTTTAATGTGCTGCCTGGGACCAGTTTTAGCATTAAGGTTAAGCTGGTGTCATAATATGAATTAGGGATTTATAATTTGAAAATATTGTAAAGCTTGAAGTTATTTAACCCTTAGATGTCTGGTAATATTTAACAACAAAACAATGGGTCTCATATTTTCTTTAAGGAAAGATTTTGAATTATTTCAATTTCTTTTATGAATTCTATTTCTTTAATTTTTTTTTTGATTCAGTTTCTTTAACGCATATGAACCATTATGATTTTCTGTTTCTTCTTGTATCAGTTTTTGTAATGTATAGTTTTCTAGGAAATTACATATTTCATTTATGATTTTGAAATTTATTGGCATAAAGTTGTATATAATATTATTTACTATTGTACATTTCTGCTATAATTACAGTTATGTCTTCTTTTCTATTTCTAATATAATTTATGGATACCTTATCTTGTTTTCTTGATCAGTCTTGCCAGAGATTTGACAATTTTATTAGTTTTTTGAGATAACCAATTTCTGGCTTTGTTGGTCCTCTTTATTAAAGCTTTTTCCCCCATTAATTTCTGATCTCTTTATTATTTTCCTCCTTTTGCTTTCTTTTTTATCCCCATTACTCTTCTTAACTTCTTAAGCAGCATGTTTAGTTCACAGAATTTCAGCCTTTATTCTTTACCACTATGAGCATTTATGGCTAGCAAATTTTCAAGTATTTGAATATGTAATAGTTAATAATAAGTATTAATATCTAATAATCTAAAACACTTATTAATATTAAACAACCTTTGTTCTCACTTTACTGAGACATTAAATACTTCTTCATATTTTAAAATCTTGGTTTAACAGTTTAACCCTCAAAGGGTTTGGTTCTCAGTTCAGTTTATTTCTATATACTTGATTTTAATGGCTATGATAACAGAAAAAGATACCTCACAAAAAATATATATATATACAAAACTGAAAGATGTGAGTTGTTGGGTACCGTTACAAATAATTGTGTGTGTGTGTATGTGTGTGTATATATATACACACATATATATATACATTTTTTTTTTTTTTTTAGTGCCAAGCACCAACTATACAAAGGATTTTGCTAAAATTTGGTTAGAAAATTTTCACCTAGGGCCCGGGCGCGGTGGCTCATGCCTGTAATCCCAGCACCTTGGGAAGCTGAAGCGGGCGGATCACAAGGTCAGGAGATAGAGACCATCCTGGCTAACATGGTGAAACCCCGTCTCTGCTAAGAACACACAAAAAAATTAGCCGGGTGTGGTGGCGGGCGCCTGTAGTCCCAGCTACTCGGGAGGCTGAGGCAGGAGAATGGCGTAAACCCGGGAGGCGGAGCTTGCAATGAGCTGAGATCGCGCCACTGCACTCCAGCCTGGGCGACAGACTCCGCCTCAAAAAAAAAAAAAAAAAAAAGAAAAAAGAAAAAAAGAAAATTTTCAGATTCCCTCATCGGAGGATGCTGCTTTTTTATGTTTTTGACAAATGGTTCAAAGTACGCTGACATTCTCCATTTTGAAGAGTTGAAAAATAATCTTTTTTCAAGTCTAAGTAGGCAGATACAAGTGTTTTAATAGGTGAGGCACATCTTTCAGGCAAGAAAGTTACATAATAATGAAAAGATTTCTTAACATACTCTGCAGGGATCATCTAGTCTCCAGTTTCTTATCTTTGACATAAGTCGTTTTACTGAGTTTCAGTTTAGCTGATACCTCGTAGTGCCTGATGGGTATTTTATTCCATTTACTCTTAGTGAAAATTTTTTATGTCAAAGATTTAGACAATGGATCATTTGAACACATTTATTGTTATTTATTATTATTGTATATTTGAAATACACAGGCAGGAGGGAAAATTGATAACCTGAACATCTACCATCCCTTTATTTTTGACCCAGGTGGCATTAGCGTTCACTGACATCCCTAGGTAACTGAGTTTTTTATCGTGACCTCAATGTGCGGTACACACAGTACATAGTAGGTGCTCAAGAGGTACTATTTGAATGAATGAATGAACAAATGAACGACCTAATTGTTTTGACTTCCATAGATGGTGATCTGACATGTGGGACCACTTCTTATTTATCTTTGTATCCCAAGTGTCTAGTATAATGTTTGTACATAGTAGGTATTAAATATTTTTGGAAAAAAAGACTATAGGGGAGAAGAAAAGGAGAAAAGAGGAGAGGGAAGAATTCTGTGTGTTCTTATCTAGCTGTCTAAGTTAAAAAGAATACTTAGTGGGTTTCACTTTGACCTTATTTAAAGCCTTTTCAGTGCTCATTTTGAACAAGAGCAGTCAGAAAAGAGTCCAGAGATAGTAACTACCTCTCCATATGTGAAAATGTTTTCCCAAGGGATAGAGGAAATAGAGAATTCTATTTTCGTAAATTCTCAAGGCTACTTCTAATTGCCTATGGATTAGAAAAAAATCCTTTGTCTTTGATTTTTGTTTTGTTTTGTTTTGTTTTGTTTTTCGACTGAGTCTCGCTGTTGTCAGCCTGGGCTGGAGTGCAATGGTGCGATCTCGGCTCACTGCAACCTCCGCCCTCCGGGTTCCAGCAATTCTCCTGCCTCAGCCTCCCGAGTAGCTGAGATTACAGGCACCCGCCACCATGCCCAGCTAATTTTTGCATTTTCAGTAGAAACAGGGTTTCACTATGTTGGCCAGGCTGGTCTTGAACTCCTGACCTCAGGTGATCCACCTGCCTCGGCCTCCCAAAGTGCCGGGATTACAGGCGTGAGCCACCGTGCCCTCCAGATGTTATTCTTTAACCATCTTTTAAAAGATAAAAAGCCATCAGAGGTCTGTGGCTGAATTGCATTCCTCCTACCTGAACCCCAGAAGTCTGTGGTGGGTTAGGATATAATAATACTTTAATTTACTCAGAGGTGAAAGTGAATAAAGCATAGCAAATAGATGGCTGTTAATATTGCATGCTGCATTTTAAAAAAATTTTTAAAATTATTTTTTAAATGTTTGTGGATACATGGTTTATATATTTATGGGGTATGTGAGATGTTTTGATACAGGCGTGCAGTGTGAAACAAGCACATCATGGGGAATGGGGCATCCATCCCCTCACGCATTTATCCTTTGAGTTACAAGCAATCCAGTGACATTCTTTAAGTTATTTAAAAATATACAATTAAGACTGCGCTGCATGTTTATATGTGGGATACACATCCTCATGCTGATACTTTGCCTCATGCCAGGTTGTTTAATCAATGGCTTTGACAGAGTTACACAGTTACCTGCAGTGAGACTCCAGTAATACTTTTAGAAACCAACCCACCATGAGCTCTTGCTGTGAAGGTATTTAAATAATTAAAAACATTCCTTTATCAAAGGAGTCTCCTTCTGACAGTGGAATCCATAACTTTTGCAGTTTTTCAAAACATTTAGATCAAAGAGATGGTTGTGTTTTGTGCAGCACCATCAATTTTTTTTTTAATGAGACCAAACTTTGTTCAAAGCTTCATGGGTTCAGAATCTTAATAATTTTAGATTTGGGTACCCAGCTTCGCATGAGGATATGTAAAGTCTTCTTCCAAGAGAAATGAATGCTATAACTGTGCTACATAAGGAGATGTTCATATTTATTTCTTTGGATCTTGACAGGCTGTTTTTGTTTACACAGGAAGTTGCAGCAGTTGGTTTCAGGCTGAAATCTCTGAAGATCAGTGAGGAGGGAAACAGAAGGGCCTGAATGTGCGTGTGCACGTGCGTGCACACACACACACACACACACACGATCATCAGGTCTTACTCATTGTAGAGGAAACACAAACAACCTCGAGAAAGGCCCTGAGATTTAAGATGGGACACATCTGGAGGGGAAGGTCAAGAGAAGACATGACACCCAAGTTGGGGAAATACCAGTCTCTGAGCATCATTTTATTATTAAAAAGTTTTTTTTAGTGACAGCCCTCTACAACAGCAATAGCTTCTGAGATTCAAGCTATTGAAATTCACCTAGACAGGTCCAGATGGTCCGAAGCGCTTTCAGAAGGAAAGGGCCTGCTGTGGGGTTTAGAGACGCTACTGATGAGATTAACATGCCTCCAGAGATGTGAGAAGGAGCAGGCATCATCTTGTTAACGTCTTGTGGCTGGATTGTCACTCATGGTGAGAACTGGATGATATGGAGAATAAGGAGTGTTGTCACGGTAACAGATAAAAGGAGGTCGCCAGGGAACCCGGAGAAGGAAGCCTCTGCCCAGCACACCAAGGAACTCCAATTTGAGTGGGAAATTGTTCCTGCCCAGGGCAAAATATCCAACTGGATGAAGATCTCAACTCTTTGCATTCTAATCTTCCATTCTCCAACCAAAACTTATAAGGAAAGGCATGTCCTGGCCAGTGGGCCAAGTATTCCCCTCTCCACTGCAAGCACATCAGCGCGTAAGTCAATTTTCTCAAGTTTGGGCATTCCCCCAACTCCAGTACCTCTGAGTGAACTGATCAGAGCACATTTTGAACCCAAAGATATAACCTGAGGCCCAGCTTCTAGGCCTCAGTGACTCTATGACCTCAGCTGTTCATAAGGCCCCAGCTGACCTGAAGGGATGCTGGGTCTGACTCCTGCCACTTTGAATGCCTGGGGAGGGACTAAGGTCCCATAGTATAAAGCCCCCTAGGTTGCTTCAGTTAGCAATCAGTTGTCCACTTTGTGCGTTTTCTGACCTTGCATTTCAGCTTTCGGCCTTGGGACCATAGACGCCCCACCTTCGTTAGTCTGAATTCCTGCTCACCTTTATGGGGCACTGTACTGTCTGTGAAGCTTTTCACATTCATGATCTCATTTGACCAAAATAACAAGCTTGAGCAGTAGGTAGTATTACTGTCCCCATTTCACGGATGAGAAAAATGAGGCTCAGAGAAGCAAGGTGACTTATGCATGATCACTTACTTGTACCCAGACATTCTGGCTTGATTTCTATATGGCATATTAGTCATATCCTTAAATCACTGATACACAAACAATTTTTAGCCTCATATTGCTGTGAAAATGTTTCCGTATTCCAAACATAGGTATATTTATTCATCTATGAATTGTAAAATCGATGACAATGTTAGTGTATTGAGTGCATTATAGAAGATACAATAAAACATGTTTTACACAGATAAGAATGAAATAAATGATGTTTTAAAGATAACTCTATTAATTAAAAAATTATTTTTGCTTTTGCTTCAATTATAAGTAATGTTAATTTTTAGGGATGTGCTAGTTAAAATGTCAGTGTTTATGAAAATCTTGGTTTAACACTTTGTGATGTAATGATTTTCAAGTTTTGTCCTCAATTTATTTTGATTTTTTTAACTTTTTTTTTTTTTTTTTTTCGAGACAGAGTCTCACTCCGTCACCCAGGCTGGAGTGCAGGGGCACAATTTCGTCTCACTGCAACCTCTGCCTCCCAGGTTCAAGCGATTCTCCTGCCTCAGCCTCCTGAGTAGCTGGGATTATAGCTGCCACCACGCTCTGCTAATTTTTGTATTTTTAGTAGAGATGTGGTTTCACCATATTGGCCAGGCTGGTCTCGAACTCCTGACCTCAAGTGACCTGCCTGCCTTGGCCTCCCAAACTGCTAGGTTTACATGCAAGAGTCTCCACGCCCAGCCTAAAAATAATCTTTTTATTTTGGAATTTATAAAAAGTTATAGGCTGGGCGCAGTGGCTTATGCTACTGGCCTGCCAGAGTGCTGTAATCCCAGCACTCTGGCAGGCCGAAGTAGGAGGATCACTTGAGTCTAAGAGTCCAAGACCAGCCTGGGCAACATGTCCAGACTCTGTCTCTACCAAAAAAAAAAAAAAAAATTGCCAAGCATGGTGGCACATGCCTGTAGTCCCAACTATGTGGAAGGCTAAGGTGGGAAGATGGCTTCAGCCCAGGAGGTCGAGGCTGCAATGAGCCATGTTCATGCCACTGCACCCCAGTCTGGGTAACAGAGCAAGATCCTGTCTTAAAAAAACAAAGAACTTGTAAAGATAGTACAGACCTGTGTATATACCACTCCCCTCGTTTCTCCATTGTTAACACCTTACATGGTACATTTGTCAAAACTTAAGAAACTGGCATTGCTGCATTATTTTCAGCTAAACTCCAGACTTATTTGGATTTCATCACTTTGTCATTAATGTCCTCTTTCTGTTCCAGGAACTTACCAAGGGTCCTCAATTGCATTTAGCTGTCATCTCTCCTCAGTCTGCTCTGGTGTAAGTTTCTCAGTCTTTCCTTGTTATTTATGACTTTGGCAGTCTTGAGAAATATTAACCAAATAACCTGTAAAATGCCCTTCAATCTGTGTTTGTCTGATTTTTTCTCATGATTATGGTTATTTTTAATAATTTTTAAAGAACATTTAAAGAATTTCTATTTAAAGAATAGCACAGAGGTCAATTGCCCCTCCCACTATGTCATATCGGGGGTACGTGATAGCCATATGCTGTCATAGAGGATGTTAGCTGTCACTTGGTTAAGATATTATTTGTCAGGCTTCTTCACTGAGGAGCTGCTGTTTTCCCCTTTTGCTACCCTATTGTTTGGAAGCAAGTCACTATGTGCAGCCCACTTTCATGGCAGGGGACAGGGAGTTGAGAATTAAGTTCTACCCCCTAGAAAAGGAGTATCTACATACATTGTTCGGAATTCTGTAAAGGTTTGTCTCTCCCTTTTTTAAATTTATTTATCCAATCATTGACTCATGAATATTTATTTTATAATTTGGGTTATAATCCTATACTATATTATTTATTTTTTTGCTCAAAAATTACTAGCTTTGGCCATTGTAAATTCTTTTATTTTTAAAATTTATTTATTTATTTGTTTATTTGCGTTCATGAGATCCCTTCCTTGAATCTGAGTTGAGATTTTATTTTTCTATAGGTTTTTGGGGAACAGGTGGTCTTTGGTTACATGAGTAAGTTCTTTAGTGGTGATTTGTGAGATTTTGGTGCACCCGTCAACTGAGCAGCATACACTGCACCCAATTTGTAGTCTCTTATCCCTCACTCATTTCCCACCCTTTCCCTCTGAATACACCTGCGTCCCTGGCCATTGTGAATTCTTTCAGATTGGCTCCTGTGTCCCTTTGACTTGCTACCATGCTTTTGTGGTTTTGGGGGATAGTTTCATGCTTTCAGGCATTACAAGATGCTCCTGGTTCATCTTATGTTTTCTTTGCCCCAGTCCTGGAATCAGCCATTTCTTCTAGGAGTCCTGGTTTCTTCAGTAAGAGAATGGTGTTTAGAGACCAAGATCTAAGCACTGGGTATGTTTATTGCTATTAGGGTGTCATTGCTTCTAGCCTCATTCAGTGGACAGGATTAAGATAGGCATGTAATACTAACTTATGTATTCACATAACACTTGGTTTTTAATGGGCTACATAGAAAAAGATTTCTTACAATGATAAATAGACACAAATAGAAGAATTGCATGATTGGCTAAACTTTCTGAAACATCATACTTACTTTTTAGTTGGATCTAGCAGTTATGCAAAGCTCTTTTGTTCAAATTCAGCTATTCCCTAATGTTAGTCAGTTGGATCTTGCAAATTAATGAAAAAGTGTTGCATTTTTGTATTGTGGATTCAAAACCATTGAAATTTTTAAAATAGAAGATTTTTTAAAGCTAGAAATTACCTTCCCAAGTTTTTAAAATATGCAGATATTAGAGACTTTATAGATGTCACACACTATTTTTGACAACAAAACTCTACGATTGTGGAAATATTTCCATTCATCCAGTTTCATACTGTATACTATTAATTCCATTCAGATAATACTTACTTTCTCACTCATTGTGAACATATCACCTTTATTGGAAAGTGACAGAGTAGGAGTGTTTATTGTTATATGTTTATTTATTTTTTATTGTCATAAAATATACATCACATAAAAGTTACTGTTTTAATCATTTTTTAGTGTACAGTTAGGTGGCATTAATTGTATTCACGTTGTACAGCCACCACCATCAGCCATCTTCAGAATGTTTTCATCTTGTAAACCTGAAAACCTATAGTTAAAAAATAACTTCATGTTCCTCTCTCCCCACAGACCATGGTAACCACTATTCCACTTTCTGTTTCTATGAAGTTGACTACTCTAGGTACCTAATGTAAGAAATAGAATATTAATATAATCAGAAATCTTTATTTTTTCTTCTCATATACCAATGGACCCCTGCTCTAAACAGCACAGGAAGTAGTGAGGGTTGGGGAGTCGGGGGCCTGAATCCTATCTTTTGTTTGCATGTCCTGCTCTCTCCACCCTTGACAGTTGTCTCTAACCACTCTGGGTGACAGAGTGAGTCCAGGCCCCTCTCTCCTGAGTGCTCTGCTGTCCCCCTGGTTGGCTGTGCCACTGACTCCCATTAATCACTGAAGTTAACCCCTTAATATTTCAAGCCCTCAGCCCAAGACACCTGGCTGAGAGTTCATCCATTTGCTTTATTTTCTCATAAGCAAATACAGCAGAAGGCTCCGAGGTCCTGGGGCACCTCTGTCAGGACTTAGAGTAAAAATTTGCTCAGTGAAATTGCTCTGGCCAGGAGCAGTGACTCACACCTGTAATGCCAGCACTTTGGGAGGCCAAGTGGGGTAGATTGCTTGAGACCAGGAGTTCAAGACCTGCCTGGGCAACATGGCCAAACCCCATTTTAAAATAATAATCATAATAAATTTTTAAAAAGAGAAAACAGTTGCTCCTGGGCTCAGGACCTCCTGTCATGTTGAGAAACGTTCAAAAATTGCTAAAAGTTCTTGAGATTAATTGATGTAGGTAGAAAAGTTCCTGCAGAGACCTAGGTATCAGGACTTTGGCTGTCTATACATGTGACAAAATAATTACCAGCCATTCTCACTGCTTTCTTATGAAGCTCATTAGCCATAACATATATAGAAAACTGCATGGTCTGTGTGTGCAGCTATGTATATGTGTTCAACTAGGAGTTAGAATTGGAACAGACTTGGAATTATTCTGTTGTCATCTGTCTAGACCTTCTTTTGCTTCATTCGAAAAGACAACCATAGTTAGATAGTTTAGTGCAAGTACATTTATTTAAACTGTCAGGCAACCCATTTATTCATGCTGGAGTTTCTTCAAGCACTCCTGGTGTTTTTTGTTTTGTTTTGTTTTGTTTTGTTTTGTTTTGTGGTAGGGTCTGCCAGGACACGGATCAGCACCCATTTCCCCCCAGATCAACACTGACACTATTCTGGCTGAAAAAGATTTTTTTAAATTTCAACTTACTCATTTGGCAGAAACACCATGCTTCCATGCCAATCAAAATAGAAAAGAGAGAAAGGGGCATATGAAAAGAAAGGAAGAACTGTTTTCTAATTAACCTAGATATACACATTAGCACTTCATTTTTTACCCCTGTAACGGCATTGTGCCCCACAAATGGATATATGGGGCTGCAACTGAAAAATGTAAACCTTTTGATATCATGAAAAAAACTGTTGAAGTGAAAGAAAGTATAAAAGAAGTTGGGATCTTCATCACTGCTCTGTCCTACAAATGTGCTCCAGTGGATTAAAGACTACATTGATGCACACAAATCTTTCTTATCAAGAACTTTTCTCAATAATAAAGCCAAATTTCCAAAACTGTTATTACCTATGTGCAAATGGTTTCCCCATGGTTTTTTCCAACAAAAGTAACCTCCAGCAATGCAAGGAATATATCACAAGTATGGACCTGCCTGCTGTTCACACATTCAGCACTGGGCCCATGTCCATGATGCACATAAACAAAGAGCTAGGAGATGGCCAAGGCAGGACAGGTGGTTTCAGGCTGGGGAGGAGGGAGTGTGCAAGGTGGGGCTTGAAAAAAGGATGGTGAAGGGAGGGCATTCAAGGCTGAAGAAATGATGCCTGTAATCTGAGTGCTTTGGGAGACCAAAGGAGGAGGATCACTTGAGCCCAGGAGTTCAAGAGCAACCTGGGCAACATAGCGACATCCCATCTCTACAAAAAAATTTTTTACATGGCCATGCATAGGGCCAGACACAGTGGCTCACTCCTATAATCCCAACACTTTTAGAGGCTGAGGCAGGTGGATCACTTGAGGTCAGGAGTTCCAGACCAGCCTGGCCAACATGGTGAAACCTCCTCTCTACTAAAAATACAAAAATTAGCCAGGCATGGTGGCTAAAGCCTGTAATCCCAGCTACTTGGGAGGCTGAGGCAGGAGAATTGCTTAAACCCGGAGGTGGAGGTTGCAGTGAGCCGAGATCATACCACTGCACTCTAGCCTGGGCGACAGAGTAAGACTCTGTCTCAAAAAAAAAAAAAAAAAAAAAAAAAAGAAAAGAAATCCACCATTCTTGGCCAAAGATTGTCATGTGACCCTATTTGAGGTAGTAGGAAGCAAGGGAAGGTTTACTGGAGTCTTCAGAGAGAGCTTCTGGAAAACTCGGCTGGTATCAGCGAAATGGGAAAGCCAGGAGGAAACAGAATTGGATGAGAAAAGGTCATTTTCGATATGATACTTTTATTCTTCCTTTCGGTAAGTGTTGGGTGTCTATCATATGCTGGACACCATGTTCCTGCTCTCGGGACACACAGACCAGTGGGGGAGACTGACATGTAAAGAGATACAATACAACCAGCAAGGGAAATGTACTGGGTTGTGTGCACAGGGTACTGTGAAAGGACCCGTAAGTGACAGGGTCAGGGAAAGCTTCTGCATCAGTTACCCCCTAAGAGGAACCCCAAAGTGGGGTGAGGTGGGAAGGGAAGAATGGGAATTGCAGGCACATGGGACTGCCCGAGCTGATGCATATGGCACCCCCCACCAGAGCCACATAAGGAGCTGAGATGTTGAGGAGAGACTCTTACCCAAGCCTTCATCTGCAGGCACAAAGTGGAACGGGGTGAGTGGTCACCCTTGGCAATGTGACCAACATAAGTGTGTGTGCTAATACCGCTGACCCTTGAACAAGACAGGCTTGAACTGTGGAGGTCCACCTATATGTGGATTTTCTTCTGCCACTGCCACTCCTGAGACAGCAAGACCAACTCCTTGTCCTCCTCTCCTTCCTCCTCAACCTACTCAATATGAAGACGACGAGAATGAGGACCTTTATGAGGGTCCACTTCCACTTAATGAATAGTAAGTGTATTCTCTCTTCCTTATGATTTTCTTAATCACATTTTCCTTTCTCTAGCTTACTTTATTGTACAAATACAGTATGTAATACATATACAAAATATGTGTTAATAGACTTTATGTTATTGGTAAGGCTTCCATCAACTGTAGGCTATGAGTACTTAAGTTTTGGGGAGTCAGAAGGTATACTCAAATTTTTTACTGTGCCGGGGGTCGGCGCCCCAATACCTGAGTTGTTCAAGAGTCAACTGTAATTATCACCTCCCAAATCACATGCATCTCCTCTCAGGGAGAGGGGGGTGTAGGTGGAAGAATAGACATAGCTACTCTTTGTTGAGTTCCTACTACGTTTCAAGAACTGTCTTAGTGGCTGGGCACAGTGGCTCACGCCTGTAGTTCCAGCACTTCGGGAGGCTAAGGTGGGCAGATTGCTTGAAGTCAGGAGTTCGAGACCAGCCTGGGGAACATGGCAAAACCTCATCTCTACAAAAAATATAAAAATTAGCCAGGCATGGTGATGTGCACCTGTGGTCCCAGCTACGCGTGAGGCTGAGGCAGAAGGATTGCTTGAGCTCAGGAGGCCAAGGCTGCAGTGAGCCATGATTGGATCACTGCACTCCAGCCTGAGTGACAGAGCAAAACTCTGTCTCAAAAAAAAAAAAAAGAAAAAGAAAAAGAACTGTTAGATGTTGTCTCAATAATTATAACAATTCTCATGCTAAAGAAGATACATTTGAAATTCTGATAGGTTCTGTGATTTTCCTAAGGGCATACAGCTAGCAAGTGGTAGGGCAGGGATTTTCAGATCATTCCGGCTCCAAAGCTCAAGTCTACACTTCATTTTGCTTATGTTGAATCAGCTTGAAACTTCAGTTTGAATGTAACCACTTGGTATTAATTAGAAAGAAGGAGAAATTGGCAAGTGCTATTTTAAATGCTTTGAACCACTCTCTGGAGAGCACATTAAATACCCAAAAGCGAAGCAAAAATGTATATTAAAAAGATCACAGTCATTCAAAAGGCAATTGTTTGCCATAAGTTCCAAAAAGAATAAAAGGTGGGGGGAGCTCAATTTCCCCAATTTTTCATGCCAAGTGCTCAGGTTCCAAGTTTCCCTCACGGCTCTTTCTTCACCTCTTCTCCTAACACGTTCCCCGTCACAGCTTCACTCCATAAGATGTAAGTGGTATTTATAGGAAATGCTGATCACTGCCAACAAGAGAATACTCACATTAAACACAATTTAGAACAACCTTCTCTCCAGTTGTTTGTAATAACCTCTTGGAAGTTTGAAATTAAAATCTGTATCCCATCCAGCCTTTCTCCCCGCCTCTTCTATTACACTAAGCCAAGAGCTTGCCCTGAACATCCTTCAACTCCCTGGCCCACCACCCTGATGTGCTCTGTAGCTAATTATCTCAATCCCTAAATATTAGTCCTTTCTCTTGTCTCCTCTGGTTTCCTGGACATGATTCATCCTCCCTGGGTATTTCATTATTTATGTCAGTGAACAAACTCTTTGTCCCTTGAACACGCTCTTTCCCCTTTCCTTACCCTATCTTCTCTTAATATCTTTTCAACAAAATGTGTGTAGAATTTGTCTTCCTTCACAGGAAAAGACCCCAGTGTTGAGATAATCCAACCTTCTAATTCAAGAGACAAGGTCATTAAAACCCAGAGAGATTATGCAACTTATCTAAACTCACACAGCTAGAAAGAAGCTAAGTCGAATCAAGAAAGAAGGACCCTTAGGTTCTAGCTCAATACTTGTTTCAACACCCTGTACTACCACCGATTCACACCCACCCCAGCCACTTGGCAATTTGGTGTCAGATTGTGTCTGCCCAAGGCTGGGGTTATGTCCCATTTCATTTCTCAAGTGACATGTACCATAGTGGCACAGGTGCAATTGTCCTAGTGGCTTGTTTTGTGGCCCAAATGCTGCCTATGTACTCATTATTCTGCAATAAGGTTCTTAAAAGAGGTATCTTCCAAAAGCCTTCCCTCCAAGGCCTTTTGCTGGTGTGTGCTCTCCCTCCTCTAAGAAAGTTTTAAGGGGACAAGGCGAGAATCGTAAGTCAAAGTATGTGAGGCTGGGTGGGCTGGGTGGGGCTTCTCAGAGGCAGGGCCCAGAATTGCTAAGCTTTGCAATTGTGCTACAGAGAATCTGGGAGGGGTGTGACAAAGACGTTTTGCTTTATTCCTATTGCCTTAAGGTTCTTTGGGACTATTGCTGTTCTAATGAACACAGCAAACTACCCAGAAAAAGCAGCCATCAAAGCCAGAGTTTTCACTGTGGCATGTGGGTCTACACAACAACCCTCGTGCCCCTTTGGGTCATTCATGTCTTGACATTTGCCAGTGTGATATAATTATTCATTGTTCTTTTAAAGCCTGAAATGTTTGTAAGTACCAGGACACAGAGGGTGAGCTCCGGCACCTGAATTTGGTGGGACAAGACAATGTTGGACCCGCTACCCAGGGCTAGCTTTGTGGGCATGCAACTTGTGCTCGTTGTGATGCTCCGCTAGTGTTGTCTTGAAGTTATTTTTATTTTTATTTAATTTTTTATTTAATTTAATTTTTATTTGAGACAGGGTCTCACTCCATCTTTTCTTTTCTTTTCTTTTTTTCTTTTGAGACAGAGTCTCGCTCTGTCTCCCAGGCTGCAGTGCAGTGGCACGATCTCTGCTCACTGCAACCTCCGCCTCCTGGGTTCAAGCAATTCTCTTGCCTTAGCCTCCCTAGTAGCTGGGATTACAGGCTCCCGCCACCATGCCCAGCTAATTTTTGTATTTTTGGTACAGACAGATTTTGCCATGTTGGCCAGGCTTGTCTCGAACTCCTGATCTCAAGTGATTCACCCACATTAGCCTCCCAAAGTGCTGGGATTACAGACGTGAGCCTCTGTGCCCAGTCAATTCTTAATTTTTGAAATGGTTCTCCCATCTCATTTTCCAACAAGGCCCACAAATCATGTAGCCAGTATCCTTCCCTTGCCCCATTAACTCCCACATAGAGTTCCTTCTCTAAGCTAGGCTAAAAGAGCTATGATCTTTTCCTTGCTGTTTTCCATCTGTGCCTAGAAAATTGTATATTGATTATCATTGGACCAAAACTTTTTTCTCCCTTACCAATGCCCAACTTTATGAATTCTCAGAACTTAATTACAAACATCAATCTACATGGAGAACTTGAATTTTATTTCTTAGCTTTCCTAGCTCTAAGAGTCTATCATTCTAATTTTCTTCTGGCTTGGATGCTAATTAATTCTGTAACTAGGGTTTTTGGGTTTTTTTTTTTTTTTTTTTTTGAGACAGAGTCTTGCTTTGTCACCCAGGCTGGAATGCAGTGGCATGATCTCTGCTCACTGCAATCTCTGCCTCCCAGACAATTCTCCTGCCTCAGCCTCCCGAGTAGCTGGGATTACAGGCACGTGCCACCATGCCTGGCTAATTTTTGTATTCTTAGTAGGGACAGAGTTTCACTATGTCAGCCAGGCTGGTCTCAAACTCTTGACCTTGTGATCCATCCGCCTCAGCCTCCCAAAGTGCTGGGATTACAGGTATGAGCCACTGCGCTCAGGCCTGTAACTAGGTTATTTATAGCAACTTCTCAAAATTACTTTTAGAAAGCTTAAAAGACAAGCTTTTTTCACTACAAATGAAAATTAAAATGTTTATGAAATTGTTCCTAAGGAAGATGTTTAAAACTTTTTTCTAAAACATGAATAAAACATCAGGGATTCTCAACCTGGGCAACAAAGTGAGACCCCATCTCTACAAAAACTAAAAATGAAAATAAAAATTAGCCGGGAGTGGTGGCACATGCCTGTAGTCCTAGCTACACAGGAGGCTGAGGTGGGAGGATTGCTTGAGCTTGGGAGGTTGAGGCTGCAATGAACCATGAAGGCACCACTGCACTCCAGCCTTGGAAACAGAGTGAGACTCTGTCTTTTAAAATAACAAAAAAACAGGCCAGGCATGGTGGCTCACGTCTGTAATCCCAGCACTTTGGGAGGCTGAGGCGGATGGATCACCTGAGGTCAGGAGTTGGAGACCAGTCTGGCCAACATGGCAAAACCCCATCTCTACTAAAAATTCAAAAATTAGCCAGGCTTGGTGGTGGGCACCTGTAATCCCAGCTACTCGGGATGCTGAGGCAGGAGAATCACTCGAACTTGGGAGGCAGAGGTTGCAGTGAGCCGAGATTGTGCCACTGCACTCTAGCCTGGGCAACAAGAGTGAAACTTCGTCTCAAATAAAAGAAAAAAACAAAAACAGGGAGTAACTTAAATTTCAGTTGGCCAATTATAAAATTTATCTTCTAATTATTTGCTTTTGGGCAATCTTTATGGATAAAAAAAGTTATTAGGAATACTAAAGCTATTGGGACTAGTAATAGATAATATGCCTGGTGTATACATTAACAATCATTTAATGTTAATATTGTTAAGATTTTTATTAGTTATCTTTAAGTCTTTAGTAACAAGGAAATGAGTAGCCGGTAACTAATCTCTTGACTCAACGGACCCAAAACAAATAAAACGTAAAATAAACAAGCCAACACAAGAGACGAAATGCTCTTGTATAATTCCCAGTAAGTCTCAATTTCAGGCTCTTCTTTTTTTTTTTTTTTTTTTTTTTTTTTTTGAGACGGAGTCTCACGCTGTTGCCCAGGCTGGAGTGCAGTGGCGCGATCTCGGCTCACTGCAAGCTCCGCCTCCCAGGTTCCCACCATTCTCCTGCCTCAGCCTCCTGAGTAGCTGGGACTACAGGCGCCCGGCTAATTTTTTGTATTTTTAGTAGAGACGGGGTTTCACTGTGGTCTCGATCTCCTGACCTTGTGATCCGCCCGCCTCGGCCTCCCAAAGTGCTGGGATTACAGGCTTGAGCCACCGCGCCCGGCCAATTTCAGGCTCTTCTAAAGCAGGAAAGAAGTTAAGTTCCTTCCCTCTCACATAACCCTGTATTCTTTTCTCAATTTTGGGAAGTAAGTGGCTTTAATCGTTCACTCTAAGTTGAATGTGCTCATCCATTCAGTAAATGGTTATCTTGGACTCCAGGGAACAGATTGCTGAAGTAGGTGCCAGGTGAGCAGAGAGGGGACCAGCTTCATCCTTGCCTTCAGGCAGCTCATTCTCCAGGCGGGAAGACTGAAACATACATTAGCACCTCATCCACCAGATTGCAAGCTTTAACCGAGATATAGGTGTCTTTTTTTCTTGACAAGGTCTGGCTTTGTTAACTAGCCCGGAGTGCAGTGGCATGATTACAGCTCAGTGCAGCCTCAACCTCCCAAACTCAAACAATCCTCCCACTTCAGCCTCCTAAGTAGCTGGGACTATAGGCGTGTGCCACCATGCCCAGTTTGACTCTGTCTTAAGCCATCTTTGTCTAGCACATGACTAGCACAGTGGACATAACTCAGTGTGCAATAAACATTTCATAACTGACTAATTAAATAAATGCACGCTCATGAGTGGCGTACTAATCAGCTTCTCTTTTTCTCATAAATACTAGCTCCCTTTAGACAGCACAAATCAAAATATCGAACAAACAGCTTTCAGGGATAAAGATGTTTTGGAGGAAACCATACAGGTCTATATGTCAGGCTACATCAATCTGATCTTCTGTACTCCAATTTTTTCATATTGTCTTCAAATAGGAAAGGAGTCATAACAAATGATTTAGATGTTACTGAGGTTTTCAGTTAGTAACATAAAAAATCTGAGACAACCTTAATTCAACAACTCAGGACTGGCTACAGACAATACAGGGCATACCTACGGTGGAATTCTATGCACCTACTACACATCCCATTATGGAAATAGATTCGTGGGTATGGAAACATTTATGGTATGTATAGCACTAAGTGGAAAAAAACGCATGTTACAACCTAGGCCTCCTAACAGCTTTGAGTATCATTTGAATGTTATTACAATTGTGGATCTCAAGGAACCATGGACTCTGACAGATATTTCATGTCTTTGTTGGTGTTCCTGCCCTAGACTGCAACTGCTCGCTCTATCCTGAGTTTCAGGATGAGACTGATGATAAAACAGATGAAATACTTAGGCCCTAAAGACAGAGTACTAAATTTAAGAGAAGACCTTGGGTGAATGTATCCAGATTGGCCATGATGCTTCCAGGCTGAGCCAGGAAGCACCATCTGAGCAAATGGACTCTTCCAGAATCATTTTATAGCATTGACTTCACACTTAGGAGTTTATTGCTTGAACCAGATCATTTCTGTTGCCATGCATAAATTTGTGTGTGCACCTTTGACCCTAAAATACAAGTGTGAGCATGCAATGGAAGACAGCAGTTGGCCCAAGACTCCAGAGTTCAAGCCCTCCTTCTACCACTTAATAGACAGGTGGCCCAATGGAAGACACTCACTTTCTTAGCCTTATTGTTTTTATAAATAATAATAGGATTCATACATAGCCAGCTGGCCAGATGCCTAGGCTGAGTCCCATATGGGAAAGTGTGCTTCTACAGTGCAGATTTTATACATGTCTAAGATGTTACTGTTATCAGATGGTGGTGGAGAATGTCTGGGTGCTGGGAGCCCCAGTTTTAATTCCTACTTTAGTTGTGTAACAACTGGAGACAATCACAAAAGCTCCTCAAGCCTGTTGACTCAATGGTCAAACGCAGAAATTTGCGTAGGGACTTGCTAGATATACTTCTGATATGAAAATTCTATTATATTGGAAAATAATCTCCAGTGTTTCACTCTTGTTTTTAGTTTTCTCTTATAATAAAAGATTGAGTGTTGGATTTGGCTTTATGGAACTCTATGTGAGCGTGCTTATGCAGAGGAGTTACTGGGGAGAGGGAGAGAGAAGAAGGGGAAATGGTCAAGAGGAAGGGGAGAGGAAATTGGAAAGCGGAAGAGGGATAAGATGATACAACAGGCGTTGTAGATTGGGAAAACAGACCACCCGGAACTGAAGGCCCCTGATTATGCTCTGAGGAAACAGGAACCCAGGGACAGGGCGGATATCAATGCTTTGACAAAGCCTGCTCTGGTCGTGAGTGACTCATCAGACTCACCTCCCTCTGTCCCCAGCCCCACCACGCGCTGCTTCTGCTGTGCCAAGTGTTCGTGATTTGGGTGTGCTCTTCTGCTTTCTCAACTTGCTTCTCTGAGAAAAATAAGTTACCTAATTTAAGCATGATGACTTTGATAAGTGAAGAATTCCTTGGGAGTAATTACAGACAAATCCACATGGAACTATGGACAATTTTCTATCAAAATGGATTTCTTTCTACTGTTCTCAATTAAAATTCTGACTTCTGGGACTCGGCTTCAAAGGTTGTATTTTTCTCCTTGTGGTTGCCAGAGACATTGTGTTACAATGACCATCTGAACCCCAGAAGGCCTGATTGCATCTAGCTCAGTCCTCCAGGCAAGACAGTAGGACATCAGAGATTGCATTATTTGGTCAAAGGAGGTCAGATAATTCAGGCAAGGCTAAAAATTTGACTTCTTAGCATTTTATTATTATTATTATTATTTTAATGGAGACAGAGTCTCGCTGTGTCACCCAAGCTAGAGTGCAGTGGTGCAGTCATCGCTCACAGCAACCTCAACCTCCTGGGCTCAAGCGATCCTCCCCACTCAGCCTCCTAAGTAGCTAGGACTACAGGTGTGCACCACCATGCCTGGCTAGTTTTTGTATTTTTTTTTTTTTGTAGAGTCAGGGTTTGCCATGTTGCCCATGCTGGTCGCGAAACCCTGAGCTCAAGCAATTCCCCTGCCTCGGCCTTCCAAAGTGCTGGAATTACAGGCATGAGCCACTGCACCTGGCCTTATTAGCACTTCTTTTTGGTCTGAATCATTCTGGACAGTTAACTTAGTTCTCTGTTTCATCTTCTAAGACACATGTTCTGAGAAAGGAAATAAAGTGCCAAAATTAAATTTACAAAACGTATCACTCTAGGGAGGTCCTTTCTATTTTTAGAAGGGAGAAAGCTGGAGATCCTGGAGGAATAGCTCCCAGGATTAAGTGCTGGGGAGGACCTTAACTTCTCAAGGGAGGATTTGGAAGTCCAGAGAGGTTGGGGGACTTGCCTACAGCCTTCGGTTTGCTCAAGGCCAGCCGGCAAGCAGAATGACTCCTAGTATATTCTTTTTATCTTAATTTTTTTTTACTGTGAGAGACACATAAAATTTATTATCTTACCTTTTTTTTTTTTTTTTTTTGAGACAGAGTCTCGCTCTGTCACCAGGCTGGAGTGCAGTGGTGTGATTTTTTTTTTTTTTTTTTTTTTTTTTTTTTTTTTTTAGACAGAGTCTTGCTCTGTCACCCAGACTAAAGTGCAGTGGTGCAATCATAGCTCACTGCAGCCTCAAACCTTTGGGCTCAAGCAGTTCTCCTGCCTCAGCCTCCCGAGTAGCTGGAGCTACTGGCAAGCAGCACTACATTCAGCTTCAACCTTTTTAAAGTGTACTGTTCAGTGGTGTTAAATACACTCATGATGTGCAGCCGTCACCACAATCCATCGCCACAGCTCTTCATCTTGTAAAACTGCAACTCTGTGCCCATGAAACACTAACTCCACATTCTCTCCCCTCCCCCCAGTCCCTGGCAACCATTCCACTTCCTGTCTCCATGAGTTTGGTGACTCTAGGTACCTTCTATAAATGGAACCATACAGTATTTGTCTTTCTGTGACTGGCTTTATTACTTAGAATAATGTTCTCAGAGTTCACCCATGTTGTAAAATATCTCAGAATTTTCTTCCTTTTTAAGGCTGAATAATATTCCCGGGTATGTATAGATCACGTTTTGCTTATCCATTCGTCAGATGAACACTGGGTTGCTTTGGTGTTTTAGCTATGGTAGTAGCTCATTCTTTTTTCCTACTACATGGCAAAGCCTGTTGGGTTAAAAAGAATTTTGAGCCTGAAAACATAACACGTCACAGGTAGTGCTATGGAAAGACATCACCAAGTCAACCTGACTGCATCTAAACAAGCCTTTGTACTGAAGTCTGAAGAAATAAGCACGGAAAGAGATCATCTAAAAGATACCCGTTTCAAGAGAACGCAGCCTCTAAGAACAGATTATTACCCTACAAAAGGACGTCTTTTGAAGAAGCTCCAAAATTGAGTGGTAAGGCCAGGCGTAGTGGCTCACGCCTGTAATCCCAGCACTTTAGGAAGCTGAGGCAGGCGGATCATCTGAGGTCAGAAGTTCGCGACCGGCCTGGCCAACATGGCGAAACCCCGTCTCTACTAAAAATACAAAAATTAGCCAGGCATGGTGGTGTGCTCCTGTAGTCCCAGCTACTCAGGAGACTGGAGCAGAAGAATCGCTTGAACCTAGGAGGTGGAGGTTGCAGAGATTGCCCCACTGCACGCCAGTCTGGGTGACACAGTGAGACTCTGTCTCAAAAAAAAATTTTTTTTTTGAGTGGTAAAAAGTGTGAACTCCAATGGGATTTGAGTTCTGATTCTCTGTCATCCCATCAAATCCCTCAAGTCTCAGTGTCTACATCTCTAAAATGAGGGGAATAATAATATCTACCTCATTGGGCCCAAGACTAAATGACATTAAATACATGTAGAGTGTTTTGCTTAGTGCCTGGCACATTACACATGCTTAATAGACATTCGCTATTACTATAATTCTGGTTATTAATTTATAGGATAACCAAATTTCTTCATTGCATACATTTTTTTTTCTTTTTTCTTTTTTCTTGTTGCCCAGGCTGGAGTGCAATGGCACAATCTCAGCTCACCGCAACCTCCGCTTCCTGGGTTCGAGCAATTCTCCTGCCTCAGCCTCCCGAGTAGCTGGGATTACAGGCGTGCACCACCATGCCTGGCTAATTTTGCATTTTTAGCAGAGATGGGGTTTAACCGTGTTGGTCAGGCTGGTCTTGAACTCCCGACCTCGGATGATCCACCCACCCTGGCCTCCTAAAGTGCTGGGATTACAGGCATAAGCCACCATGCCCGGCCCTGCACAAATATTTTTTGAGCTTCTCTGTGCCAGCCACTGAAGATAAAACAATGTGTATGATACAATGTTTGACTTTGAAAATAAAAACAGATTATTATAAGGCAGTGAAAGGGCTAAATTGGAGCCCCAAGGAGGGGTACTTGGCTTGGTTTTGTCAGGTCTGAGGATATCGTTTCTGGAGAAGAGCACGTCCAAGTAAGCAGCAGGTAGCAAGGGTTAAAGGGGCTGAGAAAGGAGCGGGTGAGGGGAGCCCACAGTGGAGAATGCCAGGAAGGGGTCAGGGCTGAAGAGTGACAAGTAAATGGGGAAGGCAGTGGGCTGGAGGCAGGTCCTGAGTCCCATCTGTTTCCTCAATGGTGCTTTCCATATGCA
The DNA here is from genome assembly GCF_037993035.2 of Macaca fascicularis. Lineage (NCBI taxonomy): Eukaryota > Metazoa > Chordata > Mammalia > Primates > Cercopithecidae > Macaca > Macaca fascicularis. The sequence goes on along the minus strand of NC_088392.1, from coordinate 69,196,718 downwards.
TTTTGAAAAATTAGTTTCAATGACTTCTGCTTAAGAGTTGTAGTAAATATGTAGATTAAAGGCAGTTGCCAGGCTAAAATGTGTCCTGGAAGTAATATGTTCCAATTGACAGATTGACAGTGTGGTTCAAGAGCAAGAATCAAATTGTCATTTGATTCAACTGAAAAAAACCAAAGTTATTAATACAACAAGAAAAAATATTCACAAGGAAAGAAGGAAGAAAGACGGAGAGAAAGAGAAACAGAGAAAGGGAGGAAAGAAGGAATGAAGAAAGGATGGATGAGGAGGAGGAAGGGGGAGGGAGGAAGGAGGGAGGGAGGAAAGAAGGAAAGAAGGGAGGAAGAAAAGGAAGGCTGTTCCTTAGAAGTGAGAGTTTGTCACAGAAACTTTTCCTTTTCTGCGTTGTTTTGAACTTGTGTGTGTGTGTGTGTGTGTGTGTGTGTGTGTTTAAGAGTGTGTGTGTGTGTTTAAGATTTAGTTTTATCTTATTTTATTTTTTATTTTTATTTTTCTTAGAGACAGGGTCCCTGTCTCCCAGGCTGGAGTGCAGTGGCATAATCATAGCTCACTGCAGCCTCAAACTCCCGGCTCAAGTGATCCTCTTGCCTCGGCCTTCTGAGTGGCTGGGACTACAGGTGTAAGCCAGCATGTCTAAGTTTTAGTTCATTTTGGTTTTGTAATGAACTTTTTAATAATTGGTACTCAGGCCTGGCGCGGTGGCTCACGCCTGTAATCCTAGCACTTTGGGAGGCTGAGGCGGGCGGATCACGAGGTCAGGAGATCAAGACCATCCTGGCTAACACAGTGAAACCTTGTCTCTACTGAAAATACAAAAAAAATTAGCCAGGCATGGTGGCGGGCGCCTGTAGTCCCAGCCAATCGGGAGGCTGAGGCAGGAGAATGGCACGAACCTGGGAGGTGGAGCTTGCAGTGAGCCGAGATCATGCCGCTGCACTCCAGCCTGGGAGACAGAGCAAGACTTGCCTCAAAATAATAATAATAATAATAATAATAATAATAATAATAATCAGTACTCAAATTCCTACTAATGCTATAATTGTGAAAATGAGACTAATTTCATAGCCATTGATTCTCATGAGCTATCTTTCAAGCCCTTGAGGATTCTGGTGTAAAACAAACAGAATTAACAAAACTCCGCCTGAGGGACTGACTTCAGATGTCTATCTTTGTTTTTCAGAGTCACTAAGGCAAAGTTCTGAAGCCTGGTGGTCTTTCAGGTATGCTCAAATGATTTCAATCTTGCATTCATCAAGTGTACCTCACTAGAGGTGAGCTAGACATTTTTATTACTAATGGCTTTCTTCCACAGTGTCAACATTTTGATTTGAATGTCCGTAAAATTTAAAGATGTTAAAATTATGTAGAGTTCAAATGATTCTCCAAACTTGAGAATTTCCAGATGGCAAGGGGGAAGGATTCTGCATAGGGTTGGAACACAAAGTGAACTTACGTCTCACGTGTAGCACGTTGTCGCCTCTGTGGAGACCTGGACTCCCCTGGAAACTGTCTCCCTCCTTCCCCGACTTCTCAGGACTGCTTACAAATCTCCCTCACAGCATGAATGACCTATGACTATCTGCTAACTTTCCAATCTCTGCCACTGAACAGTCACATCCCCCAGCGGCTTCTGAGCCACCTTCAGCGTCTAGAACACTGTCTGGCACCAAATGGATCATCAAGGAAAATGTGATAGTTTGTCAAATGACTGAGTGACTCCAGACAACGAGCGACGATTATCTGAGTAAACTCACTCCATTATGTGATTTGTCTAGCAGTCTGTCTTATCTCTAACTTAATCTGAGACCAATGAATAAAACGATGACACCATCTGAAGCTCCGCTTAGACATACCTTTGATCTGATAACCAAGATTTTCTCCGGTTGAACCATAGCCATCTTTCCCCTTTCTCCAGTGAAAATCGTTGCACCAAAACTTCTTCGATCCAAAAAGTCAGCATCAGAATTTCTAGTCTGGTATTAAAGGATTTTGTATAATATGAGTCATGTTTCTGTCTCTGTGGATTATGGTGACTCCAGCTGTGAAGACTGATACCACCATAGCTGCTCCAACTTTGACATTTTAGCAGGGAGGCTGGGTATGTGTCAGTGCCGGAATCATGAAGGTGGCAGAGGGATAGGACATCAGAGCACGGAATTTACCTGACAGTGTGAGGGTGTGATGAAATTTGGTTTGCATCTCTAAGCAGATTGGTGCAGAAGCAATTAAGAGCTGTTGTTCGGGAGAACAGTAGGTCATAAAACCGAGCAGGTCCAGCTTCTCAGCACCAAAAGAGATCACAGATTCCATTCACACACATATTCCCTCTGCAGCATCCCCAGCTGGTGCCTGTGGTGATTGACCGTCAGCAAGAATACAGAAGCTAAGGCCTAAGACTAGCCTTGAAAGGGTAGATGCTTACCAGAAACCCCGGCCTCCAGATGGAGCCCTTGATTTTTTCTTTTCTTTTCTTTTCTTTTTTTTTTTTTGAGATGGAGTCTCATTCTGTGGCCCAGGCTGGAGTGCAGTGGGGCGATCTCAGCTCACTGCAACCTCCGCCTCCCGAGTTCAAGAGATTCTCCTGCCTCAGCCTCCCGAGTAGCTGGGACTACAGGCGCATGCCACCACACCAGGCTAATTTTTTGTATTTTTTAGTAGAGGTGGGGCTTCACCATGTTAGCCAGGCTGCTCTCATCTCCTGACCTCGTGATCTGCCTGCCTCGGCCTCCCAAAGTGCTGAGATTACAGGCGTGAGACACCGCACTCGGCCGGAGCCCTTGATTTTGAAGCAAACTCCTGTCCCAATGGGAAGCTTCATAAAATTCTACCTAGAGTAGAAACTGAATTTAGAGCTCAATCTGTCCTGGGCCTTCAGGAATCAGGAATGTGGTAATGAAGCAGCATTGCTGTCTGGGGTAAATACCCGAGATTCGTTGTCTCATGGCCATGGAAAACTAGGATGCGGACGCACAGAGTGAGGTTCAGAGCAGAAGTTTAATAGACGAAAGAAAGAGAAGAGCTCTCTGAACAGAGAGGGGTAGCAGAGAAAATGCGTTGCCACTGATGCAATGAAATGCAGAAGGTTTTATAAATGAACTTGAGGAGCCGGTGTCTGATTTACATAGGGCACAAAAGATTGGTTGGACTAGGTGTGCCATTTGCATAGCGCATGAAGAAGCTGGCCATCCCACCCTAATCTCTTTTATTATGCAGATGAGTTCTCTACCTGGTTGTCACCATGTTACCTGGTTCTTTACTATACACGTGGTGACAAAGAAAAGGGAAGATGGAGCCTCCATGTTGAATATACCTGGCCCTCAGGTAGCCCTTTTCTATTGGCACAGCTGCTGGCATTTTACCCATGCAAGCTTCGAGCTTGCGTATCTATGTCCGCAGCTCCATTTTTCAGGCTGTTCTTTGTTAGAAAATAAATGATCCAGCAGCTGCTTTTTTTTTTTTTAAAGGGAAATTACACAGAGGGCTCTGTTGCCCTTACTATCTGCCTAAATAATTTCTTTCTAGCTCCTGTATCAGTAACCCCTGTCTAAGAGGTAAGGGAGGGTCGCAAAGAACAACCTCATCGGTCTAGATATTCATGGCGCTCATAGCCCTCAAGAGGCCAACACTATCAATAGTCATAACTAATTTGGGACTGCAGATTATTAGGGAGTGCACTGTCAGACAAGAATAGAAGGCATTAGTGGAGAGATCATTGAATAAGTCAATAGCATAGACATAGGCAGTTGAACCGATCACAAAGATGAGGCCCTTTAAAAAACATCTGAAAGACTGATTTTTGAAAACAGCTGACATTTATTGAGAGATCACTGTGTTTTAAGTACCTTCCATAAATCATTTCATTTAATCATCACAACAGTTCTATAAGGGATGTATTACTGCCCTGATTCTTTGATGAATATGAAATCCAGAGAGGTTAAGCAAATTGTTCAGTGTCACTCAGCTAAACAAATGGCATAACAGGAATTCAAATTCAGTGTGCGTGACTGCAAAGCCTATTCTCTGCACCCCTGCACCAGAGGATCCACAGCTAGGGTCTCCAGCTGAGCATCCACAGTGTGATGGAATAACATGTCAATAGACTTATTCAAATAACAACTTGGTTGACAGCAGAATAGTGAGGTACTTGTACTTTAATCACTTCGAATGTGCCACCCCAAATCTATATTCAGCAGTGTTCAGCAAACAACAAATTGAGAACCACCTCTATATGCTACGAACAGCGAGAAGAAATCCGGTCACTATCATGGAAGATCCAGAAACTGCATAAAGAGCTGCCAAAGGGAATTTCAATTAAATGAATATCTGTTCTTTAAAGAGGTCAGGAAATAAGATTAAGAACATCTACACATTCTTGAGATAGTCCTTGCTTGGTATGTTTTCTTAAGAACCAGCGTAATTTTACTTTATCAGGAAGATTATGGCTCTGTTGAAATACTGTTAAAGTGGCAGAATAAATGTTTCAAATTTTTTTTAGCAACGGTAAGTTTACTAATGTATAAAAACATGACTCAGGAAAGGAAGGAGGAGAAATGACTGTTTTTATGCCCTAAAAAAATCAGAAAAATTTTCAAATTTACAAATATTTCAATGAGAAAACCATTTTCTTCTCTCTCTCTCTCACACACACACACACACAGGTACACACACACAAGATCTTTGAAAATTCTCACTTTTAAAATACGAGTTACAGTTGGGAATAATGCACATTTAATTGGTGAAACTTACATGACTCTCCTTTTTTTTTTAATTGGTGAAACTTACATGACTCTCCTTTTTTTTTTTTTTTTGAGACAGGGTCTCACTCTGTGGCCCAGGCTGGAGTGCAGTGCTCTGATCGTAACTCACTGCAGCAGCCTAAGTAGCCTACAGTGTAAGCCACTGTGCCTGACTTCTCTATTAAGCTTGTAGTTTTGTAGCTAATATGGTTTAGATTTGTGTCCCCACCCAAATCTCATGTCTAATTGTAATCCCCAGTGCTGGAGGAGGGGCCTGGTTGGAGGTGATTGGCTCACGGGGGCGGATTTTCCCCTTGTTGTTCTCGTGATAGTGAGTGAGTTCTCCCGAGATGTGGTAGTTTGAAAGTGTGTAGCACCTCCCTCCTTGCTCTCTCTCCTTCCTTCTCTGGCCATGTAAGACACACCTGCTTCCCTCTCGCCTTTTGTCATGATTGTAAGTTTCCTGAGGCCTCCCCAGTCATGCTTCCTATATAGCTTCCAGAACTGTACATCAGTTAAACCTCTTTTCTTTATAAATTGCCCCGTCTCAGGTAGTCCTTTATAGTGATGCGAGAACAGACTAATGCAGTGACTATCATAGAACTAAAATTGTATTTAAGGCTCAAGATAAAAGCAACCAGAATTTAAATTTTATGATTAGAAAAAACTCTGTGCATATATATGAAGATCAATAAAGTACTTCTAATGAGCACTACAATATTCAATATTACTCTTTTGAAAGAAAATGAATATTCACCATGAAGAATCAAATGAGATCTCAACTATCTTTGAGAATAACAGAGAGAAAAGGGTCAAAACAATTCATTCTGGCAATACACACCAGCCAATCCAAGTTCTCACTTTCTCCTCATTTTCCCTGCCCTGCAAAGAAACTAGAGCACAGCTGTCCATAGACATGCTGTACCTACTTCCTACCAACCCCACAGTGAGTCTCTGCAACTCAGAAAGCACGGGCAGGGTTAAAAGCAAACCATCTGAGGTCAGATAGCCATGAGTCTGAATCCTGGTTCTGACCCTGATCACCTGTGGTGCTTGGAGCAAGTTACTTAACTTCTCAGAGCTTGAGTTTACTCATCTGTAAAATGCAGACAACCATAGTAACAATCCTGTTCACAAGGCAGTCAGTGGAGTATTAGCTCACAGGACATAATCAGTCAATGTTAGCTAGCTATCCTTACTACTCCCAAAGGGTTAGAGCCTGGAAAGGTGTGTGTTTGATACATTTTTTTTTTTATTTTCCCAAGTACCCAGAGAAGGGCCTCAGCCACAGAAGGGGCTAAGTAAAGGCTTACTGAATAAGTGCTGGCTGCCTTCTACAGCTTGCTGGTGGTAACCATAGACACAGTTTAGGTTGGATCTGAGCATGGGAAAAAAAGGGGTTTGCTTAAGGCTGGTTTGTCCTCCCTGACCTCCATTATAAGTGGGTTGGGGTTTGCTTTCCCTGGAAGATGCCTCATTTTCTTTCCATGGACTCACTTTGTAGTTGTTCACACTACTCTGACTCACAACTCATAAATCACAGACTCTACACACTGGGACACTGGTTGTTTTTTGTTTTATTTTGTTTTGTTTGAAGAAATAGGGTCTTGCTCTGTTACCCAGGCAGAAGTGCAGTGGTGCAATCAGCTGAATGCAGTGGTGTGATCACAGTGCACTGCAGTCTTGAACTCCTGGGCTCAAGTGATCCTCCTACCTCAGCCTCCCAAAGTTCTAGGATTACATATGTGAGCCACTGCACCCAGCCCTGGGTCTTATGTGTCTTTGGGGCCAACCTCTTACTAGCTTCAATGACCGAGGAACAATTAACTGTGAAGCTCCCTCTCCCTCTTTAAAAAAAAAAAAGTCTCGCTATAAATCGACCAAACATAGCTGGATAGATGCCCTCAAAATTCAAAGAGCTTGCTCACATACACAGACCTGTAAAAAAGAAAGCCAAATTCCAAAAATAATCTGCACAAACTGATTTTTATTTCCACTTTTTCTTTCCTTGAGCTCCAGTTTCACATTGCTGCCCTTCTTAGAAGCTACTTCTTACTGGTCATTACAGAAATTATATGTCTGGTAAAATCATTACACATTTCATTTAGAAAGTGAGATGGAAAATACTTCCTTCTGAGGTGGTACAAGTTCCATTTAGGGCCAAACATTGAGAGGCCAGCCTCGCTTCTCATAAAATCTAATCCTCTTTTTTCCTTAGATGACTTTTCCTCATCCTTTGGGATTTCATGTCAATGCCACTTCCTCCTGGAAGCCTTTTCTAATATATAAAAACTGCTAAGAGCGCTATGCATCGCCTTAGTCTCTTTACATGCATTATCGTATTTAATCCTGAAACTAACCTGAGGGGTAAGTTACTATCATTATCTCTATTTCATAGTTGAAGAGGCAGAGTACAGGGAAGGAAAGTAAGTTGGCAGAACTGGCATTCACACACAGGTGATATGACTTCAGAGCTCTTACTCCTAACTGCTACACTATCCTACTTTCCGAAGTACTACTTGCTCTCAAAGCACTCTTGTTTCTTCTATCATAGTACTTGTAGTAAACGTCAGTGGGGTTCTAGCCCACGCCCCCCCCCCCGTCTCCTGCCCCTTTCCAAACACCTTTCTATTTCAATCTGGTTACACAGTGTCCATCCCTGGCCCCAAGGGTGAAACACGTGATGTAGGCTAAGCCAATCAACGTATTTCCTCCCATTGTGCACAGTGATTGGTTGGGGTAGGGATATGCCCTAGGCTGACCCAATCAGAATTCATCTTGAGACTTTGGTCAGGATGCAGGGAATGGGATGCAGATTCCTTATTCCTCGCTATATGTGAATCACATAGCTTTAGGAGTTGCTTGCAGCCATCTTGGGAAGAGCACTGTGATGACAAAAGAGCTTATCATGGAACCAGAGCTGAAAAATAAAGAGAAAAAAGTGCTTGGTCTTGTCACATGCTTTGAGTTGCCTGGAACAAATCTTCCTGAAGCCAGCCTACATCTGAACTTCACAGGTATATGTAAATTTCCTTTGTTGTTAACTTAGTTGGAGTTGGGTGTTCTGTTTCTTGCACTCAGAAGCTTCTTATCAGCATTTACACATGATATTTTTCTTGGTTTTTTTTTTTTTTTTTTTTTTAAGACAGAGAGTCTCACTCTGTTGCCCAGGCTGCAGTACAGTGGCACAGTCTCAGCTCACTGCAACCTCCCCCTTCTGGGTTCAAGCCATTCTTCTGCCTCAGCCTCCCGAGTAGCTGGGATTACAGGTGCCTACCACCACACCCGGCTAATTTTTTGTATTTTAGTAGAGATGGAGTTTTACCATGTTGCCCAGGCTGGTCTCAAACTTCTGACCTCAAGTGATCCGCCTACCTCGGCTTCCAAAAGTGCTAGGATTACAGGCGTGAGTCACCGCACCCAGCCTTTTCTTGGTTATTTAATTGCTTTTTTTCCCCCAGTAAACACTAAGATCCTTGAGGGCAGGAACCACCACTGTCTTGTCACAGTTGTGTTCCCAGTGCTTGGTACCTGGTAAGGGTTGCATGAATATATGTCAAATGAGTGAAATGAATGAATGGCAGATTTTCTTGGGCAGTGAGTGACCTGAACCACACATTCAGTTTGCTTAGATTTCATGTCATTTACAGGTGCTTGAAATCTCCAACTGGAACCTGAAAACTCTGGGGTAGCCAAACCAGGCAAAGAGATTGAAAGGAATTTTCCGATTTTAAAACTATTTCAATTGTTCTACATTAGCTAAGGTCTCCATTGAATGGATTTTTAAATCCTTAAAACAACAATACCACAAAATCCAAACAACTGCAAATGAAAGACTCCCATTGGAATAAAACTATAATCAAATACTTTAAACAAAAATATAAATACTATATTAAAATGTCTGAAGTAATTACGTACAATATAAGCTTGCAGTAACATACCTTTTACCCGATGGTCTTCGTTTGTGTTTTATCTTTAGCTGAAAACAACAACAAAGAAAAACTCCCAAACCAGGATAAACTAGAAGCATTTATTAAAGCAACCATCAATTTTACTGCCATCATCTTTTGAGGCCTGAAACATCAAAGATTTACTGAAGTTACCTATAAATAATAATTTTTACATGAGTTACAGTTAAACTATACATTCAAAGCGTAACAATGGCAGGAGGAGTCTGGAAGAATTCTTACAGATCATCTAGTCTAACTCCTTAATTTACCAAAGAGAAGACAGAAGACCTAGTGGAGGCCAGGCATGGTGGATCACCTCTGTAATCCCAGTATTTTGGGAGGCTGAGGTGGGTGGATCACTTGAGGTCAGAAGTTCGAGACCAACCTGGGCAACATGGTGAAACCCTGTCTCTAGAAAGAAAATGAAAAACAAACAAACAAACAAAAAAATTGCCAGACATGGTGGTGAGTGCCTGTAGTCCAAGCTACCGAGGAGCCTGAGGTACAAGGATTACCTGAGCCTGGGAGGTTGAGGCTGCAGTGAGGCACTCCAGCCTGGGCAACAGAGCAAGACCTTGTCTCTAAATAAATAAATAAATAATAAAACAAAACAAAAAAGCAAATGAAGGATGAACAATTGGAGGCAATTCATGGAAATTATTTTCTGAGTAGGTGGTTTTTGAGTCTTGAACATTTGCCAGATGAGCCATGGGCAGGGCAGGAATGGGGACTAGAGCCAGAAACAGGTTGACAGAGCTTGGCAATTGTCAACAGGTTTGTTTTGTTAAAGCCAAGGGCAAGATAGCCAGAGCTGAGGCTGAGAGAGAATCAGGCCACAACCGTGCCTGTCCTTCCCTCTATGCTGCACTAAGGGCTTTGGACTTTTTCTGTAGCTGAGAAGTTTCAGGCTGTGGAGTCATAGAACAAGATGTCCATGAACTTACTTCACAGGTGCGTGGAGGGGAGTTGGTTGTCAGATGGGATGCAGATACATATGGAAGGTGAGAGGAAAGAATAAATGAGGATTCTGACTTCAGCGAATGAAAAGAGGATGGGAACGTTAACCAGAATACGGAATCCAGAAAGCAGTGGTTTTATGGGAAAGACATGATTATAATTTTAGTTCTGTTTTGAGTATATGAAATTCAAGTGTTTGGTGAACCTGCAAGTCGAAATTCCAGGGGAATTCTGGTCGGAATAGCATTGTGAGTTCATGAGTTCATGCAGTGCACCCCCCTTTTCTGCCTGAAACTCACAACACGATGGGGAAAATATATTCAGAAAAACTGAAAAGACATTTCCATCTCAGAAGCAAGGCGACTCACACCTGTAATCCCAGCACTTTGGGAGGCCGAGGTGGGCAGATCACGAGGTCAGGAAGTCGAGACCATCCTGGCTAACGTGGTGAAACCTTGTCTCTACTAAAAATACAAAAAATTAGCCGGGCCTGGCGGCAGGTGCCTGTATTCCCAGCTTCTCAGGAGACTGAGTCAGGAGAATGGTGGGAACCTGGGAGGTAGAGCTTGTAGTGAGCCGAGATCATGCCACTGCACTCCAGCCTGGGCGAGAGTGAGACGCGGTCTCAAAAAAAAAGCAAGGTGAACAGAGCATTGGGCTACATAAAGAAGAAAAAGACAAGCAAGACTGAAGCTGTGGCCTGCTGGGCCCAGGTGTGGAACTAGGTAGACATGGAGTTGGTGTCCTGTGGGATGATGAGGACTAAAAGAACCCGAGGCAAGGCAGAAACTAAGTGAGCCAGGCTGACCCTTACTCCTGCATCAGTGGAAACTGACGAAAGCTTCAAGCTTCAACCACCTGCCACCCGGGTCTCCACCTATGTGATCTTCATACCTAGAGAGAGGGAAAGATGCAAACACAGCTCACACCCAGTACCTGGGCCAACACACACTCTGGCTGGAGGACTCTTCCCTCTCTAACCAGGGATAGGACGTGAAGCATCCACGGAAGACTTAGCTCTGGACACAAGGCCCAGGAGGCCTGCAGGAAGGTTTCTGAACTGTACTAACAGGCAGTGATAAGCACAGAGAAGAAGAGGAAACAAACAAAAACTCTCACATTCAAAATAAACCTGTGAACCAAATATCTCAAAACATGAAGAAAACTAAATAAAGTATAAGGCATTAGTCGGCTACGGCCACAACAACACTGTGTAACAAAATTCAGAAGCGTCCACTGTTTTAACCGTTTACTCCCAGGAACATGGGCTGCTGGCAGGCTGTCACTTTGCTGGGTTTGGCTGGACTCCAGGCTCTAGCAGCCAGCCTCTGGGCTGCAGGCCCCAGGCCCCAGGTTGGCTTCCATTCTGACCCATGTGTATCTGTCTCATCCCTCTGGGACCAAATGCTACTAGGCCGTGTGGTCTGCTTCACATTTCTCATCCGGGGGCCCAGGCTCGGGGGACAGCAGTTGTTCATATTCCTCTCATGACAGATCATCAGAGAAGGGAGAACCCAACAGCAAGGCGTATTCCACGTCGCTCCAAATATGCCTGTGAGACAGAAGAAAACCAAGCTGTTTCCTCCTCTCTACTCTCACACAGTCACTCCACGCTTTTGACACCAGATATGTGGGGGATTTTCCAAAACATAGTATGGGGATTCAGATGGTAGACACGTAAAAGAAGCGAAGAGGGGTCCGCTTGCCCAGCGCAGTAAAACCAGATATTCACACCGAGGCTGTGCAGCGGTGGAAGGAAAGGCATTTATTTGCAGGGATCTAAGCATGGAGGACCAAGCAGCTAATGCTCAAATCCTGACATTCCTGATGGCTCGGAGGTCAGGGTTTTTAAAGGCAGGGGTAAATTTCAGGAAAACAGTAATTACAGACAAAATCATACATCAGTACATGAAGGCTACACATTGGTTTTGGCTTGAAAGGGCAGGATATCTTGAGGTGGGGCCTTAAGGTCAGAGATTCAAAGAGAGGAGACATTTTATGTAAAAATTTAGGGTCAGCAGAAAAGAATGTTAGCTCTTTCTAATGGGTGTGACTATCTCTAAGCCTCTCAGGAAAAATTTAGAACAAAGAACGGTGGTTAGAGTTCAGTCCTCAGTTTTCCCTTATCTGAGGTCTCTGTGCCAACAGATCCATTTGGGGGGGGTCTGGGTTTCTGTAAACAGCTCAGGGACATATGTTAAGATAAAATGTTATCTTTAGTTTCCATAGGGGAACCAACCATATCCTGACTCCAACTTCCTTGGCTATTGTTTTAGGCTACTATTACCTTCTTGCTTATCAAGTTGTTTACTTCTCAAGGCTAGCTAGGTGCCTGGAATTTCCCTTCAAGGAACTCAAGATTTGCCTTTATTTCCAGGCTTGGGGGCCAAAATCCCCTAAAAACGGGGATCCCTGCTCCATCTCATATACTCCAAAACAAAAACAAATATCTACTGCAATCCTTTGCTCCATCAACAAAAAAGTAAGAAAATTTACTCATCTGTATAAGTTAGCGTTCATCTAAAACAAAACCCTAGAGCAACACAGCAAAACCAAAGAAATAAGGAAGAAAATAATAAAGATCAGAGCAGAAATAGAGAAACAAAACAAAATAAAAATACTATAGAGGTGAGCAGGGCTGAAGGTGTTTCTTTGAAATGGCAAACCTCTAGCAGATGAGGTCAAATAATATAAGAAGTAAGAAATATAAATACAGACACAGATGAGGTTTTTAAAAAAATCGTAAGTGGGTACGGTGAACTTCACAACAGTAAATTTGAAAAACTGGATGAAGGGGCATGGTTTTGAAATATCTAGTTAGCAATTGGGTATTTGTGTCTGGAACTCGGGAAAGTTCAGATGGGAAACAAAGGTGACCAGAAACGGACAGTTATTCATTCAGGTCTAGGAGGCAGAAGTGATGGCAGGGTACGTGGGAGTGTCATTATTTTGAAAGTAGGCAGATAACGAAAAGCCAGAAATGAAAACCCAAAATAAATAATCACAGAGTTCGTGGAGAAATCAGAGAAACGCGATGACCCCTAACAGAGGAAGGGGAGAGAAGAAGTTGAGTGGTCCACAGAGAGACATTAAATAGAGCAAGGAAGGAGTGCAAAGTGCCTGCGGGACTGGGCGTTGCTACGGCCACGCATGTCCTTCGGTAGAGCAGGGTCAGCGCCACCGTGTGGCAGCAGACGCATGGCCGAGGTCTGAGGTGGGGTCAGGAGGTCTGGAAGTGCACGCTGCCAGTGTAGACTACTACAGGAGCTAGGCGAACAGGAAAGAGGGTAGGCAGTAAGAGAAGAATCTCCAGGGAAAGAGAGGGGGACAATAATAGATGGCGAAGGCGTGTGAGCAGGGAGAGGCGGGGGTTGAGCAGAGAGCTGGAGGGGAGCCTTGAATGGCAGACAATTGCTGCTTCCTATGAAAATAAGGGGAACTGGTGAGGCCAGGAGCTGAGAGAGACCTTTGCAGAGAGAGTGGAGTAGAGGCAGAGTGCAGGAACTTGCAGGGATTCCTGCTAGATAACTTCTGTTTTCTTCTTCGTGTGTGTGTGTGTGTGTGTGTGTGTGTGTGTGTGTGTGTGTGTGTGATGGAGTCTCGCGCTGTCTCCCAGTCTGGAGTGTAGTGGCGCGATCCTGGCTCACTGCAACCTCCACCTCCTGAGTTCAAGCGATTCTCCTGCCTCAGCCTCCCGAGTAGCTGGGATTACAGGCGCCCGTCACCACGCCCGGCTAATTTTTGTATTTTTAGTAGAGACAGGGTTTCACCATGTTGGCCAGGCTGTTCTCAAACTCCTGACCTCAGGTGATCCGCCGACCTCATCCTCCCAGAGTTCTGGGATTACAGGCGTGAGTCACCGCGCCCAGCAGATAACTTCTGCTTTTGCAGGAGAAGAAATGAGATCATTTGTGGAGAGTATGAGGGCGGGAGTCGAGCAGGGTCCTCCATAATTCTGGAACACACTCCGGGCTGCCCATTTCCCCGGCAACCACTCCTAGACCAGGATTATTGAAGTACTGTTAGACCCCAGCTGACTCTGGAGGCTGCAGAGCTGGCTATGATCTGTGCTGGACTAAAACCTGGTTTCTGACTTCTGGGTACATTCCTTACAGCTCCTTAAAATCTAGGAACCTGAAGTTTTAGAAATATTTCATTAGCAGAGTCGGGCACGGTGGCTCATGCCTATAATCCCAGCACTTTGGGAGGCAGAGGCGGGCGGATCGCTTGAGCCCAGGAGTTCGAGACCAACCTGGCCTGCATGGTGAAACCCGGTCTCTACTAAAAATACAAAAATTAGCCGGGTGTGGTGGCAGGAGCCTGTAATCCCAGCTACTTGGGGGGCTGAGGCAAGAGAATCACTTGAACCGGGGAGGCAAAAGTTGCAATGAGCAGAAATCACACCACTGCGCTCCAGCCTGGGCAACAGAGCGAGACTCTGTCTCGAAAAACAAAACAACAACAACAACAACAACAAAAAATTCATTAGCCACACTTTCTCCATGAGAGATATTAAGTAGAATGTACGAATGATCTTTCAGCTATCCGTATTTTCCTGTTCCTGCAATTTATAAATCATAAGTTTAATTATAAAATTTACATTCATTCTTTTCAGTCTCAAGTTTTTCATTCTTCTGAATAGTGTATAAAAATGCAATTATTAGAAAATTACATTCAATTTAAAATGGACTTGTTCCGGACACAATAGTAATCTTAATGGAGCCTTATTCTTGGCTACTATGGCTTTAGAAAAGGTGTGGGACCCATCTGGGCTGCAGCTTCCATTATATGGAATACTAAATATAGTCATCATCCTTTGCTATCCAGAGTGGATTGGTTCCAGGACACCACCTTATCATGGATACCAAAATCCATGATGCTCAAGTCTGTTATATAAAATGGTTTAGTAAAGTATCCTCCTGTATGCTTCATTTATATTTATTTATTTATTTTTATTTGAGACAGGGTCTCGTTCTGTTACCCTGGCTGGAGTGCGGTGGCGCAATGTTGGCTCACTGCAACGTCCACCTTCTGGGCTCAAGCAATCCTGCTACCTCAGCCTCATGAGTAATTGGACTACAGGTGCACACTGTATACTTTAAATCATCTCTAGATCACTTATAATTCCTTATACAATGTAAATGCTATGTAAATAGTTGTTATACTGCCTTGTTTCGAGAACAATGACGAACAAAAAAGTCTGTACAAATTTAGTACATTCAAAACCTCTTTTAAAAAAATTTTTGATCTGTGATTGGTTGAATCCATGAATGTGGAACCCATGGATATGGAGGTCAACTATATTTTTTTTTTTTTTTTTTTTTTTTGAGACGGAGTCTCGCTCTGCCACCCAGGCTGGAGTGCAGTGGCCGGATCTCAGCTCACTGCAAGCTCCGCCTCCCGGGTTCACGCCATTCTCCTGCCTCAGCCTCCCGAGTAGCTGGGACTACAGGCGCCCGCCACCTCGCCCGGCTAGTTTTTTGTAGTTTTTAGTAGAGACGGGGTTTCACAGTGTCAGCCAGGATGGTCTCGATCTCCTGACCTCGTGATCCGCCCGTCTCGGCCTCCCAAAGTGCTGGGATTACAGGCTTGAGCCACCGCGCCCGGCCTGAGGTCAACTATATTTTTATTGTATGTGATTGCAAAACAACAACTTTTAAAGTTTATAAAGCAGGCCAGGGGTGGTGGCTCATGCCTGTAATCCCAGCACTTTGGGAGGCTGAGGCAGGCAGATCACGAGGTCAGGAGTTCGAGACCAGCCTGACCAACATGGTGAAACCCTGTCTCTACTAAAAACACAAAAATTAGCCGGGCATGGTGGTGCACGCCTGTAATCTCAGCTACTCAGGAGGCTGAGGCAGGAGAATCACTTGAACATGGGAGGCGGAGATTGCAGTGAGCCTAGATCACACCACTGCACTCCAGCCTGGGTGACAGAGCAAGACTCTGTCTTAAAAAAAAAAAAAAAAGTTTATAAAGCAAATAAACTTAATAGATGATGTGAAAATTCACTACGGCATAGGAACAATCAGCAATGAACACCTTTGAAATTTAGCAAAAAGTCTACAAAACAAAAGATCATATTTAATAAATCATCTGCACTTCTACTGTGCTTTATTTTTAATCTTTTAGAATATTGATATTCTTATGTGCTAAGAAAGCACACTCAAGATAAAGAAAAATTTAAACTCAAAGTATGTTGTATTGTCTCAATGAAAGATACCAATAACTAAAATGGAAAGAAGTATTGTCCCTTGACCTTGAATAAAAAATGTAGTGTAAGTTATTTATAGTCAAAAACTCTGGTGAAAACTGCTAGTTATTTACAAGAAATAAGGAGTAAAGTAAAATTCTGCCAGTCTTCAAAGACCATAATGTCAACAGATACTACCACATAGGAATGAAACCATACTGTGAAACCTCACCAATCTTGATATACTTATTTGGAATTTGTGACAATTTTGACAAAAGTTTAGCAAAAGTTTACCTTTTCACTGTTATTAATCAAATTATAGAATAAACAATATTCATAAAGTTAATGTTTAAATTACTTTAGAGTACAAATTATGTTCAAATATCTTGAGCATACCATACTTAGTAACAATTTACAAGTGAATTATAAATATTTTAATCTATCCCTTAAATTAGTTCTCTTTAGGACATGTACTATTTTTGTACTTGTTTGTTCTTAAAAATAAAACTGTTTCTTTAAAGATATCACATCATATAGAGTTTAATTTTACTAGGCTCTTCCCTACCTAACCAAACTGTTATTTCATATAAAAAAAAAACTGGACAAAATTATTTTGCTTTTGTTCAGTTGTTCTCCCGTTTTACTTTAAAAAAACAAAATAGAAAAAGGGCCAGTCAAGGTGGCTTATGTCTGTAAGCCCAGCACTTTGGGAGACTGAGGAGGGAGGACCATTTGAGGCCAAGAGTTCAAGACCAGGGCAACAAAGTGAGACTCCTTCTCTACCAAAAAAGAAATTTTGAATTAGCTAGGCATGGTGGCAAATGCCTGTAGTCCTAACTACTGTAGAGGCTTAGGCAGGAGGATCCCTCGAACCCAGGAGTCTGAGGCTGCAGCCAGCTGTGATAGAATCACTGTACTCCAGCCTGGGTGACAGAGCAAGGCCCTGTGTCAAAAAATAAAACTAAAAAGTAAATTTAAAAAAATTAAAAATAGGCCGGGAGCAGTGGCTCATGCCTATAATCCCAGCACTCCTCCCAGGGAGGCTGAGGCAGGCAGATCACATGAGGTCTACCAAAAATATAAAAATTAGCTGGGTGTGGTGGCAGGCGCCTGTAATTCTGGCTACTCGGGAGGCTGAGGCAGGAGAATTGCCTGAACCCGGGAGGCAGAGATTGCAGTGAGCCAAGATTGTGCCACTGCACTCTAGCCTAGGCAACAATAGTGAAACTAACAAAACATTAAAGGTAGAAAAAAATAATAAATTATGAGAAAAATAGGTGCAATTAAGGCCAGGCACGTTGGCTCTTGCCTGTAATCCCAACACTTTGGGAGGCCAAGGCAGACAGATCACCTGTAGTCAGGAGTTTGAGACCAGTCCGACCAACATAGAGAAACTCTGTCTCTACTAAAAATATGAAATTAGCCAGGGATGGTGGTGCATGCCTGTAATCCCAGCTACTTGGGAGGCTGAGGCTGAAGAATCTCTTGAACCTGGGAGGCGGAGGTTGCAGTGAGCCGAGATCATGCCAGTGCACTCCAGTCTGGGCAACAAGAGCGAAACGCCACCTCGAAAAAAAAAAAAATAAGAAAAAAAGGTGCAATTTATTGAGCTTGTATTAAGTTAAAGGCAATGTGTGAGGCGTTTTAAAACGTTATCTCTAATCCCCCATCCCAGTTATTGCAAAATAGATATTATTGTCCTCATTTCTCAGATGAGGAAATTGATACTTAAAGAAGTAATTGCCCTGAGGTCCCAAGTATTTTCTGAATGTGATAAATAAGATGATCCATATCAAGTGTCTAAAGCATAGAAAGCATTCAATAAATGTCTACTGTTATTACTATTAAAAAGAGGCTCTGGGCCAAGCACAGTGGCTCATGCCTGTAATCCCGGCACTTTGAGAGGCCAAGTTGGATAGATCACCTTACGTCAGGAGTTTGAGAATAGCTGGCCAATATGGTGAAGCCCCGTCTCTACTAATAATACAAAAATTAGCCTGGCATGGTGGCACACACCTGTAATCCCAGCTACTTGGGAGGCTGAGGCAGGAGAATCGCTTGAATCCGGGAGGTGGGGGTTGCAGTGAGCCAAGATCGGGACATTGTACTCCAGCCTGGGTGACAAGAACAAAACTCTGTCTCCATAATAATAATAATAATAATAATAATAATAAAGCTCTTGTTAAAGGTAGGTGAGAATTCAAGGACATAAAAAATAGCTCCTCTGTTTTTTGGGTCTGTTTCAGTTGCATTTGAATATTCATTCATTTAACATTTACCGAAAGTTTCCTATGATCTGGGAATATTAGCACGAATATATGAACAAAGATGTACTACCTTTTAGCTAGTCCAATATTTTAAAAAGTGATCAGCCAAGTATCTCTCTCTCTCTAAAATATTTCTAAATTTCCAACTTTCAGATTTTCTGTTTCTATTCTGTACTTAAATAGTGTTTATATGTTTTTCCCATTAGAAGTTTTGAGCTGTGAAAGACCTCGGAAATTAGCCCCCAAATCTTTCATTTTACAGGTGATAATTGTTAAGCCTAGAGCTGTGAGAGGCCTGTGTTCCGTGGGACAGGGAGCTAAGAGCAGAACAGTGCCCACCGTTGGATGCTACTGACCACCAGACAGTGGCCTTTATACACATCAACTTGCTTCATCTCCACCAGAACAAATGAATGACAAAACCAGATGAAAGACGAAGCCAAAGTAAATCCCTTCTCATCTGTGTCACTGCAAAATACATATAGTAACAACAAAAACAAGCTCTGAAAACCTTGCTTGTAAAATGTTTGGTAAAACTGTTTCTTTAAAGATATTCCATCATTTGGACTTTAATTTTAGTAGGCTCTTCTCTACCCCACCAAATTGTTATTTCATATAAAATAATTGGACAAGGCCGGGCGCAGTGGCTCATGCCTGTAATCCCAGCACTTTGGGAGGCTGAGGTGGGCGGATCACCTGAGGTCGGGAGTTTGAGACCAGCCTGACCAACATGGAGAAATCCCGTCTCTACTAAAAATACAAAATTAACTGGGCATGGTGACGCGTGCCTGTCACACCAGCTACTCGGGAGGCTGAGGCAGGATTATCGCTTGAGCCTGGCAGGTGGAAGTTTTGGAGAGCCGAGATCACTCCATTGCACTCCAGCCTGGGTAACAAGAGCGAAACTCCTTCTCAGACAAATAAATAAATAAATAATCGGACAAAATTATCTCACCTTTGTTCAATTGGCTTTCTGTTTTACCTTAAAAATAGAAATTAATTAATTAATTGTGATAAAAATAGCCGCATATATTGGTCAATAGCCTGAAATGTCCATATGTGATACAGCTAAAGCCTAATAGGAAAACAATTACTAACATATTGGAGTTGGAACAGACCTACAGGTCATGTCTCCAGTATTTGTACATCGTGATGAGGAAATTGTGGCCAGAGATTTTAAAAGACTTGTCCAAGTCTCCAAACTGAGACTTGGGGGCCATATTCCATTTTCTTTGGCTCATGGCTTTCCACTGAACTTCAAAAGAGGCTCCAGTACCAGTCCTAAGAATCATCAGTGGCCTTAGAATAGTTTGGAGGAATTACTTCAGGCTGTTCCTCTGAACTGGGACACAGCAAATGGAATAAAATACTGGCTCTCAGAACAAACAGAGAAAGCAGCTCTCAATCATAGCCCTCTTTCAAAAACCTTAAGTTTAAAAACTAAAGAAATAGATATATGAAGTAGCCAAAGAACCGTATGCTTTTAAAAACCTGGAAGCCATTTCTTTATTTCAAAAAAGTTTTCACACAGTTTTCAAGCATAATCACATCTTAGAGGTTGTAGACATTGCATCTGGCACCCATCTCAACATTAGTCTCTTTACTGGATATGTGTGTGTGTGTATATATGTATATATATAACATTTTAGTGGATGTGATTAACAGCACCATGGCTGCTGTGCCACACAAGGTTTATTCTTTTTCAACTATGGAAGAGAATATCAAGTGACTTATTACCAAGCTGTAGAAGCCAATATCCTTTTCAAAAAAACAAGATCACTCTCTTGCCATACTCAAAGACTTGATTTTCAGAGAATTGGTGGTTAAAAATTGTGACAGAACCTCTCAGTGAGTCACAACAAAATCTCCTAAGGGAAGTCCCATACGTTTTGCTACTGTTGCGCAGGCTGGAGTGCAGTGGCGCAATCACAGCTCACTGAAGCCTTGGACCATGTGGGCTCAGCTGATCCTTCCTCTTCAGCCCCCTGTGTAGCTGGGACTGCAGGCAGGCGCACACCACCATGCCCAGCTAATTTTTTGTATTTTTTTGTAGAGATGGGGTTTCACCATGTCGCTCAGGCTAGTCTCAAACTCTTGAGCTCAAGGGATCTGCCTGTCTTGGCCGGAAGTCCTGCGATTAGAGATGTGTGCCACTAAGCTTTGCCACATTTTGCTACTCTTGCTCTGCATTTTTAAGGCACTTCCCTCCATTGTTAATTCATTTCCCTGTATTCAATCTTTGATTGAATGTTAATTGTTAGAAGCTGTTGTTACGAAGATAAAGAAGACATGGTCCTTCTCTTAAGAAGCTTCTAGTCTATTGTGATGATTCTCCAAATTTAGTGAGCATGAAAATCATCTGAAGAGTGATATAAAACAGATCTGCACTTTATAAAATCACCCCGGGTCATTCTGATACAGGTGGTTCCCAGGCTCCATTTCTAAACCCACTGGTGTGGAGGGAGAGAAAGCATTTCCCTTGTTCATTGGAATTCTAACCATCCTTCAGGGCCAGTCCCAGTGGAACTTTCCATGTTGACTTAGTCATCATCCACTTTCTTTCCTTCTCTAGCACTTAATCTGTGTCTTTCTCAGACCACTGACCACCCCTTCCCCAGTTTCTGTCTGGTACTGTAGGTCCTTTCTAGAATGCCCTGTCTAAGCTACCTGTCTTCTGGATAGGGAATCTAGACTGTGTCTGATCTGACTTTGCATTCTCTGCAGCATGTGGCACAGTGCCCATATATAGTTATTATGTAAGTCATGCTTGTTGAATGAAGGGATCTGTTTGTTTGGTTTTGTTTTTTTTTAAATTATAAAAGAGGTTTAACTGACTCACAGTTCCACATGGCTGGGAAGGCCTCAGGAAACTTACAATCATGGCGGAAAGCACCTCTTCACAGAGCGGCAAGAGTGAGATTGAGAGCCAGTAGGGGAAATGCCAGACGCTTACAAAACCATCAGATCTCATGAAAACTCACTATCATGAGAACAGCATGGGGGAAACCACCCCCCATGATTCAATTACCTCCCACAACACCTGGGGATTATGAGGATTAAAATTCAAGATGCGACTTGGGTGGGGATACAGCCAAACCATATCAATCCATATATGGCTGAAATTTAAATCAGACAATAGTAAATATCTATGTTCAAAGTCCATCAATGCTTTGAGATTCTGAGCTATTTTCTGGTGTGGAAAACAGATTTAGCATCTCCATCTCCATTGGATGTATGCTGCCTCCTGTGATGATCAAGGAATGCAATGGTTCTCCCAAGTCCACAGTACACATTTGCTGTAAAGTGCCTGCTGCAATTTTCTGGTCGTCTGCTCCAACCCTGCCTAAGCCAACACAAAGTGTCTCCTCGGTGATTGCTGGTTCTTCTTGTATTCTTTGATTTTGAACAATCGAAGGGATCTGTTTCTAAATGGAGAGTTGTATTTTTAAAGTGGATATGTGATATATAAAAGTGGACATGTGATATACATGTGTTGTGATCCTAAATGTCTCAAAATGGAGTCACTTATGACAAGTAACTCAACCCACAGTAAAATTGCCGACCCCTCAAAGTGATACGCATACATATGATGGACCGTGATGATAAGATAATACTTGCTGTGGCCAGGCACCACCCCACCAAGACTCAGGCTAGTGCTCAGGCTGGTCTCAAACTCTTGAGCTCAAGGGATCTGCCTGTCTTGGCCCGAAGTCCTGAGATTACAGATGTGATACAGATTCACAAGAAAGTAAAGCCAAAAGGTGGCTGAGCTAATGACCATGGACTCTCCTGAGGAGGGCCATAAAACAGCAAAGAAACTAACCGTGGCCAAGAAGCTTGAAGAAGCTCTGTCCATGAGCACTCTGAAGCCTCCTTTAGTCTGGCAGTGGAAGCTCTGCTGGGTCCTCCCAGCAGAGTATGGGGAGCAGCAGCAACTCTGCCCTCCCCCACACTTTCCCCCACAGGTCAGCGTTTTGAAGATTCACGTGGTTTCGTCCTCCTCTTTCTTATGTGTGTTTCTTATGTGTGTTTCCTATGTGTGTTTCCTATGTGTGTTACATATATTTGCATAGTTATTGGTGTATGAAAGCCTTGCAATAAACCTTTGAAAGCATTTAAATAGGCATTATTGCGTCATTGTGAAACCTCTCACGCCGTTTAAGTAAGCACAACTCGGCTGACTGGAACCTGACATGATAACATGGATACATGTAGTGATACAGTGCAGGAAACAGGATGTTTTAAGAGGCACAACACAAGGCACAAAGCATCATAGATGGAGGCACTAAATAGCCTGGCTGACAGGGAGCAAAAGATGCTGCATAAGGAGGGAAGAGAGAGGAGTGGGAAGGAGGTAGTGGTAACCACGAACATTGCTGGAATGTTCTGGCGGCCAGCTGGAGAGGAAGCCTAGAGAGTGTGAGAGATCAAGGTATTGCAGTGATCCCAGCAGGCAGCACAAATGGACTGTGGCTCTCTCTCCTCCAGTATTCTGCCTTGCCTTGATCTCCCTGGACTTTCAGCTTCTCTTCCACCCAAGGTGGCCATCAGGCTCTGCCCAGGTTCCTTTTATCACAGGCTGGAAACTCTCTCAAGGCAGAAAGCTGGAGAAACTGCAGCGTTTGACTTGTTTGTTTCCCATCTCCCATCTGTCCCTTGTGACTGTCGTGGCTGCTGTGTGTTGGAGTCCGGAGTGGAGAAGTGCAAAGGTGGGCGTGGGGAGGCCCTTTGGAAGGTTAGTGCAGCAGCGCAGATGGGCTATGATGGTCTCTACATGGGGGATGCAGTGGAGACGGAGAGACAGAGAAGTTGGAGATGTATTTCTAAGGTAGAAGCAGGGCTTGGTGAGGATGTAGAGTTGAGGGAGAGGGAGGAGTCAAGGGTGATTGGGCTTTTTCCATCAGTATAAAGGTGATTGATACTAGCATGGGGCTAGGGTGAGGGGTAGATGAGATCATGCTTCCTCCGGGTTCTGGAACTGTAGTCTGAATGCAGGGCCTGGCTGCCGCTTCTGGGAGTGGGGAAGATTGCCTATGACCGGAGGACCTGCAGGCCATCTTTGAGGAGTTCAAAACATCTTTAGCTCCATGGCTCAATCCTTTCCAGTCACATTCTTCTCTTCTTTCCCTTCTTCTCTCCCTGATCTCCAGCTCAATTCTCAATTCCTCTCAGAGCTCTTGACTGGAGAAATCCTGATGATCTGCCTGTGACCGTGACCTTCAGTGCTTGTATCCTCCAGAGTGGGGCTCAGAGGAGGCTCCACACTGGGGACCTGTGGGGCCTAGTTCACTCTATGCTGAAGGTGACAGGGTGGGGAGAGGAAGGCACTCACAAGAATTCCTTCTTTTTTTAGAGATGGGTTTCACTCTGTTGCCCAGGCTGGGGTGCAGTGGCATGATTCTAGCTCACTGCAACCTCGAACTCTTGGGCCTATGCAATCCTCCTGCCTCAGCCTGATGAGTAGCTGGGACTATAGATGCATGCCACCATGCCCAGCTAATGTTTAAATTTTTTGTAGAGACAGGGTCTCACTATGTTGCCCAGGCTGGTCTTGAATTCACAGCCTCAACTGACCCTCCTTCCTTGGCTTCCCAAAGCTCTGGGATGACAGGCATGAGCCACCACACCTGGCCCCAGGACTGTTCCTTAAAATTATCCTTGGAAAAGTTGCTAAGCCTGTTTTCTCATCAGTAGATCTATGAATCTGGCTTGTTATCACAGCTGACATCATAGGCTTAGGGGTTTCTTGTTTATTTTTTACCTCATCATTCTTCTGTTTGAATTTTTTTATTGTAGTCAAATATATATGTATTTATCATCTTAGCTATTTTTAAGTGTATAGTTCAGTGGCTTTAAGTATATTCACATTGTTGTGCAACCATCACCACCATCCATCTCCAGAATTCTTTTCATCCTGCCAAATGGAATCTTAGTGCCTGTGAAACAACTCCCCATCTCTCCCGTCCCCGGAGACCACCATTCTACTTTCTGTCCCTATGCATTTTACTCTTTTTTTTTTTTTGAGATGGAATCTCACTCTGTCGCTGAGGCTGGAGTGCAGTGGCACAATCTCGGCTTACTGCAACCTTTGCCTCCTGGGTTCAAGCGATTATTCTGCCTCAGCCTGCCAAGTAGCTGGGACTACAGGCGCCTGCCATCATGCCCGGCTAATTTTCGTATTTTTAGTAGAGACAGGGGTTTCACTATGTTGGCCAGGCTGGTCTCAAACTCCTGACCTCGTGATTGACCCACTTTGGCCTCCTGAAGTGCTGGGATTACAGGCGTGAGCCACTGCGCCTGGCTGCATTTTACTCTCTTTTATAAGTAGAATCATATTGGTCCTTTTGTGACTGGCTTATTTCACAAAGCATAATGCCTCAAGTTTTATCCGTGTTGTAGCATGTGTTAGAATTTCCTCCCTTTTAAAGACTGAATCATATTCCACTGTATGACTGTACCATATTTTGCTTATCCATTCATTCAACAGTGAACACTAGGCTGTTCCATCTTTTGGCTATTGTGAGGAATGTTGCTATGAGCCTGGATGTACATCTATTTGTTACCCTGCTTTCAATTCTTTTGGGTCCCAGAAATAGAATTCCTGGATTATATGGTAATTCTGTGTTTAATATTTGGAGAAACCACCATACTGTTTTCCATAGTGGCTGTACCATTTTATATTCCCACCAGCAATGCACAGAAGTTCTGAATTTTTCGCATCCTCGCCAACACTTATTTTCTGTTTTGTTTTGTTTTTTTAAATAGCCATCCTACCGGGTATGAAGTGGTAGCTCATTGCGGTTGATTCGAATTTCCCTGACGATTAGTGATTGAGTATCCTTCATGTATTTATTGGCCATTATATGTCTTCTGTGGAGAAATGTCAGTGTAAGTCCTTGGTTCATTTTCAAATTGGGTTGTCTGTTTTGCTGTTGTTGCTGAGGTGCAGGAATCCTTTATATATCCTGGATATCAATCCCTTGTCAGATATATGGTTTGCAAATATTTTCTCCTGTTCTGTGGGTTGGCTTTCCACTCTGTTTATACTGTCCTTTGAGGCACAAAAGAAGTACAATTTATCTATATTTTTTCTTATGCTGCCTGTACTTTTGGTGTCATATTCATAATTCGGGTTTTAAAAATGATTTTTTTTTTTTTTTCCGGCAGGGCACGGTGGCTCACGCCTATAATCCCAGGTCGTTGGGAGGCTGATGCCTGCGGATCGCTTGAGGTCAGGTTTGAGACCAGCCTGGCCACCATGGTGAAACCCCGTCTCTACCAAAATTACAAAAATTAGCTGGGCGTGGTGGCCCACGCCTGTAGTCCCAACTACTTGGGAGGCTGAGGTGGGAGGATTGCTTGAATTCAGGAGGCGGAGGTTGTGGTGAGCCGAGATTGTGTTACTGCTCTTCAGCCTGGGTGACAGAGTGAGATCCTGTCTCAAAAAAAAAAAAAAAAAAAAAAAAAAAAAAAGCCGGGCTCGGTGGCTCATGCCTGTAATCCCAGCACTTTGGGAGGCAGAGGTGGGCAGATCATGAGGTCAGGAGTTCGAGACCAGCCTGGCCAACATAGTGAAACCCCGTCTCTACTAAAAATACAAAAAAATTAGCTGGGCGTGGTGGCACGCGCCTGTAATCCCAGCTACTCGGGAGGCTGAGGCAGGAGAATCGCTTGAACCCGGGAGGTGGAAGTTGCAGTGAGCCAAGATCACACCATTGGTTAGTAAACTCTGGGCTGAGAATTCATATCCTGAGCTCCCTTCAGGGATCCCCATTTGCCCTGAAAACCAAGGCTGGTGCCTCAGTGAGATCTAAAACATGCTGCAGGACCGGGGGCCCTGTAGTTTCATCAACCCCAGACAGTGGGGAACGAAAAAGCATTGTGGTCTTTTTATTTGTTCGTCATGTTCAAGGTTCCTCCTTATGTTAAAAAATTTAAAAAGAAAGAAAGAAAGAAAAAAAGACAAAAAGAAAACTTCTGGAATGGAGAATTTATTTAATGTTTTAGAATGTATTCACTTTGGGGCACTACCTTTTACTAGAGCGAAGAATCCCGTACTTAGAGGGAACCAATGGATTGGTTACACCGTGTTACCAAGTCCTCAGGAGGGCAAACTGAAAAGCTGCAACCACTGCCCAGCCGGTGGTCGATTGCTTTTGGGGGACTAGTGCGTCTGAGTAGTCATCTGTAATTTCAACATGTGGCAGAAAGTTTCTCCGCACCTCTGTCGCCCCAGCTCCACTCACCACCTAGTGTATGTTTTAAAGCAATAAAGCAATGAGTCTGCTTAGAGGGGGTTCTAAAGGGAAAGATAAACACGGGCTTTATTAAGTATACAGCCGGGCAATGTGACGGGCGACCCTGAAAGGAACTCAGGGAGCCTCTCAGCAGCCCGGCCTCCTTTCGCAACAAAACTGGAGTCAACCTGATCATTTCAGGGGCGCCGGGTGGAAGGGTGGCTTTTCCAGCCAAGGCAGGATGTGCTGGCTTTTTCTCTGGAGGTGTCCAAGAGCGCAGAGAGAGTGTCTAATGGTGACTTCGGATTCTGGCTACTCGGGCTCTACCTGGGTGACAGCGAGAGCGTTCCCTGCTGCTCGGTCTCCTTCGGGCATCAACCAGCGCACGCACTTGGAAACTCTGAACCCAGAGGACATTCTGTAACTCTCCATGCCCCCCAGCCATTTGGGGAAGGGCCCACCTTACCCCGCCACCCCCGTGGCACAGCAGCTCCCCATCCTCTTGCCCCACACTTGCTAGGTAGTTTGGAGTGTAGAAACGACCCCAGCAGCAGCGGCCCCTTAGGTGCACACCGAAGGTGAACGCTGGACCGCCCCGGGAAAGGCTTTGCGCCCGACTTCATTCTGATGCTGGTGCAATGGGAAAAAGAGAGAGCCCGGGCTAGCAGCGCCAGGGCGCGCAGAAGAGGGCAGGCGAGAAAGTGACCAGCGAGGGCAGGCGCGGGCCGAGGGCGGGGCGGGCGCGGGAGGGCGCGAGGGGGGCGTGGGCGCGGCCGCCCGCTAGGCCTGGTCGGGCCAGGGGGAGGGGCGCTGGCGGGAGCGGCGCCTCCCGCCCTGGGAGAGCGGCGCGCGCGGCAGCCCCGCCGCAGCAGAGCGCCAAGCCGGGAGCGCGGGGAGCGCGGGCCGGCGGCGGCGAGGGAGGACTGGGGCGCAGACGGCCGGCGCGCGGCGCGGCTACCATGGGCGTGCAGTGAGCGGCCGCTCAGGACGACTTCCTTGGCTGCGCGGCGCTCGCGCGTAGCTCCCTGGCTGGCGGTGCGTCCCCTCGGTCACCATGAAAGGTAGGGCGGCGGCAGCCCCGCGGGGTTCCAGGCAGGGGGAACGGGCTTTGGGGCGCGCGGGAGGCGGTGGAGGTGCCTCCGGCGTGAACTTTCCCTTGGGCTGCTGGCCGGGGGAGTCGGGGCTGCCAGGGTGTCTAGTTCGTGCGCGGACATTGGGGGCGCACCCGGCTCCCGGGTCAGGCACGGCTGGAGACCTCGAGGTTGGGATTTTGAAGCGCGCAAGTATTCCCCTCCCCAACGCGTCTTTGCAAGTAGTTTGAAGCCCTTAGCCCAAGTCGTTGTTTACGGATTCCAGTTTCCAACTTTTTAATTGAAAAAACATGCCGAGGAGAGTGGAGGCATCGCTATCCCTCCCGGTCGGTTTTCCACTTCGCAGCGCTCCCTACGCTCGCCCCGTCCTCTCTCCTCCCGCCTCTTGCCGTTTCCCGGCCGGAGCAGTCCCCGCGCTGGCGGCCGGGTGTTTTCTCCCGGACTGGGGATGTTCTCCGTGCGCCCTCGCCACATCTGGCAATGATTAGGTGCCCGAGGAGTTCAGCTGGCTCGGGAAGTGCATTTGGCATCTTTCTTCATCAGATTCACCGACTGGAAAATAATTGCTCTCGGTTCCGCGTTCCTTCCACGTGCCTGCCTGTGGGGTGGGTGTGCCCACGTGTGTTCAGGGGTGACACACATCAGCCGGTTCGTCGCCCCCTGCGCGGTGTCCTCTGCAGGCCGGTTTCTGGAAGTGTCAGATGTTGTCGTACTTTAAAAAGAAGCGCAACGAGAAGGACTTTGCTGGGCAGACTTCTGTTTAGTGGAAACACGGAGATTTGTCAGCGGAATCCTGATTTATGTATGAGATAAATAACTGCAGCGGAGGCATCAAAGAGTCGTTCAGGAATGGGCCCGCGTGGTGTTTACACAAGGCTTCGTGTGAGAGTTCCTGGTTCTATGCTAGGATAACACAGCCCTGCGCCGTGCCGGGCTGGGTGCGAAATGCCATCTGACCGCGGTGACCGAGCTTCCAGCCGCCAGAGACCTGGCGATGCAATCGCTTTGACTTGCCAGGGTTGCTGTCCGAGGGAGGCGCCCAGGAAGCCCCAAGGCGCTTGGAAAGTAACTTTTGGCTCTGGAAAGTTTTTTTCTGAAGGGCAGCTCGCGGTGAACTATCCAGAGTGATGATACCCTACCAATTCACTCCTTTTCCAAAGGTGTGAGGTCTCCACGTTGGGAGACCTCGGGAAGGGAGGTGACTGACAGCCAGGTGAAAAGTGGTCTGTCTCAGGCAAAAAGAAACAAAAGACACGATACAACTTTCTGCCTAGAGAATTTCAAAATGCAGTGGCGTGTTTTCCTTCTGTCTCCATCTCAGTTTCTCTTCTCTCATTTACATTCTAGGAAATACACACATTCCTTAGCTAGCTCTAATTGAGGAGACTCCCTAGAGGAAAGAATGTCACATGGCTAAAAGTTATCTGGGGCTCAGTTATCATTTTAGCCAGAAGTCAGTCTTCTCTTTGCTGGTCATTAAGGCCACTGGTTTTTAAAGCTTGGGAAGATAAGCCACCTACTCACTCCATTAGCTTCCACGTGGGTTCTTAAACCCTGAAAGTTTTGTTATGCTTTTTACTGGGTAAAGGACCGCTGTGGCACTTGAAATACTTTTCCACTTTATATCTGCACTGGAAAACATACCCAAAAGTCCTAAACACATTTTTGGGGAGATTTATGCTGCATTCTGGACCTACCCGCTGTGGTCAAGCACTGCCCAAAAGCCCCATACGCTTTCTGCCCCAGTCAGGGAGGTTGGTGGAGGGATG